>NC_064578.1:11639204-11946590 GCF_937001465.1 Orcinus orca | reverse complement strand
ACATCTCCCCAATCCCCCCACCCCCTAACCCCCACAACCCAGCTGCTGGAAACCACCATCTTACTCTCTGTTTTTAACAAGGTCGGCTTTTTAAAATTCCACATCTAAGTGATATCATACAGTGTTTATCTTTTTCTGTCTGACTTACGCATAATGCCCTCACATTCCATCCATGTTGTCAAAAATGGCAGGAAATCTTGCTTGTGTAAACTGTGTCCACCAAGCTCCTTCTGTGATTGGTTTTCACACTGTGTCTTGCTGTTGTTTGTGAGTATTTCCCCTGTCCTAGCTGGACAGGATACGTCCATGTTGTCCAAGAGCCCTTCAGAGCTCTTTAATTAATTAACAAGATTCATAAATCTTTTCAGAGTTGCCTAGCAACATGGCACTCACTCAGCTCTCCACTGACCTGGGCAAGAGGTGGCAAGGGCAGGAAGGAGCTAGCCCACATACAAGGTCCTTTCCCTCTTGATCAACACCGCTTATTAAGGGCAACTAATTTTTTTTAATATAAATTCATTTATTTTATTTTTATTTATTTTTGGCTGTGCTGGGTCTTCGTTGCTGCGCGCGAGCTTTCTCTAGTTGCGGCGAGCCGGGGCTACACTTTGTTGCAGTGCACAGGCTTCTTATTGTGGTGGCTTCTCTTGTTAAGGAGCACGGGCTCTAGGTGCGTGGGTTTCAGTGGCTGCAGCATGTGGGCTCAGTAGTTGTGGCTCCCGGGCTCTAGAGTGCTGGCTCAGTAGTTGTGGCTCACGGGCTTAGTTGCTCAGCGGCATGTGGGATCTTCCCAGACCGGGGCCCAAACCCGTGTCCCCTGCGGTGGCAGGCGGATTCTTAACCACTGTGCCACCAGGGAAGCCCTAAGAGCAACTAATTTTCGAGGCAAGATGAATATGAATTAGGAATCCTGGCTTAACTATCTCTCTAGGAAGAGAAAATCCATTTTGATAAGAAGCCTGTATTTATAAATACTAAATTGAAATATTCGGTGGTAGTTCTAGATGTGATATTTTCCTGGTGATTTCTAAAGACCACAACAGGTATTTAATAAGCTTCAATCATTCCAGACACTTTCCCACAAGCTACGTGGAGAATATGAATCAGGCGAGTCTGCTGGGCACAGCTCTTGTTCTGGGGGTGAGCTTCAGAATGAGATTATTATTGCAAACAGAGAGGAAGGAGTGGAAAAGAGCTGCAACTGGAAATGATAGTTTCTTGAATAGGCTAATCCAAGGTGCATGATGTCGCACATATGCAGTCGAGCGTTAAATGTTTAGATTTCCCTACTGTGTAAACACGAAGGAAAATCTCTTTATGTGGTAGCAATGATGCCGTGATGTCTCGTTTTGTGACATAACAAACCCACTGGGCTGACACACTCATGGCTTCAAGCACTCCTCCTCTGTTTGCAGGCGCCTCTCAGCTCCCAGCTCAGAGCTTACAGTTGATCAGAGAATGGCAGCACAAGGCCCCTGGGTGGTAGCTCCTTGTCCAGCCACTAACTAATGATGTCCAAAACCAACCTTGTTACCTCTTCCCCCAGTGCGGCGGCTCCTGTTTCCGGTCACAGGGGTCACAGAAGTCTCCTTTGATCTCTCTGTTTCCTCTTGCCCCACCTCCTGCCTTTTGTTTTACAATGTGCCTTACCCAAGGAACGCTTCCCATTCCTACTTCTATCCTCCAAGGCATAAGTAGTGTCCTTACACTTGGATTATTACATCCACGCACACCACTGGTGTGTGTTTGTGTGTGTTTGAGGTGTCTCCATCTAGGCTCTTGTGAGTAGACTCTGAAATGCCCTTTGCTTTTCCTACCTAGCTTAGGCGTAGGTAGGAAGTGCTAGGCACAGCAGATATACAATACCATTAATTAAATAAACTGCCATGGAAATATGAAGACCTGCTCAAAGCAACTCAGAATATTTAAGAAAAAAAATTATATGAGAGAGAGAATTGCTGTTAATATAGATCCTAGAAAAGGTGCTCTTTGCCTAGTTTGGTCCACCCTGGGTACCCGTATCTCACTTTATCATAGATAACATCCACTGTCTATTTTAAAAAGCATGGATGAAGTTTTTAATGCAAGATTTTATGATGATGTTGAAATAATTTCTTTAGAGTTTGTGAACCTTCTTACAATACTAATCATAGTAATAATTATCATGTGTAGAGAATTTATTCTGAATCTACTTATACTTAAAGTTAACTTGATGAATGATTAAAAAAAATTGTCGGGACTCCCTGGTGGTCCAGTGGTTAAGACTCCGCGCTCCCAATGCAGGGGGCCCGGGTTCAATCCCTGCTCAGGGAACTAGACCCCATATGCATGCCACAACTAAGAGTTCCAATGCTGCAACTAAAGATCCCGCATGCTGCAACTAAAAGATCCCAAATGCCTCAGCGAAGATCCCGCGCGCCACAACTAAGACCCGGCGCAGCCAAATAAATAAATATTTAAAAAAAATTTGTTTATACCAATGTCTTTGCTGATCTATAATATGCATCACAAAATGCTGATCCTTTACTTGTTAGCTCAGGAAACATTTCAGTTTGGCTTGGCCCTGCTTCTGTCTTCCTCTTCTAAAGACTCTTTTCTTGCATTAAGAGGCAGAAAGCGTAGCTTACTGGTGGATTCAGATGGAGAACGTATCCTACATTGGGCTGCTTTGCTACTCTCCCTGTGACTCTACTAGCTGAAGGATGCTGCTTTTTTGTATCACGTTATAGCCACAACTATGCATAACAAATTTATTGGTGGAGAAATTTTACTTAACATTTATGGAGAATTATTTAAAGCAATCACAGCCTTAGATTAGCTGATTCACTGTAATACTGTTCACAGTATTTTGTAATGACTATCAGTGATGTGGTGTGGCTTTGAGAGGTGTGTTTAGAGTTCTGTCCAAGTTGCAGCTTGAGATGTAGGGGTGAAGGATCAAGGTTTAGAGGAGTCAGAATGGCTACTTTTTATTTTTTGTTTTTAGGAAGGCAGATTTGGATACCTGTGTCTCTGAGTCCTCCCCAGTAAAGGTTTTCCGTGACAGCATCTCTGTTCATTTCATTTTCTTTAAGGAGGAAGGTGGAGGAGTCACAGAGTCTCAATTCCTTAAAATTGAGGACAACATAAAACATAAGGAATGGAAATATTTTCTCAGAGGTAGAGAGAATATCTTTGAAGAGTGAGGGAGTGCTGTTCTGACTCAATGTGTACCGGGAGACATTTTCTCCTACCCAATTTGCCACAAAATTCTCCTCACTTAACTGTTAACCGTTTATCAGCTGATGGTGGGATTGTAAGTCTAAACCTATTTTATACTCCTGCAAGCTATGCAAAGCATTGCACAAGTACAGGTGGTCATTTTTAAAAGAAAAAGGAGTTAATAGAATTCTTGACTCCCATTAACATATTTTATACATTTATTTATTTATTTTTGGCTGCATTGGGTCTTCATTGCTGTGCGCAGGCTTTCTCTAGTTGCGGCGAGCGGGGGCTACTCTTCGTTGTGGTGCGCAGGCTTCTCCTTGCAGTGGCTTCTCTTGTTGTGGAGCACGGGCTCTAGGTGCACAGGCTTCAGTAGTTGTGGTGCACGGGCTTAGTTGCTCTGTGGCATGTGGGATCTTCCCGGACCAGGGATTGAATCCATGTGCCCTGCATAACCACTGCGCCACCAGGGAAGCCCCCATTAACATATTTTAATGCTCTACCTTTAGTCAATAGGTTTTCCTTAAGGTTGACTCAAATCCTTCTTGCTGGAATAGAAAACAATTATCACTGGTCATAGATTAGAGAAGTGCCAACCAGCATATATATCTGTGACTATATATATGATGTATACATTTTAGGCTGATTAATCCTCCTTTTTTCAGCCCTCCATTGCCACCTCAGAAACTTGTGTTAATCTTTCTTATAAATAACATCTTGCGCTTAACACCATGTCTTTCTTTAAGTTATCCGCATATCACACCCGTTGTTGGGCTGTGAATTGGAAGAGAGTCTGAGTCATGAAGTCATTCTGAGCTTGCGTTTCTCAGAACTCCCCAGGTTTTTCCATTCTTTGTGTCTAAAGCCATTTCCCCTCTCTTATGTTATATTTGTACAGCTTTTTTTCTTCCTAAAGAGATTACATCCACATCTGTTTCTATTAAACACCATTCTGCTTATCTTTCCTTTTCTCCAAATTGTCAAGGGCGCTTCTTTCTTCTTAATTCTGTGTCCTAGCCCCATCTCTGTGGAGATTTATCTAATACCTGCACTGAGGAAATATCTTATTAAAATGTAAATAGATTGTCAACATCCCAAACACATTCGAATCATCCAAATTTGGCTATTTATTTGCTGGGTTCATGTTTCTATTTCTTAAAAAAAGTATTTAAAAATAAATAACAACTTTAATTAAATGTGGTTATTACATGGTAGGGGGCGGGCAAGACATTTGGAAGTTAATGTATAATTGTTATTATGGAATAGTTATCTGAACAATAAGATTAAAAATTTATATTCCTTTCCTTACATTTTAAGGAAAAGAGCCTTTCGTATTTGTTTGAGAATAAAAATGTTTTAAATTTTCACACCTGAGCATTTTGTCCTTTTTCATTGCTTTAAAGGACTCTGAATCCGGTTTTGACACATGCAGAATAGAAGTGTGTCTTCTCTCCCGACTCCACTCTTGTGATGCATGTCTTCTATTAATAGCGATAAAATTCTGGAAGTGAGAACTTGAGACTTGGCTCAAATTGCTTCAGAAATATGGCTGGTGAAACTCCAGCATTTAGTTTATATGACAGTTTTCAAGGTAGCACAAAATTAATCAAGTGATATGACTCAAAACACTGTGAGTGTTAATTAATGGATGGTCTACAAAAATAATTTGGAGATAAAAAGGCTGTACAATGGAAAAGCATTAGTATAGTGATGACTGCTATACTAATAAAAGTCATATAGAAACTATTTTTATAGCCATCTTTTGCTCTTTCCAGTGCTTTCATTCTCCTTATCTAAGAGCTCATGTCATACTGTACTTGAATCTCCAGTTATCCAGGACTTGGCTTCCTCTGCTTTTGGAACCTGTGCAGAAGATGAGTAGTGACTCTAGAAGGGGCTGGTTGGAACCAGGGCTGAGGATGAGGACGCTGGCAAGCTGCCACTCAAGAGAAGATGCACGGAGTCTTGCAGATTAGAAACAGACTACAGCAAGAGGTAAAAATGTGAAATAATTTACATATATATGTGTGTGTGCATGCATACAGTCACACAGACAGACACACACACATACAAAACCAGTGAATAAAGCAGAGTATTCTCTGAAGAAAAGGAGAAATAGAACATCCCAGAAGTCAACAAAGACACAATTTGTTCACTCATTTGCTCTCTCATTCCTTCATTCTTTCAATATTTATGTAACCCCTACTCAACGCTCTGCACTGAAGAAGACATTATGGGAACAAAATGACCAAATATCTTTAAGACACTAGAATTAATTGGAGGTACTAATTCCATATGTATAAGATTAGATCATAATAAAAAGAAGCCAAGGGTTTAATGTCTTTAAAATGCTGCAGGACACTACTGGGTCCATGGAAAAACCTCACTCATTTCTGAAGGAGTTTTTCTTTGTGGATTAGCTTGTCTATAAAATGAAAAAAGGCAAACACACAAAGTGAGACCGTGGGTGATTGTTCCTCTTAGGACCACGTCTAGTAACATTCCCAGAATTGAATCTCCTGGGATCCATCACTAGAGACATAGGCGAAGGCAGTGAAATAATGGAGTAATTTGTATATTAACTTCTTTCCAGCTACCAGAGAAATGCAGCAAACCAGTTTGTGTTTGATATGTAAAATACATGATTGAGAATAGTAAAAGGGAAATGAAGCATTACATGGATTTCACTAGCTCACAGAAAATGGACTTCTCAGTTCCTGTTTACCTGCTGTATCAGTTTGTTTCTCCAAACTTGCTGCATCTCTGTAGATTGTTTAAAAGGTTAGCGGCCATGACCCTGATATGACAAAGAGATACACAAGGATGTGGATGCCAGCAGTGCATGAATGCACATAGCAGGAAAATATTTAAGCTTTAAAGGTGGAAACACCAAGACAGTGTATTAGAGTAAAATGTTTCCACTAGTTCAACTGAGGGAGAGTTTGACAGCTTTTTTTCTCAGACTAATGAGAGGAAGGATGTTTTCTTTATGTGGATGGGGTGGTTATAAATGAATATAATGTCTCCCCAAAATGAGCATCATTTTGAGCATCGTGTATTCCATTCACACCAGGGGAACTGATTTATAATTACCTTAATGGAGCCTGGAATTGAGATAAATGGATGTTCACATCCCATTTTCTTCTTAGGACATGAGTACATTGGGCACATACCACCAACAACTACTGTACGGGGTACAAGTGAGGTTTGCTTATTTCAGCTTGCTTGTAATGGATGTGCATTTCTAGGCCACTGATTCCAGCACAGCAGTGTTCATGGCAAACAGTGTATAAAGGGGGATTTAAATACAGGACAGCCAACATAACTGGATGGACTCTGCCTTGGTCTGCTTGGGTGGATAACTGTAAATGAAGCCTGGGCATCTCCAGGTAGCGTCCTGGCTAATGAAAAATACACTTGTGTTTGGATTTACTGATATCCAGGTACATTAAGCCAAACATATACTGAACTGGCACACAGAAAAACACATCTCTTATGAACAGCAAGAGAAGGAGTGACTAAAATGTCTCCTTTAGTTCTGAATTCTGTTTCCAATTTTATTGTGAGGGAGTCTGTTAGCAAAAAGATAAGATTTAAGATTGAGATCTTCCAAGTAACGTTAATTACCTATCTATCAGAGCGTATCATCTACGAGGTGCTATTAGCGGTTTGACTGAGTTGTAGGAGCATATACTTTACTTATCTTTCTGGGTTGGTTACGTGCAGCCATGGTGGTATTTGGACTGTTGACACATGATTTGTAAGAGGATTTAGTTTTCATTAAACTGCAACATGAGTACTGAAATGGAAATCTAATCTTAAAACTAGTACAGGACAATTTGCAAAAACATCTTAAAACATGAGTGTGGGGAATCTTGAAACGTTAGGAAGAATACTTTTCCTGGTATCAGGAAAAAACACTGCAGGAAAAGCAGGGTCATTAGTAGCTGATTTGCTGAGCCAAATCAGGCTTCGTGACATGTTTATGGTGATCCAAAGAGTGTTATTCGCTAAGGGTGCAAATCCTATCCTTGTATTGAACTCTGAAGCCAGTGCTGGAATATAAAATAGATATCTTATTCTTTAGTCCTGGAAGGAAAATTCGGTATTTTTAGGTATTATTGATTCTAGCCTCTATATTGAGTTTATAAAGAAATCAAGGACCTGAGAATCTGCAGCCTGTTGTTGCAGGGTCACTCAGGGCAAGTTGGTTCTTAAGGTATTTAGAAACCAGTTAGATGCACACACATACACGAATATATGCATATACATGTGTATACACATATGTGTGCATGTATGCACGTGTGTATGTTGTGTGTGTATGTAGTGCTTTGAATGAAGTAAAAAAGCCCTGGAGTTATGGCTTCAAAGGCAGTCTCTGTGCTTTAGCCCACAGACATTGTGCAATCTTGGGCAAGCTCGCTTGCCTCGGGATATCATCTAGTTGTGAGGAACCTGAACTCAGTCTCTGATATCTTCTCTGCTAACAGTGTAGGGCCACCGTACCTTGTCCATGGGCATCTTCCACATCCGTGTGTACACTCACTCCTTGGAGACCTCAAGGCTTTCCAACACCACACGTAAACTGACGATTCCCAACTTCTGCCCCAAATTCTAGGTCTTCTTGACGTTTCTACTTGGATGGCAAATAGACATCTTAACCTTTCGGTCAGAAACTGAATCCATCCTCCACAAACAAACAAACAAATACCTAGTCCCCCAAACCTGCTCTTTCAACAGGCTTCTCATTTTAGCATATGGAGATCCCATCCTTCCAGTTTCAGTGCTGTAAGCCTTGCTGCCCTGCTTGTCTCCTCTCCCTCACAGCACACATGCAACCCATTAGCAACCCAATTAGCTCTATTTTTCCAACTACATCAAGAATCTGACCCCTTCTCAGTACCTCTTCCATTAACACCTCAGTGTGAGTACCCTCATCTGTTTCCAGAATTACTCCCACTGGCTCCTGATTTTTCTCCCTCCTTCCTCGCTTACCAGCCTCCTAGTATCTATTCTGATCATAGCATACAGATGCGTTTAAAACACAGCTGGGTATGAGGGGCTGTTGCCTCTTCTGACTTTGCAAATCCTAGAACTTTTGGACTCTCTCTATTCCCTTTTTTTTCCTTCTTACAAATGTAAATTCTTTTCTGAGCATTTAATCTCTTAAAGCACTTTGTGAGATGCATCCAATAATAACCAACTCATGCTTTTAACATTCTGTTTTCCAATTACTTTCTGTAGAGCTACAATATGATGAGGTACATGAATTGTCTCAAAAATTGTGAGACATGATTGTTTACCAAATAATTTGCTATTTCATAATATGGCTTGCCATCTTTCCAGTTTGTAATATAATTTTCCTTACTGCTTATTCTCTAAACCAAGGCTCTACTAAGATTTAGATTTTAAGGATTTTAGCAGTGACCCCTGAAGAACCAGATGAAAAGCTAAGCAACCCCCAAATTCCAATGGCCTAAAAGAGCAAGCATTTATTTTTCATTCACACAAACTCCCACTGCAAGTTTGGGACGCTCCAGAGCGACTGGCCTCCATGTCACGGCTCAGCCTGGCACCTTCACAAGCCCTGTAGGCAGCAAAAACTGTGTTGGAAAGATGAGCTTCAGAAATTAAGTTCTTCCACCAAGAAGTTACACAAACAAGCTCCCAAACCAAACCCAGACAGCTGGTTCTAATTTCTAAGGTTTGGAGAATAAGGTATCAGAGAATGTCTGCCTCAGAAATCAACTGTTTTCACTTTATTTTGATAATCACAAACGAGTGTAAAACCGTATGAATTGACTTTTTATCTTCCTGCCTAATATCAAAGTGATTTTCTTGAAAAAAAAATTCTTTTTGCCTCATTTTTGGGTCTGAGACTCTAAAGACAGAATAGCCAGCATGCTATGAACAGGTAAGGTTTTCAGTAAAACTTCAATAATCCTCTTAGAGGGAAAATGTGCTAGGTTATTATGGTTTGAACTCTACTCCAAGGTAATTCATGCCAGTTGTTAGCAGAACCTAAAAGTAAAACTACTGTCGGTCCCTCACCCGAACCCCTAGGCTGTTACTGCTGCAGTGTCTTTCTCCATTCTTACCTTTGTTTTGCTTTTTTGAAACGAAACAGCATCTATTTTTAGCTGCCAACTACCTCACCTCTCCTATCTTCTTAATGTCCTGCTGTCCTTTTGTTATTCCAACAAAGACTAACTATGGTTTCTATAAGAACTTTAGTTACATTTGATACCATAAAGCAGGCATGTCCCTCTCAATGTATGTATTTATACATAGTTGATCTAGCATTACCTGCAAACAAGTTATTTTGCCGTTAGTGAAATGTTTAAATCCAGGTGTTAGTCAAGGGAACTCTCTTTGCCAGGAAAAGAGGAACTGGCCGGAGCGACCAACCCCTTTAAAAATCTCTGTATTCCCTTTGATTTTATTCCTATTTGTATTGGGTTGGCCCAAAAGTTCATTCAGGTTTTTCTGTATCTTACGGAAAAACCCGAACGAACTTTTGGGCCAACCCAATACATTTGTAGTACAGAGGAGGAAAAATCAACACAAATGGAAGTGACTTCGTTTTGGACTGGTTCTCAATTCTATTAAAATATGGATTTCTCCTATATTTACATGTTATTTACGTGTAGTGGTACAGAGTTCACAAGTTGTTTCAGATTGGTAACATCGACAAAGCTGGAATTAAAAACTGTGTTATCTGGCTTTCTTTTGTGCTATTTCCCCAAGCAATTTCCTAGATAATACAAAGTGAAGAGCATTATCTCTTTTTATCATGATCTGGTATTTATTTTGTCTCATTAAATAAATAGCTGTATTTGAGGCTAAGTGGTGCCCTTGGTTCCCCGCATGTCTGTAGTTACTTGAGGTTCCTTTTGTGTCCCTGCCCATGGGGCATCGCACATGGATTCATCTGTGGACTCTTCAAATATACTCCCAACATTAAAGAGGAGGGATTCTTTGTACAAGTAACTCTTTATGAATTGGTAAATTTTCCATTATTCTCAATTGGTGGGAAATGCTTTAGCACCTTGGATAGTGAGTGTTCTTGTGGTTTCAGGATTTTACTCATCTGACTTCCTACTAAGTTCAAGCATCAACTGGTCTTTCTTACCTTTCTCTTTTGCTGATCATACTCGCAGATTTTTTGTTTTTTGCCTTTTCCAGACTGTTTATATATATATATATATATATATATATATATATTTTAAACTGGGAGAAAATAATGTTATCTTTTTTTTTACAGCAGGTTCTTATTATTCATCAGTCTTATACACATCAGTGTATACATGTCAATCCCAATCGCCCAATTCATCACACCACCACCCCCACACCCCCGCAGCTTTCCCCCCTTGGTGTCCATACATTTGTTCTCTATATCTGTGTCTCAATTTCTGCCCTGCAAACCGGTTCATCTGTACCATTTTTCTAGGTTCCACATATATGCATTAATATACGATATTTGTTTTTCTCTTTCTGACTTACTTCACTCTGTATGACAGTCTCTAGGTGCATCCATGTCTCTACAAATGACTCAATTTCGTTCCTTTTTATGGCTGAATAATATTCCATCGTATATATGTACCACATCTTCTTTATCCATTCGCTGTCGATGGGCATTTAGGTTGATTCCATGTCCTGGCTATTGTAAATAGTGCTGCAATGAACATTGGGGTGCATTCATCTTTTTGAATTATGGTTTTCTCTGGGTATATGCCCAGTAGTGGGATTGCTGGACCATATGGTAATTCTAATTTTAGTTTTTTAATGAACCTCCATACTGTTCTCCATAGTGCTTGTATCAATTTACATTCCCACCAACAGTGCAAGAGGGTTCCTTTTTCACCACACACTTTCCAGCACTTATTCTTTCTAGATTTTTTGATAATGGCCATTCTGACTGGCGTGAGGTGGTAACCTCATTGTAGTTTTGATTTGCATTTCTCTAATAATTAGTGATGTTGAGCAGTCATTCATGTGCTTCTTGGCCATCTGTATGTCTTCTTTGGAGAATTGTCTATTTAGGTCTTCTGCCCATTTTTGGATTGGGTTGTTTGTTTTTTTAATATTGAGCTGCATGAGCCGTTTATATATTTAGGAGATTAATCCTTTGTCCGTTGATTCACTTGCGAATATTTTCTCCCATTCTGAGGGCTGTCTTTTCGTCTTGTTTATGGTTTCCTTTGCTGTGCAAAAGCTTTTAAGTTTCATTAGGTTCCATCTGTTTATTTTTCTTTTTATTTCCATTACTCTAGGAGGTGGATCAAAAACGATCTTGCTGTGATTTATGTCAGAGAGTGTTCTTCCTATGTTTTCCTCTAGGAGTTTTACAATGTCCGGTCTTACATTTAGGTCTCTAATCCATTTTGAGTTTATTTTTGTGTATGGTGTTAAGGAGTGTTCTAATTTCATTCTTTTACATGTAGCTGTCCAGTTTTCCCAGCACCACTTATTGAAGAGACTGTCTTTTCTCCATTGTATATCTTTGCCTCCTTTGTCATAGATTAGTTGACCATAGATGCATGGGTTTATATCTGGGCTTTCTATCTTGTTCCATTGATCTATGTTTCTGTTTTGGTGCCAGTACCGTATTGTCTTGATTACTGTAGCTTTGTAGTATAGTCTGAAGTCAGGGAGTCTGATTCCTCCAGCTCCGTTTTTTTCCCTCAAGACTCCTTGGCTATTCGGGGTCTTTTGTGTCTCCGTACAAATTTTAAGATTTTTTGTTCTAGTTCCATAAAAAATGCCATTGGTAATTTGATAGGGATTGCACTGAATCTGTAGATTGCTTTGGGTAGTATAGTCATTTTCACAATATTTATTTTTCCAATCCAAGAACATGGTATATCTCTCCATCTGTTGGTATCATCTTTAATTTCTTTCATCAGTGTCTTATAGTTTTCTGCATACAGGTCTTTTGTCTCCCTAGGTAGGTTTATTCCTAGATATTTTATTCTTTTTGTTGCAATGGTAAATGGGAGTGTTTCCTTAATTTCTCTTTCAGATATTTCATCATTAGTATATAGGAATGCAAGAGATTTCTGTGCAATAGTTTTGTGTCCTGCAACTTTACCTAATTCATTGTTTAGCTCTAGCAGTTTTGTGGTGGCATCTTTAGGATTCTTTATGTATAGTATCATGTCATCTGCATACAGTGACAGTTTTACTTCTTCTTTTCCAATTTGTATTCCTTTTATTTCTTTTTCTTCTCTGATTGCCAAGGCTAGAACTTCCAAAACTATGTTGAATAATAGTGGTGAGAGTGGACATCCTTGTCTTGTTCCTGATCTTAGAGGAAATGCTTTCAGTTTTTCACCATTGAGAATGATGTTTGCTGTGGGTTTGTTGTATATGGCCTTATTATGTTGAGGTAGGTTCCCTCTATGCCCACTTTCTGGAGAGTTTTTATCATAAATAGGTGTTGAATTTTGTCAAAAGCTTTTTCTGCATCTATTGAGATGGTCATGTGGTTTTTCTTCTTCAGTTTGTTAATATGGTGTATCACATTGATTGATTTGTGTATACTGAAGAATCCTTGCATTCCTGGGATAAATCCCACTTGATCATGGTGTATGATCCTTTTAAAGTGTTGTTGGATTCTGTTTGCTAGTATTTTGTTGAGGAGTTTTGCATCTATATTCATCAGTGATATTGGTCTGTAATTTTCTTTTTTTGTAGTATCTTTGTCTGGTTTTGGTATCAGGGTGATGGTGGCCTCATAGAATGAGTTTGGGAGTGTTCCTTCCTCCGCAATTTTTTGGAAGAGTTTGAGAAGGATGGGTGTTAGCTCTTCTTTAAATGTTTGATAGAAGTCGCCTGTGAAGCCATCTGGTCCTGAACTTTTGTTTGTTGGAAGATTTTTAATCACAGTTTCAATTTCATGATTTGTGATTGGTCTGTTCATATTTTCTATTTCTTCTTGGTTCAGTCTTGGAAGGTTATATCTTTGTAAGAAGTTGTCCATTTCTTCCAGGTTGTCCATTTTATTGGCATAGAGTTGCTTGTAGTAGTCTCTTAGGATGCTTTGTATTTCTGTGGTGTCTGTTGTAACTTCTCCTTTTTCATTTCTAATTTTATCAATTTGAGTCCTGTCCCTCTTTTTCTTGATGAGCCTTGGCTAATGGTTTATCAATTTTGTTTATATTCTCAAAGAACCAGCTTTTAGTTTTATTGATCTTTGCTATTGTTTTCTTTGTTTCTATGTCATTTATTTCTGCTCTGATCTTTATGATTTCTTTCCTTCTGCTAACTTTGGGTTTTGTTTGTTCTTCTTTCTCTAGTTCCTGTAGGTGTAAGATTAGATTATTTATTTGAGATTTTTCTTGTTTTTTGAGGTAGGCTTATATAGCTATAAACTTCCCTCTTAGAACTGCTTTTGCTGCATCCCATAGGTTTTGGATTGTCGTGTTTTCATTGTCATTTGTCTCTAGGTATTTCTTGATTTCCTCTTTGATTTCTTCAGTGAACTCTTGGTTATTTAGTAACGTAGTGTTTAGCCTCCATGTGTTTGTGTTTTTTACGTTTTTTCCCCTATAATTCATTTCTAATCTCATAGTGTTGTGGTCAGAAAAGTTGCTTGATATGGTTTCAATTTTCTTAAATTTACTGAGGCTTGATTTATGACCCAAGATGTGATCTATCCTGGAGAATGTTCCGTGTACACTTGAGAAGGAAGGGTAATCTGCTGTTTATGGGTGAAATGTCCTATAAATATCAATTAAATCTATCTGGTCTGTTGTGTCATTTAAAGCTTCTGTTTTCTTATCTATTTTCATTTTGGATGATCTGTCCATTGGTGTAAGTGAGGTGTTAAAGTCCCCCACTATTATTGTGTTACTGTCAATTTCCTCTTTTACAGCTGTTAGCAGTTGCCTTATGTATTGAGATGCTCCTATGTTGGGTGCATATATATTTATAATTGTTATATCTTCTTCTTGGATTGATCCCTTGATCATTATGTAGTGTCCTTCCTTGTCTCTTGTAACATTCTTTATTTTAAAGTCTATTTTATCTGATATGAGTATTGCTACTCCAGCTTTCTTTTGATTTCCATTTGCATGGAATATCTTTTTCCATCCCCTCACTTTCAGTCTGAATGTGTCCCTAGGTCTGAAGTGGGTCTCTTGTAGACAGCATATATATGGGTCTTGTGTTTGTATCCATTCAGCCAGTGTCTGTTTTTTGGTTGGAGCATTTAATCCATTCACGTTTAAGGTAGTTATTGATATGTATGTTCCTATGACCATTTTCTTAATTGTTTTGGGTTTGTTTTTGTAGTTCCTTTTCTTCTCTTGTGTTTCCCACTTAGAGAAGTTCCTTTAGCATTTGTTGTAGAGCTGGTTTGGTGGTGCTGAATTCTCTTTGCTTTTGCTTGTCTCTAAAGCTTTTGATTTCCCTGTTGAATGTGAATGAGATCCTTGCTGGGTAGAGTAATCTTGGTTGTAGGTTCTTCCCTTTCATCACTTTAAGTATATCATGCCACTCCCTTCTGGCTTGTAAAGTTTCTGCTGAGAAATCAGCTGTTAACCTTATGGGAGTTCCCTTGTATGTTATTTGTCATTTTTCCCTTGCTGCTTTCAATAATTTTTCTTTGTCTGTAATTTTTGCCAATTTGATTAGTATGAGTCTGGGCATGCTTCTCCTTGGGTTTATCCTGTATGGAACTCGCTGTGCTTCCTGGACTTGGGTGGCTATTTCCTTTCCCGTGTTAGGGAAGCTTTTGACTACAATCTCTTCATATATTTTCTCAGGTCCTTTCTCTCTCTCTTCTCCTCTGGGACCCCTATAATGCGAATGTTGTTGCATTTAATGTTGTCCCAGAGGTCTCTTAGGCTGTCTTCATTTCTTTTCATTCTTTTTTCTTTATTCTGTTCTGTAGCAGTGAATTCCACCATTCTGTCTTCCAGGTCACTTATCCGTTCTTCTGCCTCAGTTATTCTGCTATTGATTTCTTCTAGTTTAATTTTCATTTCAGTTATTGTACTGTTCATCTCTGTCTGTTTGTTCTTTAATTCTTCTAGGTCTTTGTTAAACATTTCTTGCATCTTCTCGATCTTTGCCTCCATTCTTTTTTTGAGATCCTGGATCATCTTCACTATCATTATTCTGAATTATTTTTCTGGAAGGTTGCCTATGAAGGTTGTTCATTTAGTTGTTTTTCTGGGTTTTATCTTGTTCCTTCATCTGGTACATAGCCCTCTGCCTTTTCATCTTGTCTATCTTTCTGTGAATGTGGTTTTTGTTCCACAGGCTTCAGGATTGTAGTTCTCCTTGCTTCCACCGTCTGTCCTCTGGTGGACGAGGCTATCTAAGAGGCTTGTGCAAGTTTCCTGACGGGAGGGACTGGTGGTGGGTAGAGCTGGGTGTTGCTCTGGTTGGCAGAGCTCAGTAAAACTTTAATCTGCTTGACTGCTGATGGGTGGGGCTGTGTTCCCTCCCAGTTGGTTGTTTGGCCTGAGGCAACCCAGCACTGAAGCCTACCTGGGCTCTTTGGTGGGGCTAATGGCAGACTCTGGGCAGGCTCACTCCAAGGAGTATTTCCCAGAACTTCTGCTGCCAGTGTCCTCGTCCCCACGGTGAGCCAGAGCCATCCCCGCCTCCGCAGGAGACCTGCCAACACTAGCAGGTAGGTCTGGTTCAGTCTCCCCTGGGTTCACTGCTCCTTCCCCTGGGTCCTGATGTGCACACTACTTTGTGTGTGCCCTCCAAGAATGGAGTCTCTGGTTCCCCCAGTCCTGTCAAAGTCCTGCCATCAAATCCCACTAGGCTTCTAAGTCTGATTCTCTAGGAATTCCTCCTCCCATTGCTGAACCCCCAGGTTGGGAAGCCTGATGTGGGGCTCAGAACCTTCACTCCTGTGGGTGGACTTCTGTGGTATAAGTGTTCTCCAGTCTGTGAGTCACCCACCCAGCAGTTATGGGATTTGATTTTACTGTGATTGTGCCCCTGCCACCATTTCATTGTGGCTTCTCCTTTGTCTTTGGATGTGGGGTATCTTATTTGGTGAGGTCCAGTGTCTTCCTGTCGATGATTGTTCAGCAGCTAGTTGTGATTCTGGTGTTCTCACAAGAGGGAGTGAAAGCACTTCCTTCTACTTAGCCATCTTGGTTCAGCAAACCATACTTGCAGTTTTAAAATTAATAATTTGACAGAACTGACCAAAAGCCACTACTTATTCACACTAGAAGGATTGAATTATTAATTTTTTTGTGAGGGAATTATTAATTTTTTTATTGTATCAAATAGAGGTAGGAGTCAGTTCTCTAAGAAGGACAATCCTTGAAATTCAGGTTAATTTATTTTGAAACTTTTCCACCAGGTAATTCTGTACTCTTGGGCAATTTACTTTACCTTTGTGTATATATATCTTTATTAGATGCATGGAGTGTTATACCACACAATACTTAATAATGCATAAGCAATATGTTCAATTTTATTTTCACTTCTATGGAAAAGGTATCATATAATCTTAAGATAATCCTATGATTAATATCTTTTCTAAGGCAAGGTCAAAAAGAAGCTTGTAGGTGATCCCATGAGTGGCCATTCTCTGAGGTGTAAGAACAAAGCCAAACACTTCTGGTGTCAGTTTCCTTGTACCTGTGCTAGAGAATCTGCTCAAATGATAACATTTTCTGAAAAAAAAAACATCAATTAGGATTCAAGGTTAAATATACCATTCATTAGAAAATTGGACCTCAAGGTTTAATTTTAAAACTTACTTAAAGGATATGTGCAAAATATATTCAGAATTAAAAAGATGTTGTTATGACTTCTACTCCCAGGAATGATGTAATAGACACAGCAGGCAAGTGTGTCCATTGCAAAAAGAAATGCCTAATAAAATAAAAAAATTTTTTTGAAAATATCAGAGAGCTGTGGAGGCACAGGGATTAGATGAACCAAAATTCCATGGAGGAGAGAAAGTATCAGAGGTGAGGTAGTGATCTCCAGCTTTTTTTTTTTTTTTTAATTTGGGGGAGGGGCATTTCCTGATGCTGGGTGTGAACTGGGAGCTTACACAGACAGAAATCCTATCTTGGGGGAGAGAATAAACAACAAACATTTTCCTGGTCATGCAGGGCTGATATAACAATAACAATGTCAGGCATGTTTTCCATGGAAAATTTGCACTGATCCTTGTATATAATGGCAGCTAGGGGTCTTGGTCAAAATGTTTTGAGAGGTAGAATGAAACATCCTGCAGCCTTGAGGTACGTAGGGAATAAAGATCCATCTGGGAGAAAACACAAAATTGGTCTTTCCAGTAAGATTTTTGGGGCAGATTTTGAAACTAGTAGAGGTCGGAGGTAGAGGGCTGGACTGGAAACTCTGAAGGCAGAGATGGGTCTCTCACAGAGCTTTCCAGGGCTGAGGAAACAGAGACCCTTCAGGCTAGCAAGTGATATTTATTAGTTTCATTGAGCATTTTGATTCCTAGAGAAAGGACTTCTATCATTATAATTCTACTTAAAGCATACCTTAAAATATTTGATTGCATGTGCATAGTGAGACTAATTTTATAGAGAACTTCCACATACTTTATTTCTTTTGTTTGAGCCCTTCTAACCTTGTCTGATATGTAGTTCTGGGGTAATTATGCTGATTCCGTACAGGAGGAACCTGGGGTTCAGACAGTTTAAGAGGGAGGCTCAGTAATAAGAATGAGAGCTGGGCTAGAATGCAGGTGTTTTGACTGCTCATCCAGTGGCCATGCATTATAGACATCTAGGCAACTATTTTAACCGGTTACTCAGGAACTCTTAGCTGTACTTTATATATATATATATATATATATTTTTTTTAGCTTTTGGCTGCACTGCGTGGTATGTGGGATCTTAGTTCCCCGACCAGGAATTGAACCCGTGCCCCCTGAAGTGGAAGCACAGAGTCTTAACCGCTGGGCCACCAGGGAAGTCCCTCTTAGCTGTACTTTAAATTTCATTGTGCAAATGGACCATTTTTGAATAACTGGTATTTACAAAAGTTGATCCTTCACTGGCAGTTACAACAAACAAACTGTTCAGAGCCACTGGGATCAATATTATTCTCCCTTGGGACTTGGATTAAATAAACTGGTATTGAAGATGAGAAGGTAAAAAGCATGGGGGCATGAATTTTGGTTTCAGGATACCAATTACAGCCAGAGTTTCACAGTGAATTATTTATATTTCTGTCACCTGAGGACTTCCAGAGGGCAATTGGGTTAATTCACATACTGTAATTCTCCAATTCTAATAAACTGTGGAGAGTTCTTAATTGGTAATTAGAAAATGATTATACCTTTTCAGTAAAAGCCACATTTCTTTGACTATATTGATGTGATTATGCAATTACATTTCAAATTAGCTTGAATAATGTTCAACACAGGAATTCTAATTCCGTTCTGATCTGCCAGGTAACTTTGGCATGGGCAGATTTATGGGTGTCCTGAAGCGTAAGCACACTGTTCCTCGTCCCCACGGTGAGCCATAGCCACCCCTGGCTGGTTGAGTGGTTTCTCAACTCGTTCTAGTGTTCTTTGCAACACGTGGGGTGGCAGCAGGGGTTTAATTTCACTGTTCAGTCTTAATTTTGTACATAATTCCCTTTTAATTATGACTTAAGTCTTTAATTTTTATGGAAACCAAGTGGCTCTATTTCAATATTATTTTCTTTTACTTAATAAGAACACACTAAGAGGGAAGAGATATGGGAACATATGTATATGTATAACTGATTCACTTTGTTATAAAGCAGAAACTAACACACCATGGTAGAGCAATTATACTCCAATAAAGATGTAAAAAACAAAAAAAAACGTACTGTAGTTAATCAAGAAATACCTCTAATGTACATTTACAATGATCAGACCAAGAAGGAGAATTTATTAATAATAATAATAATAAAATAATAAATTGGTTATTCCAAAATGTAGCCATCCACATAAATACAGCTCTGGAGAGTTGATAAAGAGTAGAGATTTGATAGAGTTCAAACAGTGGCACCTTTGAGAATCTAAGAGGATGAGAACGCAAATGGGGACATTGGGATAGTAAGTTTTAGCGTTGCCCAGGTTAAACTGGGATATGTGGTAACCCTAATCATGGTTATGTCTATGTATGTGTAATATATGGCTTTGTGCTTCATAGACCTACTTGTACCTAAGTTGAAAAAATCAACATATATGCCTTTCTGTATATGCATTCACTTCAGTGGCTACTCTGTGCCAGGCACACTGGGAAATGGATATACTGAGTTCAATGAGACTCAGCCCCAGGGCTTGCAGAAACCGTATCTTGTGAACGTGGTAAATCCTGAGGGAGAGGTACAGATGACTGAGGTGGAGGAGCGTGTGTGTGCTGGGGGCAGATGCCGTCAACGGCTGTACTTCTCCAGCCAGCTCCACTACATCCCTGCCTTAGTCTTTGATGCTGATGTTTCAAACTGGTATAAACACCTCGCACTGGCGTTTGAATTAGTTTGTTTCTAACATTGTATGGGCCTATCAGGAAAATGCCTCTAGTTTTCAAAAGGACGGGACTGGACATGTATGATTCATTTAAAGCTGCACTGTCCACTACAGTAGCCACATGTGGCTATTTAATTTAAATTAGTGAAAATTAAATCAGATTAAGAGTTCAGTTCCTCAGGTGTACTAGTCACATCTCAAGTGCTCAGTAGCTGAATGTGGCTGACGGACACCAAATTGAACAACACCACATGGAACGTTTTCTTCATCTTAGAAGTTTCTCTAGGAGACCACTGATTTGACGAATCCCACACCTCTAAATGCACATAGTAATTTCCTTTCCCCTTTAATAGCAGCATGTTTAGACCATTGCACATTCTGCCAAGAGTCTGTGAAATGCTTTCATTCGCTCATTTACTCATACAGCACATATTCACTAAGTACCTAATATGTGCCAGACACAGGAATGAAGAAGATAGAAAAAGGACATGCATGTTATTCTCATTTAATTAAAACAATTTAGATATTGTAGGTATTGAAAATGTCTTCCAATGATTAAGCCTTCTAACTGGGAAGCAAATTAATTAATGTTCAGCTTCCTAACATGGCACAATTGGGAAGTAACAAATACACCATAAAATATGGGCAAGGAATGTAAAATAGGAAAGTATAGTGATCAGTGATGTCAGAGCACCTCTACCATTGCTTATTGATTTTCTTCTTTCATTTTCTGAAAAACTATTATTTAATAACATCAAAACTCAAGAAGATGACTGAAGGTTATAAAAAAGTGTACCTGAGAGTAACTTTCAAATGAGGTTAAGTAGGCAGACCCAGAAAATTCACAAGAACATTTGAGCAACATAGCAATTAATGGATTATAAGCCATACAAGATAACATCTGCAAAGACACAGCAAATTATGGTTTATGCAGGCTTTTAAAATTAGTGATAAAGAAATATAATCACGTACAATGACCCTTTCAGACTCTGATGTCAACTTTTACATTCAGTGTACTAAAAAGGCAAAACAAAACCTGGCTGTATTTGAAGAGGTAGTTAGTTTGATCCTGTGGTGAGAAGAGATTATGGTTCCAAAATAGCCTGCCCGTCTGGAGGATTTACCTAGGATTTAAGGGCATTAGTGTGGAAAGCTAGGGTTAAACAGTAGAATGAGTTGCCTAGGGAAGGTTAATCTACTTCCTATTTCTCAAGGTCACTTTGCTGAGAATAAGAGTGGAATTGGACTGAGGGTTGTTTGTAAGATGGCATGAGAAGGGAACAGGGTTTGATATGTCAGCCATTTCCCCCAAACTCCATGTGAGATCAATATACCTTTGATTTAAAAACCCTCGCCATCTCTTCTCAAAGCCAAGTTATCTACAGTATTGATTTCCCAGGTATTGTCAGGTTGGTTTCCTGAGACCATGTCTTCTGTGAGTTGCCTCAAAGTTTCTCCTTCTCTGCTGTTAGCAGGGACTTCCATGCCATTAAATGCAATGATACTTCTTTAGTCTACACCTCCCTCCATCTTCAGGGAACACCTGCCACTTAAAGCAATTTCCTCACTTAAAGCAATCTCTCCTTCTGGCATCCATGGCACCACACCAGTTTGACAACATCCCATTTTATTCTAGCTCCACAGCTATCATCTTGATTGGAGACACCAACAACTTTGGGTTACTGCCTCCTCCCTGCTCCACCCAGTTGTCACTCTTGTTGTAAATTATAAATTTATAATATAAATTTGTTCATAGCATTTTCCACTAAGAGCCTCTGGTGACTTGCCATTGCATTTAATTAATTAATTAATTAATTTTTGGCTGCGTGCGGGCTTTCTCTAGTTGCGACAAGCGGGGGCTACTCTTCGTTGCGGTGCGCGGGCTTCTCATTGTGGTGGCTTCTCATTGTGGAGCACGGGCCCTAGGTGCCCGGGCTTCAGTAGTTGTGGCACGTGGGCTCAGTAGTTGTGGCTCACAGGCTCTAGAGTGCAGGCTAGTTGTGGCGCCGGGCTTAGTTGCTCTGCTGCATGTGGGGTCTTCCCGGACCAGCACTTGAACCCGTGTCCCCTGCATTGCCACGCAGATTCTTAACTACTGTGCCACCAGGGAAGCCCTCTATTCTGTTTAACTGGAATATTTTTCCATCTTTGTGCCATGCCACATTGTCATAATTAATATAGTTTTATAATGAGTCTTAATAACTAGTAATGTGAACCCTTCAACTTTGTTTTCAAAGTTGTCTTAGGTATCTGTGGACTTTTAATTCACACACATATTTTAATATCAACTTTTCAATTTCCACAATATAAAAATACAGCTGGGATTTTCCTTTGGATTGAATATATCAGTTTAGAAGGAATTATTATCTCTATAATATATTGTCTTGAAATTCATAGACATTTGTCCTGTTTGTTTAGCTCTTTTATATTTTCTCTCAATAATGTCTTTAGTTTTCTGTGAAGAAGTGTTGTATGTATTCTGTTAGGGTAATCCTTAAGTATTCTTTATGCTTTTGTAACTATCACTTAAAAAACTCATTTTCTACCTCTTCCCGGTAGATAATAATGAAACTTTTTCATTCTGACTTTAATGAGCAATTTTGCTATGTTCACTTATTCATTTTAATAGTTTTTCTGTGGAATGTTTTTGGATATGCCAGATGAACAACTGTGTGGTCTGTGACCAATCATAGGGATATTTACTTTTCCATTCTTTATGCTTTGGTAGTTCTTTTACTTACCCACATGCGTAGCCAAGGACCTAAACTATTACAATGTGGAAGAGAAGAGGTGATAGAGGGTGTTTTGTCATGTTCCTGATCTTAGGAGGTGAGGTTTCAATATTTTACCCTTAAGTATGATGTTTGCTGTAGGTATTTTGTAGATGAGCCTCAATATCAAACTAATGTTAGATTCTTTTATTTCTAGTTTGCTAAGTTTCTGTAATGAACTTTTTCAAATGCTTTTTCTGGCATCTATTGAAAAGACCTTTTTTTTTTCCTTTTCTTCTTCCAGTGTGGTGAATTGTTTGGCTTTTCTTTCTCCCTCCCTCCCTCCTTTTCTTCTTTCTTTCTTTCTTCCTTCCTTTCTCTTTCCTCCCTCCCTCCCACCCTCTGTTTCTTCCTCTCCCTCTCCCTTCCTTCCTTCTTTCCTTCCTCCCTCCCTTCCTCCCTTCCTCCCTCCCTCCCTCCCTCTCTCTTTCTCTCCCTCTCTCTTTCTCTCTCTCTCTCTTTCTTTCTTTCAACTGTGGGAACAACGTTGCATTCATGGACTGTGATGCATTCCTGGATCCAATTCAATGGATTGTGATGTATTTATTACCTTTTTAATATATCGATGGCTTATATTGAAATCAATTTTGCAACTATGCCCATGACAGTTATTAGTCTGTAATTCACTTTTCTTGCAATGTCCTTTCCAGATTTTAATATGAAAGTTAGGTTGGCCTCATTGCATAAATTGGGGGTATATGTCCTCCTTATTTTGGATTAAAAAAATCCTTCTGACCTGTGTATCACATGAACTATCAAATGCCTGAAGGAAAAGGGGCCCAGAATGTTAAGTTCACTTCTCTGGACTTCATTCCTCTCCAGTAATGTGTTCCTTGAGTCCTGGCTGCCTTGGTAGCTCTCTGATATCTTCAACCTGAAGTTTTCTGTATTTTATTCATCTTTTAAAGATTTTCTTGGTGAGAGGTTCATTTTGCCACAGGCTGGCCTACCATGGGAAGTGAAAGCCTCCCTCATTTTTAACCCCCATGTCCAGTTCTTGCTATTTTTCACAAAGGGCAGACAAATCAAGAATTTTTCAGCTTGTGTGTTACAAGTATTCATTAGAGACTTGTAGACTGCTGTCTGTGCTCACCTTCTCATGGTTGAATGCTTTAGGAATGAAGAAGAATATTTACTGAGACAAATGCTTCTGTCAGCTTGACAATGCTCTTTTCAAACTGGGTGCCTCTCAAAGCAAGCTCTGCATGGTTCATTACCCCTTTGCTGCCCTACCCTCATCTTTAAAGATTTGCTTTAGATGATGCTAGTCTGCAGAGGTTTCTGTTTTCTGGTATATACAAGTTTTAGTTGTTTTAGAAGTCTTAGAAAAGTTAAGAAACATGTTCTTCATAGTGAAGAATGCTTATTTTAATCTTGATTAGAATCTCTTATAAACCTGCCCTGGAGGGATTTCTTTGGGTAAAATCTGGTTAGATGTTAAATCAGGCAGAAAGGCACACACACATACAAACTAGTTCTAAAAGGTGAAATCAAATTTTAACAAATAATATTTTCACAGGGAATGATGTCAGCAAGATGGCAGAATAGGAGTCTCCTGTTTGTATCCCTACTCAGCAATAATAATTTGGCAGCCATCTTGGACAGAAGTGCCTTAGTGGGAGATTTGGGACCCAGGTAGGAGATTGTTAAATCCTATTGGAGCCCAAGCCCAGTGAGGGCTGTTTTGAGAAGGCAGATCCATGCCCAGGCTGCTGAATTGCCAACTGTGGTCCCAGCTAGACCCAGAAACAACTCCTTCCCCTGTGGATATTATATCTCGTTTTGGCCGTGGTCCTGCCACCAGCACAGTTTGTTACAGAATCCAGCAGGAGTGATGCCTGCCTGTGCCTCAGGTATACACTAATGGAACAGAATCAACAGCTCAGAAATAAACCCACATGTACACAGTTAATTCATAATTGACAAGGGAGCCAAGAATACTCAATGGAGGAAGGATAGTCTCTTCAATAAATGGTGTTGGGAAAACTGGACAGCTACATGTAAAAGAATGATATTAGAACACTTCCTAACACCATACACAAAAATAAACTCCAAATGGATTAAAGACCTAAATGTAAGACCAGACACTATAAAACTCTCAGAGGGGGCTTCCCTGGTGGCGCAGTGGTTAAGAATCCACCTGCCAATGCAGGGGACACGGGTTCAAGCCCTGGTCTGGGAAGATCCCACATGCTGCGGAGCAACTAAGCCCGTGTGCCACAACTACTGAGCCTGTGCTCTAGAGTCCACGAGCCACAACCACTGAGCCCACATGCCACAACTACTGAAGCCCATGTGCCGAGAGCCCGTGCTCTGCAACAAGAGAAGCCACTGCAATGAGAAGCCCACGCACCGCAACAAAGAGTAGCCCATGCTCACCGCAATGAGAGAAAAGCCCATGTGCAACAATGAAGACCCAGCGCAGTCAAAAATAAAATAAATAAAAATTTTAAAAAAAGAAATACTTAAAAAAATAAACAAAAAACAAACTCTTAGAGGAAAACATAGGAAAAACACTCTGACATAAACCACAGCAGGATCCTTTTTTGACCCACCTCCTAGGTAATGAAAATAAAAACAAAAATAAATAAACAGGACCTAATGAAACAAAAGCTTTTGCAGAGCAAGGAAAATCATAAACACGATGAAAAGACAACCCTCAGAATGGGAGAAAATATTTGTAAATGAAACAATGGACAAAGGGTTAATCTCCAAAATATACAAACAGCTCACGGAGCTCAATATCAAAAAAACAAACAACTCAATTAAAAAATGGGCAGAAGGGCTTCCCTGGTGGCGCAGTGGTTGAGAGTCCGCCTGCCGATGCAGGGAACACGGGTTCGTGCCCCGGTCCGGGAAGATCCCACATGCTGCGGAGTGGCTAGGCCTGTGAGCCATGGCCGCTGAGCCTGCGCATCCAGAGCCTGTGGTCCGCAACGGGAGAGGCCACAACAGTGAGAGGCCCGCGTATGGCAAAAAAAAAAAAAAAAAAAAAAAAAAAGGCAGAAGACCTAAATAGACATTTCACCAAAGAAGAGATACAGATGGCCAAGAGGCACATGAAAAGATGCTCAACACCACTAATTACTAGAGAAATGCAAATCAAAACTACAATGAGGTTACCACCTCACGCCGTTCAGAATGGCCATTATCAAAAAATCTAGAAAGAATAAATGCTGGAAAGGGTGTGGTGAAAAAGGAACCCTCCTGCACTGTTGGTGGGAATGTAAATTGATACAACCACTATGGAAGTTCCTTAAACGACTAAAAATAGAATTACCATATGATCCAGCAATCCCACTACTGGACATATACCCAGAGAAAACCATAATTCAAAAAGACGCATGCACCCCATTGTTCATCGCAGCACTATTTACAATAGCCAGGACATGGAAGCAACCTAAATGCCCATCGACAGGCGAATGGATAAAGAAGATGTGGTACGTATATACAATGGAACATTACTCAGCCATAAAAAGGAACGAAATTGGGTCATTTGTTGAGACGTGGATGGATCTAGAAACTGTCACAAGAGTGAGGTCAGAAAGAGAAAAACAAATATCGTATACTAATGCATATATGTGGAACCTAGAAAAATGGTACAGATGAACTGGTTTGCAGGGCAGAAATTGAGACACTGATTTAGAGAACAAATGTGTGGACAACAAGGGGGGAAAGAGGCAGGGGTTGGGGGTGGTGATGTGATGAATTGGGTGATTGGGATCGACCTGTATACACTGCTGTGTATAAAATGGATGACTAATAAGAACCTGCTGTGTAAAAAAATAAAATAAAATTCAGAAGTTCAAAAAAAAAATCAAAAGAAAAAAGAGACATGTACCACAATGTTCATTGCAGCACTATTTACAGTAGCCAGGACATGGAAGCAACCTGAATGCGCATCCACAGATGAATGGATAGAGAAGATGTGGCACATATATACAATGGAATATTACTTAGCCATAAAAAAGCAAGATTGGGTTATTTGTGGTGAGGTGGATGGACCTAGATTCTGTCATACAGAGGTAAGTCAGAAAGAGAAAAACAAATACTGTATGCTAACACATATATATGGAATCTTAAAAAATGGTACTGATGAACCTAGTGGCAGGGCAGGAATAAAGACATAGACATAGAGAGTGGACTTGAGGCCATGGAGGAGGGGGAAGGGGAAGCTGGGGTGAAGTGAGAGTAGCATCGACATATATACACTGCCAAATGTAAAATAGATAGCTAGTGGGAAGCAGCCGCATAGCACAGGGAGATCGGCTCGGTGCTTTGCGATGACCTAGAGGGGTGGGATAGGGAGTGGGGGAGGGAGGCTCACGAGGGAGGGCATATGGGGATATATGTATGCATATGATTGATTCACTTTGTTGTACAACAGAAACTAACACAGCATTGTGAAGCAATTATACTCCAATAAAGATCTATTAAAAAAAACATTTTGAAGTAAATTATATTACATTTAAAAAAATAAATAAAACACAGGTTGGCTTTTCGTAGTTTTCACTGAGGCTCAAATCAGGAATGTAGGAAATGTAATTTAATGCATAAATGTATCCCTTAATCTCTCATCTTTGATACTTGAGTTTAAATCTCACAATCGAACTTCAGTTATTGAATGATAATCAGCCTTTCTGGCTTTTCCTTACTGTCAACTTTTACTTTCTATTGACATTTTAATCTGTTGCTTTACTGAAGGCCTTTTCAATAAGTGTGAGTATCCTTCATAAGCAAAATTGCCAGATTTAGAAAATAAAAATAAAGTGTAAGTATATCTTATGCAATATTTGAGAGCTACTTATATTAAAAATCTGTTGTTTATCTAAGATTCAGACTTAATGGGGCATCCTGTATTTAGCTGGCAATCCTATTCTTAGGGCAAGAAAAAAATAAAGTTGAAATTGCATTTTTCATAAGTAGTCAGAAAACAAGGAGACATATTCTGGCTGGGAATTTGGTGTTTTCTATAGATTTTCCTTGTCCATGTCCTCACTCACACTTTTGTGAGCTACTCTTCATGATAATCTGTACTAACCAGACTCTTTTAATTTGTGGAAGAATTTTGTCAATGTGAGAATTTAAACATGTTCAATTTATAAGACTTCTTTTCTCTTTTTTTTTCCAAATGAACAAATCAAAAATTTATTCTAGACTGTTGCTCATACACTGCCACATTCCTTCTGTGTGGTCTGGACCAATCTATAGCTAACAAGTGACCAAATAGAGTTGCATGATAAGACAGACTTCTTTTTTTTATTTGAATACCCCAATTATAGGCCAAATCCAAATTTTTTTTTTTTTTTTTTTGTGGTACACGGGCCTCTCACTGTTGTGGCCTCTCCCGTTGCGGAGCACAGGCTCCGGACGTGCAGACTCAGCGGCCAGCTCTGCGGCATGTGGGATCTTCCCAGACCAGGGCACGAACCCGTGTCCCCTGCATCGGCAGGCGGACTCTCAACCACTGCGCCACCAGGGAAGCCCCCTAAAATCCAAAATTTTACATAGTATTTGGTATATATTTTATGAGGATTAAATACATCATTTATGTCAGACGTTACATTCCAACCTGAAGATTCAGATTTCCTGAATGGATATCTGCACAGGCCTTCTGACCAAGTCCAGAGATCAGTATTCATTAGGAAGAAGTTCAATGGCATAGAAGAAAAGGCACTGAGAATTAGGATATTTATATCCTGATCTTGGCATTGCCCCTGGGAAAGTAGCATCAATCTTGTGTCTCTGTTTCTCAATCTGTTAAACGAGGCAATTGGACTACATCTGCATTTCACAAAGTGCTCTAAGAACTGTCTTTGTAACAGTGCTTCTGGGGTCAGGAAAATTGTTAAAAAAACTGAATACTCCATGGGGTATTCAAACTATACTATTAAAGTTTATATATATAATACCTAATATATGTAATATATCATAACATTAGATATTACATATGTTATATGATGCATATAAAATTTAATATTATAATATTAAAGTTTATATATAATATTTATTATATATTATATTAAATATATATTCTATTAATATTATAAATTTATAAAAGTATACATTTTAGCAACCACGAAGCTCTGAGAAGCATGTGGGGTCAAAAGAACAACAAACCACAGACAATATAAAGTTTGCATTCTGCAAACTTTTTGACTACAAAGCCTCTTCTGAGAAAGCTGTTAGCATCATATGGGCCACCTGGAGGATACTGGATTTGATGAGTATAATATCCTCTTCAGCTCCAACATGCTATGGATATCCTTAGAAAGATCTGGCTTTGGTGAAATGCAATAATGGCTCATCTTTCAGGAGGCTGAGGTGCTTTGGCTCAAACTGTGCAAACAGTGAGGAGACCTGGAATATTCACAGTATGCAGTGACGATAGGGAGGCTGGTGAGCCTCTTTTTTAAAATTTTTAATTAAAAAATTTTTTAAAAAATTAATTTATTTTTGGCTGTGTTGGGTCTTTGTTGCTGTGCATGGGCTTTCTCTAGTTGCGGCGGGCGGGGGCTACTCTTCATTGCGGTGCGCGGGCTTCTCGCTGTGGTGGCTTCTCTTGTTGTAGAGCACAGGCTCTAGGCGCGCGGGCTTCAGTAGTTGTGGCTCACGGTCCTTTTGTTTTATTTATAGACAACATCGACACCATCGCCAGCATCTTCTTTGGCTTTTAGGAAGGCTGCATTTATTCAGGTGTAATCTTCCCTTTTCAATTTTATTTTGATTTGATTTGATTTGATTTGACGAGGGTGTTGTAATGGGAAGTTTTGTGTTAAAACAGAGAGAACACAATTTAAGTTTTCTGAAGGAGTAGTGCCTCCCTTTTTTCACCTCTCAACTCCTGGTCTGTTCTCCTTTAGTGCTCTCTTAATGCCTCGCTGGGGCCTCAGAAATTAAAATGTCACTTTTATTACTATTATTCTGATTTTCTAATTTGGGATATTTTCTCAATTCATATTTATGTCACATATGAGTTTAAAAAACTGAGCTCTTTATTTTGTAGTCAAAATCTTAAGTCTTCTGGCTTTTGGCAGAAAATCATCAGCTTTTTAAGTTACTCATGTGGCTTCTGAGAAATGGGGCTGCTGTGATTGATGTCTCGGCCGCAAAATACCTAGTCTGTTTAAAACATGGTAGAGAGATGAGGAAGCACGCGTGTCCACATTGTCTTATGAGCTGAATTAGATCTCCTAAAATTCACATGTTTAAGTCTTAACCGTACCTAAGAATGTGACTGTATTTGGAGATGGGGTTTTAAAAGAGGCAATTAAGTTAAAATGAGGTCATTAGGATGGGTCCTAACCCAATATAAGAAGCAGAAATTAGGACAGAGGCACATATAGAGGGAAGACCATGTGAGGACACAGGGAGAAGGTGGCCATCTACAAGCCAAGGAGAGGGGCCTCAGAAGAAATCAACCCTGCTGACACCTTGATCTCAGACTTCTAGCCTCCAGAATTGTGAGAAAAACTGCTTTGTTGAAGCCACCAAGCCTGTGGTATTTGTTAATGCAGCCTGAGGAGGCTAAAACACACAGGTATCCCTGGAAGCAGACTCTCACCACTTCCCATACACAGGTGAGATTGTTGCCTGGAAAATGTAATACTTTTGGTCAGAGAAATGTTCACCTGGTTTCTCAACTCCTATGCTGATGTAATAATATTGGCAATATCTTTAGCATGTTTCCTAGAGGGGATGATCAATGAATAAGTAACTTGATAAAGAAATAGCATCCAAATAAACGGGTGTTTCTTTTCACAGACGCCTTCCACTGCCCATGGGAACAGTTCTTCTCATCCCTTTTCTGACAAAGGAATATCATAGAGACAAAATTGAAAAATACTTCCCCATGTGAAGGAGCTTTGGTTCAGCTGCAGAGCTAAACTCACATCTGCACTAAATTGGAATTGGCTGTGAATGATTACAAATGAAAATCTGTTGTTGCTGAAGGATCTTATTTGCAACAAAAGACAAGAACAGGTACTTCGTAGTGTCACTGTGTTCTAGTATGTGGTCTTTATACCTGGGCTCCCGATTGCTTTCCTGTGCCTTGTTAAATTTATTGCTTTTCTGGACCTTGTACAAGAAAAATTGCTTTAAAAAACGATAAGCTCTGGGCAGTATGACAAACTCTTGTATATACTTTTACCTTTTCTTCTGAACTCATTGAATTTGTGCATTAAAAAATTACCATTATTTGTTAAAAATTATATTAAAAATTACCATTCTCCTCCCTTTTGCCTAAACATATTTAGTCTCTTATTTGAATTACCTTTATATCTTTGTTTCAGAATTTAACTTGAACTTATATTAAACCTTTAATCAAATACAGAAATGATTCTTTCCCCTTGACTTAATGTTACAAAGTACTTGTCTTAGCATATAGGAATTGCACACAAAATTGTAGTTTTATCTAGATCTCAGTCTTTGGCTCCATTCTTAGTTTTATTCCTGTATCTATCCATCCAGGAACAAAGAAAATGCAACATACAATGCAGTATTAGAACTTCAAAGGAAAACAAAATGCATGTTTACAGGTAAAGAATCCTCCAAAAATTCTAGGGTTCGGTTAAAAATCCTCTTCCAAACCTCTTAGCAAGCCCAGTGAGAAAGAAAACACATTTGATTTCAAATTGTAAGTAAGGAAAAAAAATGCTTTTTAACCGTATGACCTTAGGCAAATTAAGTAATCACCCTGTGCCTCTGTTTCTTCATAAGCTTAATAAGAATGATAGAAGTAACTTCGTTATATAGGCATGTTATGAGGATTAAATCAAATGTGCCAGTATTAGTAAAGCATTTAGAACAGTGGCTGGCACAAGGTAAGCACTATTTGAGTGTTTTTAAAATAAAACAATAAAATAAATGCTAAGGAAAATTCTCAAGGAATGTAAAGTTTCACCCAGTACCTAGTTTAAAGGATAGAGACAAGGTAAAAATGTTCACTTATGACTTCTTTGTCGCAAACACGTTTGTGGGATTTGTGGAATGTTTTCTTGACTCATCCCTCAGTAGGTGCTGAGGACAGAACGTTGAAATCAGGGAAAGCAATTTTGCAGCAGGCCAGGATAATATGTTCTGAACATGAAATGTTCTGATGATCGGGCTTTAGCTCTAGATTATAAAGAAATGGATGGACGCATTTGCTTCCAACAACCATTTATAAATATCTCTTTTCTGGGCTTCCCTGGTGGCGCAGTGGTTTAGAGTCCGCCTGCCGATGCAGAGGACGTGGGTTCGTGCCCCGGTCCGGGAAGATCCCACATGCCGCAGAGCGGCTGCGCCCGTGAGCCATGGCCGCTGAGCCTGCGCGTCCGGAGCCTGTGCTCCACAACGGAAGAGGCCACAACAGTGAGCGGCCCGCATACTGCAAAAAAAAAAAAAAAAAAAAAAATCTCTTCTCTTCTCTGGGCATTTTACAAGTTGTGCAGTGGAAGCATGGCGTTATAGTCTCTGCTAGGGCTTCACATGAAAACACTGTGTCTTGCTGATAAAGCCAGGGATTCAGTGTAGCAGTTGCTGGTCAATAGCAGACACACCTGCTTTCATATCACTGGCTATGCCAGTGGCTGGCTTGTGACCTCGGGCAAGTTATTCCACTTCTTAGGATCCTTGGTTTCACCAGATGAGCCATTGCAATCTCAAAATAGTGCTTTGAGAATGAAGGAGATTATGCACGTGTAGCATGGACACTGTGACTGATTGCATAGGAGTGATGACAGGGGGCACTCTGACTTCTCTTAGTTTGGTGACTGTGTTGGGCCTCAGGCTCCTCATCTGCAAATGGGAAAAGTAATAGCACCTTTCTCACACAGCTGTTGCAAGGTTTAAATGCAAGAGCAAAACACGGTGATTGGCATATATTAAGGGTTTCATAAAGGTTACCTGTTATGCTTTACTCAATCTTATACTAAATACTGCACATACTATAGTCTAATTGAAATTATACTAGGTAAAAATGACGTGTTTTGGGAACAGAGTTTTAGAAAAGAATTTTCAACATTGTTTTCACAAACAAAATGCAAGTTAATTATGTAAACCTTTATTATTATAGAAGCAGTACTTCTATAAGAAATGCCATGCAAACAAAAATATAAAATAAAAACATACATTCCCACGGCACAGAGATTACCGCAGTAACACTCTAGTAACACTCCACCTACATTTTCCCTAAGAATATATGGGAGTAATATTATGTGTCTATCTATATTTTTAAGACATTTTTGAGCAGTTTTAGGGTCACAGAAAATTAAGATATAGAGACTTCCCATACGCCCCCTCTCCCAACACAGGCATAGCCTACCTCACTATCAAGATCCCCCACCAGAGTGTGTACATGTGTTACAACTGATGAACCTATATTGACACATCATTATCAACCAAAGTCCATAGTTTACATTAGAGTTCGTTCTGGGTGTTGTACATTCTATGTGTTTAGACAACTGTATAATGACGTATCCACCATGACAGTATGATAGAGAGCATATGATAGAGAGCATTTTCACTTCCCTAATAAACCTCTATAGTATTTTTAACCATAGTGATCATACTGTACACATTGTTTTATGATATGCTTTTTTCAGTTAACTATCTTGGTCTCTACAGATGAGTAAATTTTATCTCACCTAATATCTGAAACATAATATCATAATATCACAAATATCTGAAACATAAACTATAAACTATTTCCAAGTGTTCCAGTTATATTTTTTATAGCTGGTTTGTACAAATCACTATCCAATCCAGAACCACATAAGTGCTTGTGTTTCAATAATTGTTTTTTTTTTGCCATGAAAATTTCTTTTTTTTTTTAAACATCTTTATTGGAGTATAATTGCTTTACAATGGTGTGTTAGTTTCTGCTTTATAACAAAGTGAATCAGTTATACATATACATATGTTCCCATATCTCTTCCCTCTTGCGTCTCCCTCCCTCCCACCCTCCCTATCCCACCCCTCTAGGTGGTCACAAAGCACCGAGCTGATCTCCCTGTACTATGAGGCTGCTTCCCACTAGCTATCTATTTTACGTTTGGTAGTGTATATATGTCCATTCAATAATTTTTTATTTGTGTTTTGAACAGCTCTATTTCAGTCTAATTTATATACAGTAAAATGCAAAGGTCTTAAGTGTACAGTTCAGTGAGCTTTGACACCCCTATAAACCTATGAAGCCAACGTGGGAATAAAGATATAGAATATTTCATCACCTTCAAAGCTTCTGAGTACCCTGTTTCAGTCCATTGCTCCCCAAGAGGCAAGTACTCTTCTGATATCTCTCATTGTAAGTTAGTTTTGACTGTTTTTGAACTTTATGTAAATGGAATGATTTGGTATTTATTCCTTATGAGTCTGGATTCTTTCACTAAACATAATGTTTTTGAAATACATCCACGTTGTGTGAATTAATAGTCCATCCTTTTTTAATTGCCGAGTAGAAATACTTCACATCAATAGACCGTGGTTTGTTTATCCATTCTCTTGTTGTGGTGGGTTCAATAATGGCCCCCAAATTCTGTGACATTCCTCCCACTGAGAACTGAGGTCTGTGTCTCCATCCTTGAATCTGGGTTCTGTGCTTGTTGACAATAGAAACTGGAAGCTTCTACTGCCTGTTTCTTGGGGCACTTACTCTTGGAATACGATGACATACTGTGCAAAAGCGCATGCAGCAGTACGGAGAGGCCCAGGCAGAGAGGGACTGCAGCCTCCAGCAGTATTCAATTATTAAAACAATTGTTTTTTTTAGCTCGATAATTTGAATTTTATTTATTTTAAGTTTACAGATCCCTCATAAAATCCACTATCTCTAAACTCATTCGATTTATCTTTTTCTTTCAATTATTTAACATATTTATAACAATTGTTTTAAAGTCTTTGTAGATTTCAGAGTCATTAGTAAGTCTTTAAAAAAATTATTTATTTTTATTTGGTCGTGCCAGGTCTTAGTTGCGGCAGGTGGGCTCCTTAGTTGTGGCATACGAACTCTTAGTTGCGGCATGCATGTGGTATCTAGTTCCCTGACCAGGGATTGAACCTGGGTCCCCTGCATTGGGAGTGCGGAGTCTTAACCACTGTGCCACCAGGGAAGTCCCAGTAAATCTTTCTTTATTGAATTTCCTTCTCTTGATTATGGGTCAATTCACCTGCTTCTTTACGTGTCTTATAAACTTTTATTGTATACCAGTCATTAAAGAACAGTCATAAGTGAAATATGATGATTTTACTTCTTTTCTCTATTCTCAGAGAGTGCAAGAACTTCCTTCAACCAGGCAGCCAATACCAGGTCTATTCTTTATTTTTTTTTGCGGTACGCGGGCCTCTCACTGTTGTGGCCTCTCCCGTTGCAGAGCACAGGCTCCGGACGCGCAGGCTCAGCGGCCATGGCTCACGGCAGCCGCTCCGCGGCACGTGGGATCTTCCTGGACCAGGGCACGAACCCGTGTCCCCTGCTTCGGCAGGCGGACTCTCAACCACTGCGCCACCAGGAAAGCCCCCAGGTCTATTCTTTTAGGTTCCACTTACTTCAATCTGGGTCAGAGCTGGATTACAATTGCAGTTAGTTTTAGTTTATAGCTGATTCAATTATAATTTAGGAGATCTCACTTTGTCCTTCAGCTCAACCACCAACTTACTTTATCTATTATTAATTAATTAATTTTAATTAACATTTTATTGTAGTAACATTATATAAATTTATATGTATAACATTGTATATATTATAACATTATGTTTCACATGTACAACATTATATTTCTACTTCTGTATATACTATAGTGTGCTCACCACCCCAAATTTTTAATTTAATTTTTTTATTGAAATATAGTTGATTTACAATATAGTGTTAATTTCTGCTGTACAGCAAAGTGATTCAGTTATACATATATATATATATTCTTTTTTCAATATTCTTTTCCATTATGGTTTATCATAAGATATTGAATACAGCTCTCTGTGCTCTACAGTAGGACCTTGTTGTTAACCTCCCACTCCATCCCTCCTCCAACCCCTTCCCCCTTGGCAACCACAAGTCTGTTCTCTATGTCCGTGAATCTGTTTCTGTTTCATTGATAGGTTCATTTGTGTCATATTTTAGATTCCACATATAAGTGATATCATATGTCTTTCTCTTTCTGACTTACTTCACTTAGTATGATAATCTCTAGTTGTATCAATGTTGCTGCAAAAGGCATTATTTCATTCTTTTTTATGGCTGAGTAGTATTCCATTGTAAATATGTACCACATCTTGTTATCCATTCATCTGTCGATGGACATTTAGGTTGTTTCCATGTCTTAGCTATTGTGAATAGTGCTGCTATGAACATAGGGGTGCATGTATCTTTTTGAATTAGAGTTTTGTCTGGATATATGCCCAGGAATGGAATTGCTGGATCATATGGTAATTCTATTTTTAGTTTTCTGAGGAATCTTCATACTGTTTTTCATAGTGGCTGCACCAACTTACATTCCCACCAACAGTGTAGGATGGTTCCCTTTTCTCCACATCCTCTGCAGTATTTGTTATTTGTAGAGTTTTTAATGATGGCTATTCTGACTGGTATGAGGTGGTACCTCATTGTAGTTTTGATTTGCATTTCTTTAATAATGTTGAGCATCTTTTCATGTGCCTATTGGCCATTTGTATTTCTTCTTTGGAGAAATATCTATTTAGGTCTTCTGCCCATTTTTTGATTGGGTTGTTTGCTTTGTTGTTGCTGAGTTGTATGAGCTGTTTGTATATTTTGGAAATTAAGCCCTTTTTGGTCGCATCATTTGCAAATATTTTCTCCCCTTCAGTTGGTTGTCTTTTCATTTTGTTTATGGTTTCCTTTGCTGGGTGAAAGCTTGTAAGTTTGGTTAGGTCCCATTTGTTTATTTTTGTTTTTATTTCTATTGCTTTGGGAGACTGACCTAAGAAACAATTGGTATGATTTATGTCAGAGAATGTTTTGCCTATGTTCTCTTCTAGGAGCTTTATGGTGTCAGGTCTTATGTTTAAGTCTTTAAGCCATTTTGAATTTATTTTTGTGTATGGTGAGATGGTGTGTTCTAACCTCATTGGTTTACATGAGGCTGTCCAACTTTCCTGACACTACTTGCTGAAGAGACTTTTTCCCATTGTATATTCTTGCCTCCTTTGTTGAAGATTAATTGACTGTAGGTGTGTGGGTTTATTTCTGGGCTCTCTATTCTGTTCCATTGATCCATATGTCTGTTTTTGTGCCAATACCATGCTGTTTTGATTACTGTAGCTTTGTAGTATTATCTGAAGTCTGGGAGAGTTATGCCTCCTGCTTTGTTCTTTTTTCCTCAGGATTGCTTTGGCAATTCTGGGTCTTTTATGGTTCCATATAAATTTTAAGATTATTTGTTCTAGTTCTGTGAAAAATGTCATGGGTAATTTGATAGGGATTACATTAAATCTGTAGATTGCTTTCGGTAGTGTGGCCATTTTAACACTATTGATTCTTCAAATCCAAGAGCATGGGATATCTTTCCATTTCTTTGAGTCATCTTCATTTTCCTTTATTAATGTTTTATAGTTCTCAGCAAATAAGTCTTTCACCTCCTTGGTCAGGTTTATTCCTAAGTATTTTATTTTGGGGGATGTGATTTTAAAAGGTATTTTCTTTACATTCCCTTTCTTATATTTCATTGTTAGTGTAAAGAAATGCAACTGATTTCTGAATGTTAATCTTGTATCCTGCTACCTTGCTGAATTCATTTTTCAGTTCTAGTAGTTTTTGTGTGGAGTCTGGGGTTTTCTATATATAGTATCATGTCATCTGCATATAATGACAATTTTACCTCTTCCCTTCCAATTTATTTATTTATTTATTGGCTGCGCCAGGTCTCTGTTGCAGCACGCAGAATCTTCGTGGCAGCATGTGGACTTCTTAGTTGCGGCATGTGGGATCTTTAGTTGTGACATGTGGACTTCTCAGTTGTGGCATGTGGATTTCCTACTTGCGGCATGCATGTGGGATCCAGCTCCCTGATCAGGGATTGAACCTGGGCCTCCTGGACTGGGAGCATGGTGTCCCATCCACTGGACCACCAGGGAAGTCCCCCCTTCCAATTTAAATACCTTTTATTTCTTTTTCTTGTCTGACTGTTGTACTTGTCTGACTCCAGTACTTTTGTGTACACTATAGTGTGCTCACCACCAAAAATCCATCCATCAACATGCAGTTGATTCCCTTCACCCATTTCACCCACCCCACCCTTCCCCTCTGGTAACCACAACTCTGTGTGGTTGTTATTTTTTGGTTTGTTGGTTTGGTTTGGTTTGTTCATTTATTTCTTTTTGCAGTGACATGGATGGACCTAGAGATTGTCATACTGAGTGAAGTAAGTGAGACAGAGAAAGACAAATATCATATGATATTACTTATATGTGGAATCTAAAAAAACAGTACAAATGAACTTATTTACAAAACAGAAATAGAGTCACAGATGGAGAAAACAAAGTTATGGTTACCAAGGGGGAAAGGGGGGGAAGGATAAATTGGGAATTGGGATTGACATACACACTACTATATATAAAATAGATAACTAATAAGAACCTACTATATAGCACAGGGAACTCTACTCAGTACTCTGTAATGACCTATATGGGAAAAGAATCTAAAAAAGAGTGGATATATGTGTATGTATAACTGATTCACTTTGCTGTACAGCAGAAACTAACACAACATTGTAAATCAACTATACTCCAATAAAAATTAATAATAAAAACTTTAATTTTTTTATAGCCCACATATGAGTGAAATCATGTTATATTTGTCTTTCTCCATCTGACTTATTTCACTTAACATAATACCTTTAAGGTCCAGCCATGTTGTCACAAATGGCAGAATCTCATCTTTTTTTTTTTTTTTTGTGGCTGAGGCGTATTCCATTGTATATATATGTATCACATCTTCTTTATCCATTCATTCATTGATAGACACTTAGGTTGTATGTTTACCATAAAGCTCCTAGAAGCAGTACGCTCTTTGACATGGGTCTTAGCAATATGTTTTTTGCATGTCTCCTCAGTCAAGGGAAACAAAATAAAAAATAAACAAGTGAGACCTAATCAAACGAAAAAGCTTCTGCACAGCAAAGGAAACCATTGACAAGGTGAAAAGACAACCTACTGAATGGGAGAATATATTTGCAAATCATATCTCAGATAAGGGGTTAGTATTCTAAAATATGTAAAGAACTCATACAATACGATGACAAAAAACCAAACAATCCAATTAAAAAATGGGCAGAGGAGCTGAACAAACACTTTTTCAAAGAAAACGTGCAGATGGCCAACAGGCACATGAAAAGATGTTCAACATCACTAATTATAAAGGAAATGCAAATCAAAACTACAATGAGATATCACCTCACACCCCTTAGAATGGCTATCATCAAAAAGGAAAGAAATGACAAGTGTTGGAGAGGATGTGGAAAAAAGGAAACCCTCCTACCCTATTGGTGGGAATGTAAATTGGTGTAACCACTATGGAAAACAGTATGGAGAGTCCTCAAAAAATTAAGGATAGAAGTATCATTGGTCCAGCTATTGTACTTCTGAATATTTATCCAAAGAATATGAAAACTCCTATTTGATAAGATATGTGCACTCCTATGTTAATCACAGCATTATTTACAATAGCCAAGATAGGGAAACCCCCGATGTTCTTTACTACTGTTGCTACAACTAAGGGACAAATTAATCCTTTTGATTTTCCCAAGTTTGAACTTGAAAGCGTTTGATTTTTAGCTTAGTTGCTTATGATTTACTTACGGATTCAAGTTTTACAGGGTCCTGGGATCTGAGCACCATGAAATGGCCAAAAAATTTTCTGTCTTTTAGCTAGCCCTGTCCTCATAATTATTTCTGCTACTTTCTCAGAAAAATTCCTAGCGTGTGGGAGATTGGAGATATGTTGGCCTGAACAGTTCTTTTTGTATTTGAGCTATCATAGATTCTGTCTTTTGCCTGTCCTCATTGTTAAAACCTGCTGGTTTCTCCTAATCCCTCTCCCTTCCATCTCTGGCAAGTTTGCTTGGAATTTGCAAAGTCAGATTGGAATTTGCTGCTAAGTGTGGAAGCATCTGCGGCTCTTTGCTTGTCTTTCTGTAACATAGTTCATTAAACCTTCTTTGCTTTTTTGTCACGGCTCTTTGATAGCTTTATAGAAAAGTAATTTTGTTTTTCTTGTTGTTACCATGGAGATGATGGTCTTTTGCACTGTTCTACATCCTAATCAGAAACAGAACTCCGTCAACAACTTTAAAGCTTTTTTTTTCTTTTTTTACATTTATTGTGCACTTTATTTCTATTATTATTACATTGTAATATATAATGAAATAATTATACAATTCACCATAATGCAGAATCAGTGGGAGCCCTGAGCTTGTTTTCCTGCTACTAGATGGTCCCATCTGGGGGCGATGGGAGACAGTGATACCTGACGTGTGTTGCTTATGTCCAGTCTACTCTGTGATCTCGTTTTGGTCGCTGTCACTGCAGAAAACCCTGCTTCACAAGGATAGGACGTTGGAAATGGAAGCAGGCTTTTCAGTGCTTTTGTGGCAATCTCAGGATATTCTGCCTGGACTTTAATCCAGAACGTATGGAGATTTGAAGTTGTCTCAAACATACTTTTAAGGCCACCGTCATTTGGGATCTCAAGCAGTTGATCCTCTTCTAGCACAGACAAAATCGATTCACCTGGCTTATTCACAAATGGGTCATGGATCCATTCCTTCCCAGTTCAGGGGTCTTTTGTGATTGGGAAGTAATGCTCAAACTCTTTTGAAAGCTGAGATAGGTGAGTAGTTTTGAAGGTTTCATGGCTTTGTTGGATAGCCGGTAGCCACATTTTATACAAAGTGGGCTTGGGTAATGTGAATCACCTGTTGCAATGAATTTAAGTAGGACTTTTGGTATTTTCTTGTAAATGCAGATTTCTTTTAAATGCAGTCTTAGAGTCTTCTGCTGTCTCATCATTGGGTCTTCCCCCTTTTCAAAGAAGCTCTCCAGAGACATTTGTTTTTTACTCATTTTGGCTAGGGTTAGCTCGTGGGCTTACCAAAACTGACTGAGACAAGTGCACAGTGTGGGAAAGAGGCGCGGATGGAGGTGGTAAATAAAATAATGGGCGGGCTATGCATGGACTAAAATAAGTGTCCGATTCTGACTTAAAGCCTGCCACCAGATGCAGCTGTACTATTGAAGTACATCAACTCACTTGCCACTATAAAGCCTGCCAACAGATGCAGCTTAATTGTCACTTGACACTCACTGATAGGGTTTTTTTTTTAACATCTTTATTGGAGTATAATTACTTTACAATGGTGTGTTAGTTTCTGCTGTATAAGAAAGTGAATTGGCTATACATAAACATATATCCCCATATCCCCTCCCTCTTGTGTGTCCCTCCCACCCTCCCTATCCCACCCCTCTAGGTGGACACAAAGCACCGAGCTGATCTCCCTGTCCTATGTGGCTGCTTCCCACTAGTAAAGCCTTTATTATTTTCTGATTTTAGACTTTGGGATCAGTTCTGTGATTTATAAGGTTTGTATTACAGGATTCCTTTACATATTAAGCAGAAAGTAGAAGGTATTGGGCATATAATTGGAATTTCTGAACTACCAAATCTATTTATTTATTTTGTGATTCTCCGCATGTTTTTCACAAGGGAGAAAGTGATTGATAGTGAGGTATCAAGAGACACACGCAAAAGGCACAAATCCCTTTTTTTTTTTTTTACAGTACGCGGGCCTCTCACTGTTGGGGCCTCTCCCACTGCGGAGTACAGGCTCCAGATGTGCAGGCTCAGCGGCCATGGCTCACGGGCCCAGCCGCTCCGCGGCATGTGGGATCTTCCCGGACCAGGGCACGAACCCGTGTTCTCTGCATTGGCAGGCGGACCCTCAACCACTGCGCCACCAGGGAAGCCCCACAAATCCCTTTAAAGTAGGTAAAGGATAAAGGATTTAACAGCATGGTGATGGCTATACCAAGTTGGAGACTCAGCAGTATTCTTCCCTTTGGAGGGGCAGTTTCCACAGCCTTAGGCAATAATGACACAGCCTGTATGTGGAGAGGCGCTCCATAGGCAGGCAGGATTTTTCAGGAAGCGCAACCTGGGTCCGAGAGGAAGGCCATTCTGCCCCTCTGGGCTTTATGTTCCTGTGACTATACAGAGAAGCACCTGTCATTCTAAGTCTGTGTTGTGTGTTTACCTGCTGCTCTGGGGAATCAGGAGAAACTTAAGTTAACCCTGTTGGTTGTCCTGGGGATGTTATGTCCATCTTTTATCACTTGGGGTGCATTTCAGTCCTAGCACCCTTCTGGGAACATACAGCAGGCTGTACGGAATTAGAGATTGATTTTTATCACTCCTGGGATCTGATTATCCCACATAGAAATGGGCTGAAGGACTTTCTTAAGTCGTATCTTGACACAAGTAAGAAATTTACAGTCTCTCAGCATCTAATTGTACATATTAAATACGTGAAGTTTTGGTATACGTCATAAAGCTGCAAGAAATAAACTCTATCAACATCAGATTTCTCACAAATAAAGTGCACTTAATAATAATGAACTCACTGCTAGTGATGGTAAAGGTAATAGATGAACTTGCCTTGAAAAATGTAGAGTCCTAGTCATATTGAGATGGGAGGAGATTTCATAGGGCTTTTGGATTTGGGTGTGACACAGTGATTGTGTGACCCATTTGCAAACCCTCTCAGGTAAAAAAAGGTTTTAGGTGATTGTAGTAATAGATTTGGCTGTTTCAGCTTCTGAGATGTAGGGGGAAGTTCCTCTCCATTCACAAGGAGACACTGAGTATAAGGGATGGAGAAGCAAATGCAAAGAGAGAAAGGGGAGAAATTTGATTTGGTCCAGATTTGGCCAAAGTTTTTGATGTATTATGGTGTTTTACTTTATGCTTTAAGTAATTGGAAACTATAGAAGGATTTTAAGAGCAGAGCTTTATTTTCTCTATTTTTTCCTGAGACTGTACTCTTCTCATTTGTCTTGTACCTGTGCCACATCTCTTCTTTCTGCGTCTTTCAGTAGAACATTTTAGAGCTAAATTAGCTAGGTTTAAATTATGTTTAATATTGACAAATGTTTGATATTGCTTGAGATTTGTATATTTACACATCTATAATCCGTCTTCAAATCGTTATTTTCTAAAGTTGCATTGAAATGCATCGGTTTTGAAGGAAGACATACAAATAGCCAAATGGTATATGAAAAGGTGCTCAACATCACCAGTAATCAGGGAAATGCAAATCAAAACCACAATGAGCTATGACCTCACACCTGTCAGCATGGCTATAATGAAAAAAAAACAGGGGGGCCGCCGTCAGAGCCGCCATCTTGTGGGAGCGAAACCAGCGCCTGCGTCGGGGTAGCAGCTGCGCCGGCCGGGCCGCCGAGGGTTTCTCTGGCCCGTGTTGCTCCCATGGGTCTACAGCGTGGGGCATATCTTTGCAAACCTCTTCAAGGGCCTTTCTGGCAAAAAAGAAATGTGCGTTCTCATGGTGGGCCTAGATGCTGTGGGAAAGACCACTATCCTGTACAAACTGAAGCTGGGTGAAATCGTGACCACCATTCCCACTCTAGGCTTCAACGTGGAAACCGTGGACTACAAGAACATCAGCTTCACTGTGTGGGACATGGGAGGCCAGGACAAGATCCGGCCTCTGTGGTACCACTTCTTCCAGAACACACAAGGTCTCATCTTCATGGTTGACAGCAAGGACAGAGAGCGTGTGAATGAGGCCTGAGAGGAGCTTATGAGGATGCTGGCAGAAGACGCGCTCAGGGATGCCGTTCTGCTCAGAGTTTGCTAACAAACAGGACCTCCCCAATGCCATGAATGCAGCTGAGATCACAGACAAGCTGGGTCTGCACTCTCTGTGCCACAGGAACTGGTACATTCAGGCCACCTGTGCCACCAGCGGGGACGGGCTCTATGAGGGACTGGACTGGCTGTCCAATCAGCTCCAGAACCAGAAGTGAGCTGTACTCCTCTCTCCTCCCCTCTCACTCCCTCCTTCTACCCTTGCTTTACTCTCATGTGGCAAACGTGCCCCTGGGGTGTGAGTGCCATGGTCGGTCACAGTGTGCTTCACCGCGCTGTAAACGTGCAGACGCGGCCTGCACCTGGGTTTTTATTTAATGTAAATAGCTTTTGTTTCCAATGAGGCAGTTTCTGGTATGCCTATGCAATACTACTCAGCTTTTTTTTTTTTATTATAAAAAGAAAACCAACCCATTGTTTAGTACTGAGAAGGGATTTTAGGCACACGGGTCATCCAGGAGTCGCTGTGTCAGACAAGCCCGATGCTTCTCCTCCGGGCTTTAGATCTGTGTTGAGATCCATTTTGGTGGTTGGTTTTTAACCCAAACTCAGTGCATTTAAAAAAAGTTACAAGTAGGGCTTCCCTGTTGGCGCAGTGGTTGAGAGTCCGCCTGCTGATGCAGGGGACACGGGTTCGTGCCCCGGTCCGGGAGGATTCCACATGCCGCGGAGCGGCTGGGCCCGTGAGCCATGGCCGCTGGGCCTGTGCATCCAGAACCTGTGCTCCGCAACGGGAGAGGCCGCAGCAGTGAGAGGCCCACGTAGCACAAAAAAAAAAAAAAAAAGTTACAAGTACAAGATAAGGAGAACACTTGAACACACAGAAGGGAGAAATGTGCCTAGTGTAGGTTCTGCAGTAATGGCCTGAGTCCAGTCCACTAGTGGTCTGTTTCCCATTGGGAACATGAAACGGGGCAGAACCAGTCATGATCCATTCTGCATGGTCACAATAGGGTCCATGTGATTTGCTCTGTCTTGGGTCATCCCACACCCCATAGCGTTTGTGCTTGCATCTGTGCTTACATGGCCGTCCAGGAGATGGGCTGGAGGCTGCAGCAGCCGCTCTCAGACCCCTTGGAGGATCCCCAGCCTTTTCTTGGGTCAGCATGGGCACTTAGGTTGGAATGCTCTGGTTTGAGCGGGAGCCCTGCAGTCCCCTTGCTTGCCTGCTCTGGTCTCTCTGGGGTCTCACCAGCAGGAGCGCGGGTGGTCATCCTTGAGCCCCAGCCCTTCGGAGCCCCTGTCTACATGTGCTTTCACTCCCTCAGCCTGCAACGGTCAGATTTGCCATCGAAAAATGATAACCTCTACTTTTATCTTTTGTATTTTGATAAACACTGAAGAAGCTGGAGCTGTTAAACTTTATCTTGGGGAAAACCTCAGAACTGGTTTATTTGGTGTTGTGGAACCTCTTACTGCTTTCAAAACACAGTTAGTAATCAAGTGTTTTGTATACTTGTTTTCAGTTTTCATTTCGACAAACAAGCACTGTAATTACAAGCTATTAGAATAAAATCTCTTAACTAAAAAAAAAAAAAAAAAAAAAAAAAGACAGGGGACTTCCCTGGTGGTCCAGTGGCTAAGACTGTGCTCCCAACACAGGGGCCCAGGGTTCGATCCCTGGTCAGGGAATTAGGTCCCACACGTCACAACTAAGAGTTCACATGCCGCGACTAAAAAAGATCCCACATGCTGCAACTAAAGATTCTGCATGCCGCAACGAAAGATGCCACATGCCAGAAGGAAGATCCTGCACGTGGCAATGAAAATCCCATGTGCCCGACTAAGACCCGATGCTACCAAGTAAGTAAATAAATATTTTAAGAAATATTTAAAAAATATTTAAAAAAAGAAAAACAAACAAACCATAAAACAAAAGATACGTGTTGGGAGAATGAGAAGAGGGAAACTTTGTGCACTACTGCTGGGAATGTAAGTTGGTGCAGCCACTGTGGAAAACAGTATGCAGTTTCTCAAAATAAATTAGAACTACCCTATGATCCAGCAATATCACTCTGGGTATATGTTAAAAGGAAATTAAATCAGTATTTCGAATAGAGATCTTCACTCTTACGTTCATTGTAGCATTATTCACGATAGCCAAGACACGGAAGCAACCTAAATGCAATCAAAAGATGTATAGCTAAAGAAAATATGGCAAACACATGAAATGAAATGTTATTCAAGCTTAAGAAAGAAGGAGATCCTGCCATTTGTGACAATATGGATGAACCTGGAGGGCATTATGCTAAGTGAAATAAGCCAGACAGCAGGAGAAATACTGCATGATTCCACTTCCAAGAGGAAAGTAAATCATAGAAGCAGTGAGTTGGAACTGTGGTTGCTAGGGACTGGGGTTAGGGAAAATGCGGAGGTATTAGTCAAAAGGTACAAAGTTTCAGTTATACAAGATGAATGAGTCCTAGAAATCTACTGTATAACATAGTGCCTATAGTTAACAACACTGTATTATATACTTAAAAATTTGGTAAGAGGATAGATCTTATGTTAAATGTTCTTATCCCCAAAAAAATGATAAGTAAGGAGGGTGTGAGGAAACTTTTGGAGGTGATGGATAGGTTTATGGCATAGATTGTGGTGATGGTTTCATGGGTGTATACTTATCTCCAAACTCATCAAGTCATGTGCATTAAATACGTACAGCTTTTTGTACGTCAATCATACCTCAATAAAGTGGTTTAAAAATGTGTTTCTCTTGCAGTCTGCTTTGCAGCATCACCAGATCTACCACCTGTGGAAGTATTTCAAGTGCTCTGGCTTCTGAGAAGTTAAACTCTGATATGTATACTAATTCAGGGACTGAAAACAGTAATAACTACATGTTGATCCACAGACATAAATACATGGTTATATAGAGAGGACATTGTTAGACGCGGTCAGTTACTTGGTTAGTTCCTCACCTCCAGGAGGTTTCAGTTTGTAAGAGACTAATGCGAGCTATAACCTAGGTGAGTCACAAGTGGAGTTGGGGGCTGTTAAGTTTTGCTGCAAATGAATCCTAGGGTATATCTTCATTCTTTTGCAAACGCGTCAAAACCAAAATTGTACAGGACAAAATTTAACAGGCAAGGAAGACTTTATTCAAGGCTGTTGCAAAGAGGAGAAGGGCCAGAACTAAAGTCTGAACTTAACTCTGCTGAAACAAAGGGTGGGTGAGTTTTGAATAGCTGGGGAATGGGGGGGATCATAGGCTGTCTGTATTTGCTAATGGGTCTTTCCCAAAGGAAAAGTAAACTTTCTCTTATCTTCATGACAGAAGGTAGTTTTACAACTTGGAGCAAAGTGCTCATGGAAGTTGGGCTCCTACCCTACCACAGAAACTGGGAGATTGGGGGGCTTGATGTTATTGTTTCAAAATGATGGCTCCCAGCTCCTGGAGGAAGATATTCCTTGAAGGTACAAGGAGTTAGAGGCTTTTAAGAGGATTTACATATCAAATAGGCAAAGAAAGAATTTATAAGTTTTCTAAAGAAAATCCTCTGAGGAAAGGGAGGTCAGGGCCTATAGTCTGGAAGAAGCCTGACTAAAGTTTCTTCAAGCTGGACCTCTTGGTCATCTGCATGCTTGAATGTTTTATGTAAACCACACTGTGGCCACATTTTATGTTAATTCAATGATAAGATGATAACAAAACAGCACTTGATAGAACTTTACGGTTTGCAAAGCCTTTTCTCATAGGCCATTTCTTTTTATTTTCACAGCCACCCCATGAATAGTATATAATTGTTATATCCAATCTCTATATGAGAAACTTGGTTCTCAGCAATATTAAATGAATTAACAGAATCATGTAGCTGGCGAAGGGTAGAAGAGGTGTTTTAAAGCATCTGACTCCTGTGCCCTTTCCAACTCATACTTCTTATTTAAGGGAAATCTGTGATAAAATCTGTGATAAAATCTGTGCTCTTCTGAAAAACAGAGGAAGCAGTTGGTCTAACATTATATATTTTTTTAAATTCAAGATTTCTGGGACTTCCCTGGTGGTGCGGTGGTTAAGAATCTGCCTGCCAATGCAGGGGACACAGGTTCGATCCCTGGTCCAGGAAGATCCCACATGCCGTGGAGCAACTAAGCCTGTGCACCACAACTACTGAAGCCCGCGTGCCTAGAGCCCGTGCTCCGCAACAAGAGAAGCCACCGCAATGAGAAGCCCGTGCACCACAACAGAGAGTAGCCCCCGGAAGAGTAGCCCCTGCTGTCACAACTAGAGAAAGCCAGAAAGCCTGCGTGCCGCAATGAAGACCCAACGAGCCAAAAATTAAATAAAATTAAAAAAAATTCAAGATTCCTGTGTTTTATTTCTTTAAATTGTATTAATATAATAGAGAAGTAAAATAGAGAAACTTGTAAGATAAGTAGAGTCATGTCAATTCTCTATTAAAAATTAGTTTAATCTGTAAGAGTATTATTTAGAAAAGGTAACTAATGAAAACCAATTTTTACTTGCCATAAATATCTATAGCTCAATGATTTCTTCTTATGCTCACTAAACATGTTTCCTAGAGTTTTTGAAGTTTCTGTCCTAAAAATATTTTATGGGATCGGCCCTAAAATTTTAGCACAAACAAAGGAAGATGGAGACTTTTAGTTCAGGTGTGAGTTTTAATTTCATGAGCTATTTAACATCTTCCAAATGGAATTTCTCAGTGGCCAGAATCAAATACAAAGGTTTTCTTTGTCATGGTTTCAACTTAATTTGAATATGATTTGGATGACGGAGAGAAGGCCTTCTCTAAACAGTACTCTCTAGACCCTCTTGATGTATTTGCATCTGTTTTCTAAGTGTCTCCATGTTCACCGGCAGTGCCAGGTCACTCCCTATACAATGCAGTCATGGCCTCCACAGCCCTCCTCCCCTTTCTGTGTTGAGCATGTTCTCACTTGAGATTTTCTACTGGTCCTTTATACCTACTCTTCTTCATTCTTCTCTTTTGAAATTTATTGCAGTTTTAATTTCCTTCCATGGTAATGGGTTATCTTTTATGACTGTGCAGATAAGTGCTTTCATGTGGAGAAACTCTTCAACATTCCTGTTGGTCTCCAGATAATAGCTTAGAAGCACTATTCATGGAGGTTCTTAACTATGTCAATAGTGCAGGACACCTTGTCATCTTTTTTACAGGGTCTGATGGTGTTTTCAGTTCCTACAATACAGGTTTGGAATGTTATTGAGGCAAACGGTTCTGCAAGCTTTACAATTAGGTACAGAAGAGGATGGCATCTATCATTACAAAGGTTGGTTGAAAAGAGAGGATGGGGCAGGTTCATTATGTACAGTATTCTGGTTTCATTATGAGGATAAACGTTTGGAGCTGAGAGGTATCATCTAGTGGCTCCATTGCAGTGGTGCTCAACTGGGGGCGATTTCTCTCTCCCTCTGGGACACTTGGCAATGTCTTGAGTCACAACTGAAGGGGTCATATTACTGGCATCTAATAGGTAGAAGCCAGGGACACTGGAGAACATCCCTCCATGCACAAGAAACCCACCCCCCCAACAGAGAGTTATTCAGTCCAAAGTATCAAGTTCCAAGGTTTAGAAACCTTGCATATCAGCTCTATTTTAATACTACTATTTTATTATGCTATTATAAGTAGTACTCTTCATAGTACTTTTCAGTATCTAATATTTTTCTTGTTTATTTATTTTTCCTGGTGTGTTTCTCCATCTTGCCTGTGTTGGCCACCCCCATTTCTTCATCCCACTGACCAGTGCTCAGGAAGATTTTCCTTATCAGATAATGTACTTATCTCTGTTTCATTAAGGTTTGGTTCTGAGGTTTTATCTTGTTCTTTTGATTGGAACATATTCTTTTGTTTCTTCCTTTTGCTTGACTCTCTGTTGCATTAGATAAAGCAGCCAGACTTAAAGGAGTGGCCTCCTGCAGGAGATGAGCCTGATCGTTCAATCCTGCCTCACCCTTGTCTCTCAAACCTTAGTTATTGTCCAAACAGCCTATTTTATTTTTAATGGCTCCTAGTAGATGAGGGTTTGCCAAGACCAGTCTGTGTTACAAAGTGGGGGAATCTCAGTCAGTACCTAGATTCAGGCTGATTGGAAACCAGACCCTCAGGCAGTAGATTTTAAAATATGCAAATATAAACAGTGCTGTGGGGCCGAAAGCATAGGCCCCATGGCCACCAGAGCCAGGTGATGTAGAGGTGTCCCCTGGAGGCAGCCTCAAAAATCAGGGCACACTTTGCGATGACCTAGAGGGGTGGGATAGGGCGGGTGGGAGGGAGGCTCCAGAGGGAGGGCATATGGGGATATATGTATACATACAGCTGATTCACTTTGTTGTGCAACAGAAACTAACACAGTATTGTGAAGCAGTTATACTCCAATAAAGATCTTAAAAACAAAACAAAACAAAACCCGGGGCACCAGATGTAAAACTGGGGCACCAATCCAGAGTCTGAAAATATTAAATGAAAAATTTCAGACATAATTCATAAATTTTAAATTGCATGCCTTTCTGAGTAGCATGATGAAATCTCATGCCCTCCTGCTCTGTCCCACCTGTTATTTACCTAGTAGCCCTCTTGGTTATCAAATCAACTGTTACTGTGTTACTGAACCACATTTGGGTCCGCTAGCCCATGCACAGTAAAGCCAATCTACTGATACCGGGTTATGGTGAAGGAAAGTGCCCTGTTTACTGTAAAGAACCAGACAAGGAGTCCAGGACAGCTAATGTTCGAAAACACCTGAACTCCCTGATGAGTTTCAGGGGCGCATTTTTAAAGGCAAGGTGAAGGAGAGGACACTCAGGGTATGTGATCAGCTCAGGCACAATTCTCTGAAAGGTTGATGGTGAGGTAAGAAGGTGATGTCACAGGGGTTAACGTTGTTAATCCCGAGGCTCCAGTAGGTCTGGGGGCTACATGCTCATCATGGTCATCAAGTAGTTAACCTCTTCCACTTGGTGGTGGTTTTAGCATCTGTAAAACAACTCAGGAAATGTTCATCTGATACTGTTATTAGGTACTTCACAGAGGACCCAAAGCAGGGGACTTGGGGGTAGGGGTAGGGGTCTTTCCCAGGAAGGCCCCGTAGGTCCTGCTTGGTTACCACAGCATCACAGTGCTTGTGTTCAGGAAAACCTTATTTTACTTATCAATGGCCCCAAAGCGCACGAGTAGAGATGCTGGCAATTCGGATATACCAAAGAGAAGCCATAAAGTTCCTCCTTTAAGTGAAAAGGTGAAAGCTCTTGACTTAATAAAGGAAAAAATAAGTTAAGTGCTGAGGTTGCTAAGATCTAGTAAGAACAACTGTTCTGTCTATGAAGTTGTGAAGGAAAAAGAAATTTGTGCTAGTTTTGCTGTCACACCTCAAACTGCAAAAGATACAGCCACAGTGTGTAAGTGCTTAGTTAAAAGACAGAAAAGGTATTAAATTTGTACAACAAAATATTTAGAGAGAGAGAGAGAGAGAGAGAGACCACATTTATATAACTTTTATTATGGTATATTGTTATAACTGTTGTATTTTATTATTAGTTACTGTTGTTAACCTCTTACTGTAACTATAAGTTAAACTTTATCAGAGGTACATATGTGTAGGAAAAACTTTATACATAGTGTCTCGAACTATCCTTGATTTCAGGCATCCACTGGAGGGGGGAGGTCTTAAACCTGGGGTCCCCAGCCCCCGGGCTGTGATACAGGTCCACAGCCTATTACAAACTGGGCCGCACAGCAGGAGGTGAGCAACGGGTGAGTGAGTGGGTGAAGGTTCATCTGCCACTCGCCATGGCTCCCCATTGCTGGCATTACTGCCTGAACGAATCTTCCCCCCGAATCTGTGGAAAAATTGTTTTCCACAAAACCAGTCCCTGGTGCCAAGAAGGCTGGGGACTGCTGTCTTAAAACATATTCTCCACAAATAAGGGGGATCTACTTATTTCCTTAGATATCCAATATTTTTTCATGCTCTGTAATGGAATTCATTTTAAACTGCACTTGCAAATTTTTTGGTGTTGGTGTATGAAAATACAATTTTTGTCTCTTCATCTATCCAGAGACCTACCTAGCTAAAATAATTTACTAATTCTGTTAGTTTGTATGTAGATTCTTTTGACTATTTTTAAATATTCTCGTAAACTGCAAATAATAAAAGTTTTACTTCAAAAAAAAAAAAAAAAGGAAGAAACCCCAAACAAACGGAGCATCAGATGTAAAGCTGGGGCACCTGACCTAAAACCAGGCACCTGATGTAATCCATGACACCTGACGTGTTACTTCTGTAAACCTGTGACCTGTCGTAAAACTGGGGCACTTGTTGTAAACCCCAGGGGCACGTGACGTAAAACCGGTGCGTCACGTAAGCCCGGTGCCTCGCGTAAAGCCGGCGCCTGACGTAAAACCGGGCGTCTGACGTAAAACTGGCGCCTGACGTAAGCCCGGGCGCCTGATGTAAAACCACGACACCTAACGTATTACTGAGTGCCTGACGTAAACCTGGGACCTGCAATAAAACTGGGGCACTTGATGTAAACCCCGGGCACTCGACGTTAAACTGGGAGCCTGACATAAAACCGGGCGCCTCTCATAAACCCTACGCCTGACGTAAGCTCTGCGCCTGACGTAAACCCGGGCGCCTGACGTAAAACCAGTGCCTGACGTAAAGCTGGCATCTGAGGTAAAAACCGGGTGCCTGGTATAAAACCCGGCACCTGTCGTAAAACTGGGGCACTTGACGTAAATCCACGGCACCTGACGAGAAGCAGGGGCAACAGTTGTAAAGCGGGGGGACCAGATGTAAAACCTAGCACCTTGTGTCAAACCGGGCACCCGATGTAAACCTGGGCACCAGACTCCCCAGGCGCCTGACATAATGCTGGGGCACCAGAGGTAAAACCGGGCGTCTGACATAAAACTGGGGCCCTTGACGTAAAACCGGGTACCTGACACGTGTGAAAACTCCCTCCTGAGAGATCCTGGCCCTGGAAGGAGGGCACAGAGATGCTGCCTGCCAGCCTCCTTCGCAGAGAACACCAGCAGTCTCCCAAATGTGTTAAATCAGAGGCCTGCCCCTCAGGCCGGTGCTTCAGGACCAGCAAACAGAGCCTCTCCCCCAGCCGTCGGGGCATCCCTGGAGGCGGCTTCCGCGCTGGACCCAGGGCTGGTGAGTCTGAGCGCGGGCCTTCCACAGCTGTCTCTCGGATGGCTGTAGGGCAGGTATCGTGAAGTGACTGGTTTTCAAAGCTAGGTGTTTTGGGGGCTCATGTCTCAGGTGCAGGTCTTAAAGGTTGGGGGTGTCCCATGTGGGGTTCAGAGCCTTCACTCCTCAGGGAGAAGCTCAGGGTTTGAGCTCCCTCCTGTGACTGTGGGTTGCCGCCCAGGGGCGGTCCTTATGGCCATCCGCGTCTGGCCTCTCCCACCTGCTCCTTTTCTCCTTCGCCTGCGGCGTAGGCGCTGCTCAGCCAGGTTTCAGGTTTTTTTTTTTTTTCAAGAGGAAATTGTTCCATATGTAGCTGCAGGTTTGGTGTGTAGGTCACCGGCTTGGACTGGAATCTCCTTAGTAAGATTTTCCTGAACGTTCTGTGTTCCACTGCGGTTATTTCTTTTAGTAGGAAACTGAAACCAAAAGTGGGCCAAAAGACTGTAGTACAAGATAGGGGCATTGGTATCAAGATATTGGCATCTTGATTGACAAGCCAGCGTCCCATCCTGCTGGTGTTTTGATCACTTTAAGGAGGGCAGTTTCGTCCACTGGTTTGTGTTTAAACACAGAAGTGAAGAGAAACAGGCATCTTCTCTTCTGTATCCCTAATGTTTCAAGAGAACCTCATATTTCTTAGATTTTCCTGATAGCATTAAATTAGATGCCTGATACAAGAGAACTATGCCTGATTCTCGAGTTCATTTCTCTGGAACACGTCACGTCCTCTTAGTGGTGATAGGAAAAAATAACTTCAGGAAAAGACTTCGTAGCAACCATGGAGTATGTAAATATTTATTTTCAGGGAGTCTAGATAAATTGCTGTAAGAAATTTATAGAAATGGTTTATATATATCTCACAATTTCATTTGTCTTTTTCACTTTAATTAGACCTCATCTCTGCTAATAAGCCTTTGCTTGACTTAGACTTTTGGTGACCCCCTACTTCATGGTGAATTCCTGGAATTTCGCTAATGTCTACTTAGGAAGTGCTCATTTTTCCACTTAGGAAGTGCTCTCTGTATATGGGGAGCCGGGGGGGGGGGGCAAGGTATAGAATGGATAGATATTCTCTTTGCATTGACTTCATGGTAGGTCAGTGCCCCTAATCCCTGTGTTGTTCAAGGGTCAACTGTATATAGTCTGTAGATTCTCACGTTATTAAAGAAAATAAGTTTGAAACAATACTAAAGCGTATATATAGCTTTCATTTGCGAGTTTATCGGGCAGTTACTGTATTTTTTTAATGTAATCTCTATTTTAAATATGACAGATTTTGGGTTCATGAGAACTCCATAATATTACATTTAGCAAAGGTGTCCACTTGCCTTTGGTGTCCATGAAAGAAATGAACCAAAACATCAGCTAATGGGGCATTTGTGATATACATAAGGTGTTGAGTGCTTGTGAGAAGGAGTCATGTTGAGGAAGAAATAGAGGAAAAAGGAACGAGTGGTCTTTACTCTCCCCCTACTCTTCTTTGCAAAGCATTGCATTTTCACCTTCGTTCAACTTCCCTGCACTTGTGTACATGTTTGTTTTTCCTACTGAATTATAATATCCTTGAAAGAAGACTTAATTCATCTTTTTTCCTCAAAGCACTTAGCAGTTCTCCTTGAACAATTTCAATAGCTCAGGAGCAGGAGGTAACTTAATGATTTGCTATACTTCATCTAAATGATGAGCATGCTTTGTAAACCACCGCTGTTAGTGACAACATTAGGTTATCATGGTAATCATCTAGATAATTAGGTTATCCTGATACTCTCAGTGGGTTGAATGGTGGCCTGCAAAAAGCTGTCCGAGAACTAATTCCCAGAAACTGTGAATGTAGTCCTATTTGGAAAAAGAGTCTTTGCAGATGTAATTAAGCTAAGGATCATGAGATGAAGAGGTCATTCTGGATTATCCAAGTGGTCTCTAAATGCAGTGATAAATTTCTTGTAAGAAACACCTGTGAGAGAGATTCGACAGAGAAACAGGGAGGAGGGGAGGAGGCAACGTGACCACGAAGACAGGGACTAGAGTAATACAGCCACAAGCCGTGGAAGAACATTGTTGGCAGTCATCAGAAGCTAGGAGAGACATGGAATGGATTATCAACCTGGAGCCTCTGGAGGGAGTCCACCTTGATTTCAGACTTTTGGGCTGTAAAACTGTGAGAGAAGATATTTCCGTTAAGCTACCAGGTTTGTAGTAATTTGTTGCTACTGCCCTAGGAAACTAATACAACTTAGCTCTGGACAGTCCCCCAGAGACCACCCTCCCTGTATCTGGAGAAACCTGGGCTGTTAAATGGAGCCACTGACTTCCTGATGTTCTTTTATTAAATGCTTCACAGCCTCAGGCTGGAGGGCTCCTCCCCAGCATAGATTCTGGGGATAGAGGGAACGTATCTTCACTTAAAACAAGAAACCAATAGCTGCTACACTACCCAGGGAAAGTTGAGGGTAAGGGAGGGGAAGTACTGCTCTCACAACCTCCTGCTTTTTGAACAGTCTTCTAGAACCCTACTTTCATTGCCTTTTGAAATTTAATCCCTGTAGAGAGATAAGGTGCTCTTAGACAACAGAGACTTTCAAGATAACATCTGAACACATTTATGACAGTGTCACAGACGAGAAAATCATAGGGAAGGAAGTATTTGTATGTAGACAGATGCTTCTTGGAGGAAGTAAGTTTAGAGCCGGACTGTGATAAAAAATAGAGGGTTTGAGTAAGTGGCTAGTGGAAAGGAAGGTATTTTAGGTGGCAACACAGAAGAAAGAATAAGCAGAGGAGATGAAAACTAGTGTTGCTTGTAGGAAAGATCATCAGAACCACATTGAATGCTAACTAGGGTGTTCAGTTACCATTGGAAGAATTTGGGTTTTTTAATCTAGAGGTCCGTTGTGGTTTGGTGAGCAAGGTAGGCCTCGCTTGAGAGGCTGCAAGCCTTTCAGGAGTTATCACTGGTGGGGTGGATGACGCTGTAGGCCCCCTACAAGTTTCCTCCCTCAGCAAATCTTTCTGACTTCTCCAGTCAAGCATAAGTGCCCTTTTCTCTGCTCCATGCATAACTTGAACACTGCTGTGGAGTATCCCTCCTACCCCCATGTGGTTTGGATTCCTTCTAACTCTAAAAGGCCCCAAGGGAAATGTATTCCCATTATCTAGCACTGGACCTGGCTTCCAGTAGGTACTCCAATACCATTTCTTCTAAACTCAGTGAATTTCAGGGGGGACTCCTATAGAGGATTCAAGACCCGGATTCCAGCTCTTATAGCTGTTGTCTTCTCACAGCCAGGAGCTGTACAAAAGGATTTTTAAAAATAATTAATTAATTAATTTTTTGGCTGCGTCGGGTCTTCGTTGCTGCGCGCTGGCTTTTCTCTAGTTGCGGCGAGTGGAGGCTGCTCTTTGTTGTGGTGCTCGGGATTCTCTTGTTGCGGAGCCCGGGCTCTAGGTGCACAGGCTTCAGTAGTGGCGGCTCGTGGGCTCTAGAGCGCAGGCCCAGTAGTTGTGGCGCATGGGCTTAGTTGCTCCATGGCATGTGGGATCTTCCCGGACCAGGGCTCGAACACGTATCCCTCCATTGGCAGGCAGATTTTTAACCACTGCACCACCAGGGAGGTCCCCAAAAGGGTTTTTAAAAAAGTGATTTTCACACTTGGGCAACATGACCATAGTGCCTAATTCAGGAAGACACTCTTTCACGTTTTCAGTCTCTGCACATGGCTCTCCCAAGTAGAAAGCATGTCTTTACTGGGTTAATGTAAAGTTCAGAGAAAATGTGTGGCTACAGGACAGGGAGTTGCCAGTGTTTGTTGAGGACCTGATAGTGTACTGAACACTACATTTGAGATTGAAAATCCATCAACCAGTACACATTTTTTTTTTTATTTTGTAGTTCCTTTCTTGTTTTTATATATATATATATATATATATATATATATATATATATATATATAGTTGTTTTTTTTTTTTTTTTTTTTTTTTTTGCGGTGCGTGGGCCTCTCACTGTTGTGGCCTCTCCTGTTGTGGAGCACAGGCTCCAGACGCACAGACTCAGCGGCCATGGCTCACGGGCCCAGCCGCTCCGCAGCATGTGGGATCTTTCCGGACCAGGGCACGAACCTGCGTCCCCTGCGTCGGCAGGCGGATTCTCAACCACTGCGCCACCAGGGAAGCCCTCTTGTTTTATATTTTTTGATCAGTGTCCCAATACACTTTATATTTGTTGACATTTCTATATATGTTATACTTCAATAGAGCATTTCACTTAAAAGAAACAAATATGAACCTGATGCTATGTCTAGCCTATTGTTATTGATCTCAAAATAATGGGACAAAATAGTTTACAATTCCTTATACTTACATTACATTACTTTTAGTAATTGGATGAGAAAAAATATTTGAAAGAAATTGAAGGGGGCAAAAAGCAATATAATTTGATTTAATTACCTTTTAATCAAAGTAATTGATTAAATTACCTTTTAATCAAAGTAATTGATTAAGATTATTCCCAGATCAGGAGAGAGCTCTTTTCATGATAAGATTCCTGCAAAGTGTTAATGACTACCAAAAAAAAAATTCCAAAGTGTTTAAGACAATATGATTTGACAGGTTTTGGAGAGATGAAAAACATTCTTTTATAAAAGAGAAAAATAATTCAGAGTAATCTTAAGATAGTAGACTTGCATACCTAGTTTGTAATGGCAATTTGATTTACATTGAGTATAATACTTATCAATGGAATAAATATTTGCTATGCAAAAGAAAGTACATGAAATGGAAGGGAATGAGGTATCAACTTTGTTTTAAATTAATCCTAAGATATTTGAGGAAAGGATAATTAGCAGTTAGACTTGAAGATATGGAAGCAATATGACAAAGCCAAAATAAGTAAGCAATAAAATAAATGACAGTAGAATGTTTCCTAAAATAATTACCTGCATATATTGCTTTCTGGAGAGACAAAGCAAATAAAACAAAATCCCAGATGCCTTCATTCAATGTATATTCAAGTCATAAAACCTTAAAATCTGGGTTAAAGGTCATAAACCTTTGTAAAGTGTGACTTAAGAAATGTTATTAAAAACCAAGCAGTTGCTGAAAGAATTATATGGAAATTAAAAAAAAATCCTTGAGAAATCCCTTTAGACCTCTCAGAAATACACAAGCATACACACACACACACACACACACACACACACATATGTAAGTGAATTGTGTCTGAAATAACAGAGAAGATATTTAAAGGGCCATAACTATTTGTTAGAATGTAAATGTAACGAGTATTACAAATATCTCAAGTTACCCGTGTGTAGGACTACCTAAGCACTCCACATCCCCTGTGTCTGCTTGTGATAAGGCATTCACATGAAGACAGTCAAGGCTTTTGCTTAGCATCTCTATAAAATAAAATTACCAGGTTTTCTTGAGCCTTTTACACATTTAATCTGAATATTCCCAGTGACTAAGATGTGTATGAATGAATTAGTTAAACTGTATAAGTGCAGGACAGTTCTGGCTATCACATTCAGAATCTTCACCTGTAAGATATTTTAGGAGAACACTTTTTTCATATTTTCTTTCTGTTATTTATTTGAAGAAGGAAGAGAAAGGAGGAGGAGGAGGAGGAGGAGGAGGAGAAGTGGGGGAGGGAAAGCCAGAGAACAGCAAGAGAGCTATAGTCAGATCTGGTTGAAAAGTGTAGATCCCTGGGCTCCACGTCCAGCTTCCTGAGTTAATAAAAATCTTTTTGGTGGTTCTAATCATCAGCAGAGTTGGGGATAACTGGGTTAGAGAATACTGAGATTGTCCATAGGTTGATCCTCCTGGGCCCTAGTCTACAAGGGTCATATCAAGTGTTAAGGAGATTGTGTACTGGTGTCCCCCACAGTGCTTTCCATGCCTCACTCCAGAAGAACGAGGAGCATGGGAATCTCAGACCCACGGTCAGGACATTTGGAGGAATATTTTGGAATAGAGACGGCTTCCTCAGGTCCTACAATTATAACAAACTCATGGAGAACAAGAAATGTGTCTTTTCCAGCTTTACCTCTGGTGTTCACCAGGGTGCCTAGTGTGAAATACCTGATAGTAAATGTACTGATTTTGATGCATTATGCAGGCTTTGTGGGTGGCACCCAAGGCTAAGTTCTTGTAGAGAACTTGATTCGTTGTGTTACCATTGCCGATAAGAAGCCCATGATGCAGGAATTAGAATTATTTATTTGTTAAAGATTACTTATTTATTTATTTATGGCTGTGTTGGGTCTTTGTTGTTGCGCTCGAGCTTTCTCTAGTTGCGACGAACAGGGGCTACTTTTTGTTGTGGTGCATGGGCTTCTCATTGCAGTGGCTTCTCTTGTTGCAGAGCATGGGCTCTAGGCACGTGAGCTTCAGTAGTTGTGGCATGTGGGCTCAGTAGTTGTGGCTCGTGGACTCTAGAGCGCAGGCTCAGTAGTTGTGGCACACGGGCTTAGTTGCTCTATGGCATGTGGAATCATCCTGGACCAGGGCTCAAACCAGTGTCCCCTGCATTGGCAGGCGGATTCTTAACCACAGTGCCACCAGGGAAGTCCAGGAATTAGATTTAAAATAAATCCATCTACACTGTAAGAGCATTGGTTGAAGGGAGTGACTATTTCTATTATGCCCTCACTGGAACATGCAAACTTAATGGTTTCACAAGGAAGGGAGAAGTGGAAATGTCAAATGTAGGAAAACAGGAAAATACAATTACCTTGTCAGCTTTCCTAATACTGATTGTGGGTGGGTAGCAAACAATGGCTAATATCTCAAATCCAGGAGAAATTAAACCATATCTTTCAGTAGAATCAAACAGGAGATATCTATATGGTCAGATATGTAGCTTAAAACAAAAAATTTTCTGTTCAACTTTAATTAAAATAAAACAAATTTATCTGAGAGAGGGCTCTCACAGAAACAATCACAAAGTAAATTTCTCAAGGAAATGTGGTAATCTTGAAATGTCTTATTTGTTCAAAAAAGAATTGAAATTTATAGTCCACCTCTATGAGAAATTACAGTATGATTCAAATGTTTTAATATGCTTAAATTAAAGGATTCTTATTGCTGTGACCAGTTTTTATTTGGGACTTTATTAAATACTCTGTAATGTAAACAGGGAATAATCTCAGTTTGAGTGTTTTGGTTGCCATAAAGGTACAGCAAAAGGATTCATAGAAATTTTTGTATTTCACAAGAGTAATTTTGGGACCCCATACCTTTGTGCAAAAAATGGTAGGTACTAGCCTGTACAGTATTCTTTGTACCTTGTAACATATGGCAAGACATCTGATTTAGAGTCCAAGAGTGTTACATTTTAGACAAGGTAGCCTAGTGTATAAACACATTGTTTCCATAAATTTCACACTGCCTTGTTATTCTGGCACCTGCTGTTCCAAGAAAGAGGAAAGCTGAAGGAAATAAAACTCAGCACAAAATAGAGCAGCACTTGAATGGCAACTGCTGGGATGTACAAAGAGGAGACACAAAATGGGAAGACAAGATGCATTTTTTTTAAAGGTGGGGTAAGATCTTATTTTCAGTAGAATATTATTGTATTTAACTGAGAAACAATTGAAGTGAACAAGGTGAAGTGAAATTTGAGAGGAAAACAAAAGGGCTTTAATTGATTTTAGTTCACAGACTCTTAGAGCTGGTGTGGATTTTATAGAATCCCAATCTTGTCATTTTATAACTAAGGAAAGTAAGGCTCAGAGAGGTTGGTGCCTGAAATTCACGTGGTTCACATGATTGCTGGTGGAATTCTTTCTGGAACTGTAATTTATTTTATAAACTAAATGCCCACTTCATTTATTTATATACGTATTTTTTTCTATTCCTGGAGGAAACATGAAAGCATAATATTCACAAAATGTTCGAGTGATTTTGGATGAGTGACATGCTGGAAATCAGAGCTCTTCTTTGAGCAACAAGTGGTTTGTCTAAGTGCACACTGAGGCTCCAATCCTTAGGCCCTGTGGGGAGAGGGCTCTGTCCTGTGGCCACAGCCCTGGTAGCAGGGACATGGGAAACTGCTGGGCTCCCCAAAGACTTCCCTATCTTACTCCTCCGTCATCTTACAGGCATAGAATCTAAGGGCCTCCCTGGGATGCTGGAGATTCTTGCAGTATAAGCTGGTGGTAGAAACCCTTCTGAAAATGTTCTTGAGAGTGAGAGGTTGCAGATTCTGACTAGGTGTTCAGCATCCACTTGTGGAACTTGCATTGAGTCCCTGGAGTTGTGGGGCTTCTTTCCCCGGGGTGGCTGAGTCACTGAGAAGAACACAGGCTTGGAGTCAGAACATCCTGAATTTGAATTTTGACTCTACAAAGGGACCATCTTTGTGACCATAAACAGACACTGAAATCTCTGTATCTCTATTTATTGTGAGGGAAAAGACATCTGGCTTATAAAATTCCCAGTAATGGCCTTCTCTGCCAAACAATGAGGAATCAAACAGTAAATTTAAATATTTCCCTCCGAATTTCTGAAGATATTTCTTTGACTCAGTGCAGAAAGTGATAGCACTAACTTTTTCTTTGTTATCTAATTTGCAGACTTGGAAGTAAGGACACTCAAAATCCTCTTGCATGACTCACATAATGAGATGATAGCAATTTCCTTGAAAACATTAACTATTAGTCACTATATAAATAAGTTTTAAATATTGGCTCCACTGATCTTCCCATCCTTCTTTCTAAATACCAATCCTGGCTTGAATGCTGTTTTTAAGATATATAATGGGCTACAACAATTGACAATACTCAGACAAAGAAAGGGGTGGGTGGTACACAGGCAGAGCTGCAATTCAGCCAGCGTGGAGGTCAAGGTTCTGTGGAGGAATGGAGGTTACTGATTTTTTAAAAAATTTTATGGAGATATACTTAATATGCAAAGAGTTGCATGAATTTAAATGTATACATTTGATGAGTTTGGACATATGCATACACCTGTGATAACCATCACCATAAACAAGGTAATAAACATATCTATTAGTTCCAAAAGCACTCTTGTATTCCCTTGCTTTATTATTCTTTGTGGTAAGAACACTTTGTGTGAGATCTACCCTGTTGACAAGTTTTTAAGTGCATAGTACTGTATTGTTAACTATATACTCTAGAGTTTTATATAAGATGAATAAGTTCTAGAGAGCTGCTGTATAACTTAGTGTTGTATGATTTTTAAAAGTGTGATTTTTCAGTACAGGGTGTTTTGATTAGGTGGGTTGATCCAAGCATAACGTTCTAGGAGGAAAAGAACATTGAGTGTTGTGGCCTCAAATTCAAAAAAAAAAAATCACTAACAAAAAATTGGCAAGAACCTTAGATAAAAACAACTATAACAAAAAAAAGAATGTTACATAGCGTATAAATTACAGCGGAAAAGTAATATCTTTTATAGTTTTATTTACATTATAAATGTTTAAAAAGTGATATTAATGTTTCTTGATATTTCCACAGTTCCTTTCTACCAAAGGATAAAAAAATGTACTTTCACGATGTTCATCATTCATTCAGCTTCATTCATTGAACACCTACAATATGGCAGAAACTATTTGACCATATGATGAATAAAATGAGCACTTTAAATGTTTAAGTAAAACACGCTGGTAGGTTAGAGGGAGACAGTAAACAAGCACATAACATGCTTCCAGGCACTGAGAAGTATTATGAAGGCAGATAGAGAGAGGAGCCCTGGTCTGTTTGAGATAAGCAGGTCAGCAAAGGCCTCCCTGAGGAGGTGACGTTGGGGCAGAGGCCTAAATTAAGTGAAGGAGGGAGCCACCTGGAGTTCTAGGGGAAGAGCATTCCATGTACAAGGAACAACAGTGACAACAAAAGGAAGCATTTATTTTGCAGATATGAAGGAGCACGTCAGGTACCCAGAATAGAAAGAAGGCCAGGTGATCCAAAAAATGGAGAAGGTGAGAGAGTAAGGATAGGAAAAAAACTGTAGGCCATGGGTTTTGTTCTGAATGTAATGGGAAGCTGTGATGATTAATTTTATGTGTCAACTTTGCTAGTCTGTGGTGCCGAATTGTTTGGCCAAACACTAGTCTAGATGTTGCTGTGAAGGTATCTTTTAGATGGGATTAACATTTAAATCAGTAGACTTTGAGTAAAACAGATTGTTCTCCATAATGCAGGTGGGCCTCGTCCAATCAGTTGAAAGCTTTAAGAGAAAAGATGGAGATTCCCTGAAGAGGAAGGGGTTCTTCCTCCACACTGAAACATAGAAATTTGCCTGAGCTTCCAGCCTTCAGACTCAAGACTACAACATCAGTTCTTGCTGGAAATTCCAGCCTGCTAGCCTACCCTGCAGGTTCTGGACTTGCCACCTTCCACAACTTGATCAGTACATTCCTTAAAATAAATCTTTCTCTCATCTCTCTCTCTTCATATATATATAAATACACACACATACACATACACACACACACACACACACACACACACACATACACATACATACATACATACATCATTTTGGTTCTGTTTCTCTGGAGAACCCTGACTAATATAGAAGCCATCTGACTTACTTGAGCAAGGGCATGGTATGATCTGATTTACATTTCAAAAATCACTGTTACTTCAGGGAGGGAGACTGACTCTTGGCAGCAAGAGGGAAGCAGAGAGACTAGCTAGAAGGCTGTTCTGGTCCTGTAGGTGAGACCTGACAGCGGCCTGGAAGTGATTAGAGGTCGCTGGTTTTGAAAAATATTTTGCAGGCTTTTTAAACAGATCAGATGAAGGGTGTGAAAGAAACAGATAAATCAAGGCTTACGTGTTGGGTCTGAGCAACTGTGTGAAGGGTGTGCTATTTATAAAGATAGTTCTGGAAGCCTGGATAAGGAACAGGTGTGCAGAGGTGGAAAAGGAGGGGAGGGAAGATGTATTAAGGATCCAGAGTTTTATTTTGAGCACATTAATTTCATGTTGCCTGTTTGCTGTCCAAATGGAAACATCAGTTAGAGCATTAGATGCAGGCATATGCTGCTGTACAGTGGTAGTTAAGAGCACAGTCTGTGGAGCCAGAATGTGAACCTCACTGTCTTGGTCTTTTAATCTTAAAAATGGGATGATAGACATACATTACTGATGTGACATGAGGATTAGATTAATCAACATGTGTAAGCTATTAGAATGTGCCTGATGATCACAGAAAAAGTTATGTAAATGTTAGCTATTCTTATAGTCAGGGTTTTATCTTTCTGGCTCATCAAATAAGTTCCTAGATTGAGGCAGGGGCCTGGGGAATGTCTCCCAAGCATCCTGCTTTGTATAGTTTTTGATTACTAGCTCAAAGAGGTCAAAACACAAACAGGAATTGGATGCCAATTGTTTGTCTTCCCTTTGCCCGGATGGCAAGCGCTTCTGGAATGATGACATCAGAAAACTGTGCTTTAATAAAGCACACTTTTCTACCTGATTGCAACATCAGCTTGTCTGATGCAGCCCCACTTCCCCCAAATACCTCCTTGCCTTCTATGCTTTCTTTCTCCATTGCATATCACACCTTCTTATATACTGTACATGTCACACTTATTTGCTTATTTTCTGTCTCCTCTTGGTAGAATGTAAGCTCTAGGAGGGCAGGGATTTTTGACCATTTTTGTTCACCTGGAAGAGTGCCTAGCTCAGTCAATACAGGAGGAGTGAATGATATTTCCTAGTGCTTATTGTTCCCTTTGTTTCTTATTCTATTTCTTCACATATTTTCCCATGAGAAAGGCACATCAAAAAGAAGGTTGCACATTAACATGATTCTCTGGACCTTTATGATTTGTGCAGAATGTTAATTTTCATTGAAACAAACCTCATCTATGAAATGGAATTTCAGAGGAAGCCTCTGATGGCAGTTTCAGTTTTGACTTTGGAAATCAATTCTGGAATTGACATATAGTCTCCTGAAAGTGATGACGCTTTTTTGCTGTTGGCTGTCCGCTCCGTTTCCCTGCCAGTCTAAGTGTGGGCAGTAATACACTCCAGTTGCAGATTCTGATCACAGGTTTTTGCTCAGCAATGCTTGTCGATGAGAGGCATTGAGAGCCGTGCTGAGTGGAAGTTGATACATGACCAAGTCAATCTATGACTTGTGAGTCTTATTGTAAGTCCAAGACACTGTATTGATTCTGTAGAATGGGCTGGAAACTGACCATCATCTCACAGAACACTCTAACTTGCTCCTTATCTGTTTATTCCCAAGGGAGCATTTGCATCACGCAACTTTCTTCCAAATTCATTAACTTCTGTTTCCCTTTACATTCCATTGTGATTTTACCCTACGTATGAAGAGTGGACAAATGGATGTCTTTATTTAGCACAAAAGCATCGGTCCTGTTTTAATGTCAGCTTTTCAGAGGCAGTGAATTTTATCTTCTCTTAGTGCATGGTTTTAGTACAAGATACTGTTTCCTTGGACAAACAGGCATTGTGTCAAAATAAATTTCATTTGACCTTACACTTCTTGTGCCAGCACTTATTATCACCCTTAGCATATTGTATTGCAGGTAGTCTTACAAAGTATTTTTAAATTATCCTGATCAAATTAATCTTAATATTACAGCTGTTGTCTCGTTTCTCATTGTGATTGTACCAACCAGCACATCATGGCACATAGTTGGAGTTCAACAAATGATGGTTGAAGTGAGTTAAATATTAATTCCTGAGGCTGCATGGGAAGGGGCATTGCCATTGTGCTGCTTTCAGATTTCCCTTTTATCTATAGAATGAATGATAGGCTGAAATAGGACTCCTCATCAGCTATTCTCTTTGTCCTTGAAAGTGGATGTAGACTGGACCTCAAGGAAAAAAACCCGTTTCTGAACTAGGTTACGATCCTTTTGTGCCTCTGAATTCTAAGCATGTTTTATGTCATTGGAGGATGGTTATTCCAATGAATGACTAAAATTATAGAACATCCGTTCTAGCTGGAAGGAAGCCTCTAATTCTGCTAGAGAATGTTCATTATATAGATAAGTAGTGGGGACTGAGAATTTAGGGACTTACTTCAGACCTCAGAGCTGTCAGCTCATGTGGGAAGGAAATTCATAGCTCCTGTGCTCTACCATGATATTAGACCTTGATTTGGAGGTAGTTACTTGATTTCCTGGGCATTTATCTAAGGCAGAACATTCTGAACAAAGCCTGCATTCTTTTTCAGAGATGACTAGATGCTGCCACTGAAGCCAGCCAGGCAGGGAAGTTAGTCTGTGAGTTTGGTTTCTGCAGAACACATGCTGAATCACTTTCTCATGGCTGTTGGTACTCAGAATTGTCCTACCATCACCCAGGTCTTTGCTGTTGCTGTTTTTAGTTCACCTGAGCGGGGAAAAATTGAACTGAGCAACAGAAGATACGTGGACAATAAAAAAAAAAAATCAAATAAACATTTTCCTCCCCTAAGGCTAAAAGGAAAGAGAAGGATTCAAATAAAACCTTCTAAGAATAATGATTCATTTATAATAAATGTCATATCCCTTGCCTTGGCTCTATGATGTCATTACTATTATTTATATAATATTCTGGACTGTGCAACCCGCACTGCTGATGCTGCTTCAAAGGGTGGGGTGCCTCACAGCTACTGTTACATGTCAATATAGCCATTTTATTTATACACAAATGAATGAGCTTATTATATAGTATAAGTGATAAGAGCAAAGAAGAAAAATAAGGGAGGAAAGGAGGAGAGGTAATCTTGATGATAGGTGAGTAGCCTTAGACAGCCATAGGGATTTATTTTAAATACACTTTCCAGGTTTGCAAGTTATGTCCTAAACAGCAGCGTACGGAACAGATGCAGGCAAAGCCACCAGCATTAAGAAAATGGGGTCACAGCTATGGAGACGAGACATTCGCCCCTTTTACATGCACTTGGTCTTAATGCAGATTGTGCAAAAATAAATGAATACATAATCAGACCCCATTTTCTTTAACTGAATTATCATTTATTTTTATTAGTATCTAGAAAGGATTCAGACATAAGAAAGAATATCTATTAGCTTTATTTTTCAATACAAAAGCCAAATCGTTGTACGTGATTTTAATAGATTCAAGTGGTAGATCAATTAACAAATTGTTTAATTTAAATCTATTTAACTTTAAAGAGGAATCCTTCCTTCCCCTTGTTTTTGTTCATTTAGTCATTAATATATTTTTTTGGTCTTAAATTGAAGTCATTTTGAAGCACCTTTCCTGGACGTGATCAATACTAAGAGTTATTGCTATGTTCTCTCACCTTTTTCATTTTATGATAACATTAATGGTTCACAAAAGGGCTGTATTTTGCAGGTGTTGGGCATGAATATTGGAGAATATAAATATAGAATTGGATGCTTTGCAGAGACTCTGCAGCTGGAGGGATGACAAGGCTGGTCTTCACTGAGGAACAGAGTCTAAGTGACACCATTCAGGTGTCCACCAAATCTGAGAGGCTAAAAATCCAGTGCAAGTGGAAATGATAACCTTTGTGCATGTGACAGTGACTTTCTCTGCATGATAATGGGGAAGAAGAGGAGAGAGCCTAAAAATACTGCAGCAATAAGACATTCAATATATGGACCTAAAGACCTTCTTGCAATGGTGTGGTAGGCAGAATAATGGCCCTCTTAAAGATGCCCATGCTCTAATCCCTGGAGCCTGTGAATATATTACCTTCCATGGCAAAAGGAACTTCAAAGATGTGATTAAGGGTATGTACCTTGAGATGTGGACCTTATTCTGGATTATTCAGGTGGACCCAATCTAATCTGGCTTGGTCACAGAGAGAAGCAATGGAAGAAGAGGGAAAGATTCAGAGTATGAGGAGGACTCACCATTGCTGCCTTTAAAGATGGAGGAAGGGGGCAATGAGCCAAGGAGTGTGGACCTCCTATGAGGCTGGAAATGGCCCTCAGTTGATTGCCAGGAGGGAAACAGAGATCTTGGTTCTACAAATACAGGAACCGAAACACTGGTAACCTGTATGACCATGGAAAAGGATCTTCCCCTAGAGCCTCCAGAAAGGAACACAGTCCTTCCAATACCTTAATTGTAGCTGGATGAGACCCATATCAGTTGTCTGACCTACAAAACTGTAGGCCACTATGTTTGTGGTTATTTGTTAGAGTGGTGATAGGAAACTAATATAAATATTGGCGAATGAATGAAAAACATTAAGAGTGGAGTCTTCTTTGGGTCCATCAGTTTCAGCACTTGGAACGAGCTGCCACGTGGAATAGGCGAAGCTGTATTTGCTCTTACATTTGAAAGCACCCATTATTGACAGCTCAGGCAAACATTCAGGTCAGTTAAAATAATGAATAAAGGGCACATCTACACAAGAGTCAGACTTGTTATATGTTACCACAGAAGATAACTTCATTTTCACACAGGCTTAGGAGATAGGAGACATAGCTTTTTTGTTGAGGTCTTAAAAAATAATTTCCAAATTATTTTGGTGAACTATTTCTCTTTTTGTTTCTGGGTAAAGGGTCAACTGAAATTGCTCAAGCTTCTTATAACAATCAATCATTTGTCATGGAAAAATGATGTAGCCAGCAATTAGGTCAAGTTTTATACCAACTTCTTTGCTTTTTCTCTGCAATTAATTGAATCTTTTACAATATCAGTGCTTGAGTATATAGTTGACCCTTGAGCAGCCTGGGGGAATCAGGGGCGCCAACCTTCTGTGTAGTTGAAAATCTGTGTATAATTTATAGTCAACCCTTCAAATTCATGGTTCCTTCACACACACAGCTTCTCTGTATATATGGTTTCGCACCTTCTGATTCAACCAACTCAGGTGGTGTAGTACTGTAGGACTTACTATTGAAAACAATCCACATGTAAGTGGACCTGTTCAGTTCAAACCTGTGTTGTTCAGGGTCAACTCTTAATCTTTTTAGCTCACTTACTTTTGGTTCAACTTCTCTCCTTCTCCCTGGCCACCTTCTTAGGGCTCCTTGAGCACCAGCTACTTGTTATTAGGACCCTATGTTGGGGATCCTCCTGAGCATGGAGAACTCTATCCATGTGTACTCAGGACTCACATAGAGATGTAACATGGAGGCACAGGGGCGTTCTGATGGACCATGCCTGGATCATACCTAGGTTTAAATTGTATTGAAATTTCACTAGTTCAAAATATGATTTCCTTTTTTCAGAATTCAAATTGCTCAGAGAGGCAGGGTCTGAGTCCATAAAAATTATACATATGCAGACAGGCCTTGTGAGGTCCATCCTGCATTGATATAGACTCCTTAATAGGGTTAAACTGTTGTGTTTGTGCCTGTGTGTTGTTTTGGGTTGTGTACAAGCCAGTCAGATCTTTTCCTCCTTAGCCCCAGGCAGAGCATTTCAGACCTGTTGTGGACTGAGTCGTGCCCCTGCCCCCCAATTCTTATATTGAAGCCCTAATCCCCAATGAGACTATATTTGAAGATAGGGTCTCTAAGGGGGTAATTAAGGTTAAATGAGCTCATAAGAGTAGGGTTCTATATGATAGGACTAATGTCCTTATAAGAAGAAGAGATACTAGAGTTCTCTCTCTCTCTCCCAGCACTCACAGAGGAAAGACCAAATGATGACACAGCAAGAATGAGGATTTTATAAGTCAGGAAGAGTGATCTCACTAGAAACCCAATTTACCGGCACCTTGATCATGGACTTCTAGCCTCCAGAATTGTGAGAAAATAAATTTCTGTTGTTTAAGCCCTCCAGCCTCTGGTATTTTGTCATAGAAGCCTTGGCAGATTAACATAAGACCACTTCAGGAGTCTGCATTTCATCCTGGGAAGTCCTTGAGGCAAATTAAGCCTGGGACATGTGGCATCGTCCATTTTACATTTGAAAGCAAATATCTCTGGCTCTTGTGTAAAAAATGACATGAAAAAGGAAGGAAAGAATGGAAGTGGAAAGTTAGCTGAGAGGCTACTGTACTGGTCCACGCAAGAGGCAATGACATTCTTTAAGATTTGACGATGTAAAGCAAAAATGACAACTCTAAATTGTGCCATTTATAACATATCCTACTTGTGCAGTTTATAACACATGAAGATAGAATATGTATCACAACAATAGCCAAAGAGTGGGGATTTAAGGTTAATAGACTTACACTTGAAAATTTATACATTTCATGTCAGATGGTACACTATTAACACTGAATTGATTGTGATAATTTTATTATTCATAATGTAACCTCTAAGTTAACATGAAAAAGGTGCAAAGATATATAGCTAAAAAGCCAATAAAGTAACTTAAATGAAATACTAAGGGTATTTCATTAGCTCAAAATGAGGCAGAAAAGAAGGTATAGAGAAAAGAAAAACAGATGAGACAATTAGAAATCAAACAGCAAAATGGTAAACCAAAAATCAAGCTATATCTAAAGTTATATTCAATGTAAGTGGAATGAATATGCCAGTTAAATGACAGAGATTGTCAAGCAGGAGGAAAAAAAAGAAGCAAGATCCAATTAACTCCTATCTACAAAAACATACTTTAATTATAAAAACTAATAAAGAGTGACAGCAAAAGGATGGGAAAAGATATGCCATGCAGACAATAAACATGAGAAAGATGCAATAGCTATATTAATATTAGACAAGATAGACCTCAAGACAAGAATATTGATAAAGAGGGACATTTTTTCATGAAAAAATGCCAGCTCATCACAAAGACATAACAATTATTAATACATATGTGCCTAATAATAGAACTTCAAAATACATGAAGCAAAAATAGTTAAGATTAAAGGGAAAATAGATAATTGCACAATCATAGTTGGAGATATTCACGTCATCTTAATAATTAATACAACACTTAGACCAAAAAAAATCAATAGAATGGATGACATGATCAGCACTAGCAACCTCCTTGATCTAACTGATGCTTAATAAAACACAATGTTCTATAACTAGAATACACATTCTTTTCAAGTGGCATGGAACTTTCAAGATATATAATATACTGAGCCATAAAATAAATCTCAAAAAGTGTAGATCGGCATCCCTATTTGGAAGTACCTATTAAAGCTAAACTTACATCTACCCTGTGGACCAGTATACCTATTCGTAGTGCATACCACAGAGAACTGAATCCACCAAAAGACAAGTACAGGATTATCCACAGCAGTGTTATTCAAAATATCCCAGTCCTAAAAAGCAGCTAAATGCCCATCCACAGGAGAATGGAGACATTGTGGTATCTTCATATAAAGAATGTAACAGAAAGAAAAATGAACTTTTGCTACACAGGACAATATGGATGAGTCTCACAGATGTGATGAAAAGCTCAAGAATCCGGTTGTAAATCTAGTCAATAATGTATGATTTCATTTATGTGAAGTTCAAGAACAGGCAAAACTAATCAACAGTTATAGGAGGCAGAAGAGTTGGAGTAGCTGTTACTTCTTGGTATGGTAGATATTGCCTGGGAAGGACACATGGGAACATTCTACATGCTGACAACATATGTCTTATACAGGTGGGAGTTAAGGCCACTTCAAAACAACTGACTGGTCTGCTTCAAGAGGCCCAGCCTTCACCCCATAAAACCAACTGTATAAACAATATGAGTCATAAGGACCTTGGTTTTCCAATCAACATTCCTAGGAGATGATCCCCAAAAGTAGAACTGGTAGGTCATCTCCACCCCTCCCCCAATGCATTATTGCCAAATCTGATGACTTGAACTTTGTGCTCCCTTGGAAAGAAGCTTGCAAACAGGTGGTCCTTGTACCAACTATACAAAGAGATTTTCTTGAGGAGATTACTGATTGAATCAGTCCTGCAATGAGACCTTTTGATTGACCTAAAAATACAAATTGTTTAGAACTCTTTTAGAAGCACTTACCATAAACTGATATACTGATTAATCTTTGAAATGTGGCCTTCGATGGGCAAAACTGTTTGGCCAGTTGAAGTTCTTGTGAACTTGTGAAAAAATGTTTGTCTTTGAAAGCATTTCCTACTTTTCATATCTTTCCTTCCATTAGCTGCCTCTTCCTGACTTCCCTCCCTGTTATTGCAGTAGGAAGCATCTCTTCACACGAGCCCAGACATGCTTGGGCAGCCTTGCATAAAAACTTTTGATAGAAAGGGATCGTGCATTGTGATTTTCCCAGGGTGCCATAGCTTTAGGGACATCAAGTAAGTGTCATATACATGGACCTGTGTTAGAATAGCATGTGCTAGTATAAGAAGTGTAGGAGTCAGACCTCAGTTTAAGCAGTGGCTTTGGTACTCAGTAGCTGTGCAATGTTAGGCAAGTTACTAAAACTCTCTGAGTTTCAGTTTCCTTGTCTGTAAAATGCAATTAATGATCATTGTCTCATAGGATTATTCTGAGGTTAAACATCTAGAATGGTGTCTGGCATATTGTAAGGGCTCAATAAACAATGGTATTTAAAAAAATATTTATTTATTTGGCTGCGCCCGGTCTTAGTTGCGGCACATGGGATCTTTGTTGCGGCATGCAGAATCTTTATAGTTGTGGCATGCCAACTCTTAGTTGCGGTATGTGGGATCTAGTTCCCTGACCAGGGATCGAACCCGGGCCCCCTGCATTGGGAGCACAGAGTCTTAACCACTGGACCACCAGGGAAGTCCCAACAATTGTATTATTATTTCATGATGATGATAATGCTGCTGCTTCTGCTGACATTAAATTTAGTGGTATTCTGACCTCTTCCCTCTATAAATATAGGCAAAAACATCACACAGTTATGTATAATTAATGAGTTCTTTTGCTCCTTACTTTCTGGATAATGGGGCTTATCAATTCTTCATAAGGCACTTTGGATTCTGGAGCTAAAACTCTAAAGAGGTCTAATGACTAAATAAAATTTAAATGCCCTTAGTACTTTATGTAATTATCACAGAGTGCCAGAGTGATATTTGGAAAATAAATAAATTGAGTTGGCTATTTTGTTCTCTTTAAGATTTCTACCAAGATGTTAACAGACAGAAAGCCAGTAAAAATACTGTATGAAATTTATTTTTGTTTTAATTTTTTCAAATCCCATGTCGCTTAGCGCAGGAGGATGTGACTGTAAGAGAGTTTCGGCATAGTTCATTAGCTTTTAGAATAAGAGCTTTGTGAATTACCTAATTACACTCAACCTTGGTGCTCTTGACATTCTGCACAATCATTGTAGAACAGTTCATGTGTGGCATGTGTACCCTATAGTTTAATCTGACACAGTCATTTTTCTTAATGAATCGGGAATTTAGGGCCCATTGTACAAATAATTGACTTGGAAGTGGAAAGCATTTTTCTCTTCTTAAATAACAATATTGCACTTATACAGTGTAGATTGGGAAGGAGCTGGGAAGAGAGTACAGGGGACTATTGTCAAATAATAAAATGATTAATATATATTTGTGATTAACTTCCTACTATTATCATCGGTGAGAGAGAAGATGGAGTGACAAAGAGAAAATGGTATGAATTATATAGGTCTATTTGAAAGAAGCAGGAATTTGATTCAAGTGAAACAAGGGCTATGGTTTATTTATTATTATTTAATCTGTGCAGGAAACTAAGTGTTTTACATATATTCTCAGATTTAATCCTTCGATGCCCCTGTGAGGAGGTGCTTTATGGAAAACACCATATTTTTTCATCAAGCATTTATTGACCACTTATGTGCCAGACATTGTGCAGGACATTGGGACTTCACCAATGGCTAAGACATGTTTTCTGCAATCTCACAGAGAGGGTGGATCACCAACCTGTGCATGGAAAAAATAGTGTTTGTAATAAGTAGGGAGAGTAAGTATAAACAAAGAAGTATCAGTGTTGATTTCTAGGCATAACTGATTTGTAGATAGGCATTCTTAAAACAGTCATTATATCACTTTAGAGTTGGAAGATTTCCCAAGGTTTAAGGATTGTAGGGCAGGGATGACTCAAACCTCATTTACTACCAGAGATTTGGCACTTGGGCAAGGCGTTTTGCTACAGCATGTGGAGTGCACAGCCAAGCCCAAGGAGAGGGATCTGGAAGATGATGGCCTGCACGTGCGTACCCGACTCTCTTTTCCTCACAGCTCCCATGCGGGATCCACCCAGTGCACGCAGATGGTGCCTCGAGGGTGTGTTTCTGGTGGTGAGATTTCCTGAGATGTTTCTGAAAGAGGGCAGGTGCAGGGGACTTGATTATCTGGAGTGATGGCCCAGGCCTCTGCTCTGCCAACAGATGGGTCAGATCTTCTTAGAAAGAGCTGCCACTGTCTGCTCCCTGTGGCCTCTGGTCCTTGGGATGGGCTTCCTCATTGTTTAAATCTGCACAGAGGTACAGAGCACCTGGCCCAGGGGCCTGAATCACAACATTTCCCCCTGCCTGGAGGGGCCATCTTGTGTCCTAACAGCTCCAGGGAGTCTTTCTGTCTTTGGATACACATTAAAATTTCCAAAAATACCTATGCCTGGATGCTATGCAGACCATGAAATTAGAATAGCTGTGACTGTGGCTCAGGTACCAGTATATCTTAAAATGTTCTCAAGCGCTTCTAAGGTATGGCTACATTAGATTGCAAATGACTAATTTAATATGACTCAGGATGAGCACACTCACTAGTTAAAAAAGGTGATTAACCTTGAGGGAAAACCAATGGAGAAATAACATGGGGCCTTAACACAGAATTAAACTTTCAAGTAGTTGAAATGGAACAACAACAAAAAACTACTTTCTGAAAGAAAAAATTCTGGATTTCACAGTACAGTTAAAGAATTTAAAAAATACATCACTGGGTGAGAACTTAATTATTCTCTTTGAAAATCTAATGGAATAAGTAGCTTACAAGACAGATAAAAAGAAATGGAAGTCAGAAGTGAAAGACAATTAACTGATGACTAAGAGGGAAGAAGAATAAATAGCAGATAGATAATAATGAAAGAAATAATAGAACCTTTTCCTGAGTGGAAGAATGACTTAAATGTAAAATTTAGAAAGGCTCAATGGCTCCCAAATAGCTTTGAAATTAAAGGCCTCAAATATCAAGTGGGGATATAGGAACATATAATTGATTATATATTTTAAGGTCAGAACTCTAAGGATCATTTTCCTCTTAGGAAAAATATTTTTTTTGGGAGAATGCAGGATTCAATATGCATGCTACCCATCCATTTTGGATAAGAAATTATTCAAGTATAATAGAAAAGTGTTGAGGGTAATATAGTATGAATATATGATGGGGGTGGTTGGCTAAGTGGAGACAGACTGGGAGTAAAAGCATTCTAATATTTTCACTTGGTGCCAGGGAAATGCAGTGGGCAAGGAAACTGCCTTGGTTGGCTGCGTGACTACTTAATCTAGCATTATCAATAGAGGAATGTAGGTTTCATCATAACTATTAGGAATGGATATATAACCAGTGTTGAAAACTATGGTTATCTTTCCAAAGTAATCAGGCATATGGATGGAGGGTATGAGGAATAATACAAAAAAAAAAAAAAGTTGCCAGAAAGAGTAAAAATGAGAACAACAAAGATGAAAATGAAATGATAAATAAATCAAATGAGATTAAAGTATAAGAATAAAACCAAATATATACATTATCACAGTACATGAGAAATGCTGACATAATAATAATTATTTCATAATACTGAAATAATTTGCATAACACAAGTCAGAAGCTCTTGTAGGAGGTTAAAATGCAAAGTGCACAAAGAAGATCGAGTAACTATTGGTACAGTCAAGACGGTATTTACTTGAATGCACTGAACGTGTGATGAAGCTCTAAAAAACAAGAATGACTTGGGCCAAATAAAATGATAGTAGCAGTAGGTTTTGATATAACCCGTTAGAAAAATTTTAGTGATCAGTGCAATAAAAAACAGGCTACCTTGCATTTCACTCATGTACTTAAAAGCTCAAAGCAATGTGTTCTAAAGAAACATTTTAGCTATGTGCAAAAGCAAGCATTATTTTTTGATTAACAGGCATGAATAAGACCATAAAATAATAAAAATGTAGAGATTTTTCAGGTCACGTTTCTAATTATGGCTAATAAAACTAGAAACCAACACTACAATTACTGTACAATTCTTAATTACTTAAAATTAAAACAAACCCTCAATTAAAGAAGAAATTTAGAATATCACAAATTATCTAGATAAGTAAATACCAAAATATCAGTTTATATCATAGCTTATGTGACATGGCCATTGCTTTATTCAGAAAAAGTTATTATTAATGTTAAAAGAAAGCCACATGAAAATATGACTAAGTTAAGAAACTAGAAAAAAGCATGGTATAATATATGAAAGGATGAAGGTAGCAATAATTACTGATATAAAGGATAAAATTAGAGAAACAGAAGAAGTATATACATACACTTACAATAAACAATGGAATATATGTACAATGGAATATATATGCAATGGAATATTACTCAGCCATAAAAAAGGATGAACATTTGCTATTTGTGACAACATGGATGGACCTGGAGAATTTTTATGCTTGGTGAAATAAGTCAGATAGAGAAAGATAAATACTGTATATTTTCACTTATATGTGGAATCTAAAAAATAAAATAAATGAACAAATATAACAAAACAGAAATAGACTCACAGATACAGAGAATAAACTAGTGGTTACCAGAGGGGAGAGTGGTTGGGGAGGGGCAAAATAGGCAGAGGGGTGTAAGAGGTACAAACAACTAGGTATAAAATAAATGTTACAAGGATATAATGTATAATACAGGGAATATAATCAGTATTTTATAATAACTTTGTATAGAGTGTATTCCAGAAAAATAACGAGTTACTATGCTGTATACCCCAAACTAATATAATATTGTGAGTGAATTAAAAAAAGAAATAGAAGAAACATATAGTTGAAAGAATAAATATATGCCAAAATATGGGCCTTTAGAAAAAGCAAACTGCCGGCATGTTTGATTATGGAAAATATGAAAAGATATAATAATTAAAATATATATTCAATAATTAGATAATTGTAAATACACAATATAAAGCATAACTGACAATACCACAGACACTGAAAAAATAAACAATTTATAAGAGAATACTATTTGTATTTTTTTCTGAGGATCATATTTTCTTGATAACTGGTTTCTTGGTTATTTCAGTATTCTGATTGTATTTGTTTCACCAACAGTCTTTCCCATTTGGCCAGAACTCAACCCTCATCACTGTTGGCATGTCCATTTAAGTCTGACAAGTTTCTTTATAGTACCAAGGTACTCACATAGTGTTTATAACTCTTCCATTTTTCAAACAGTACTGCTTTTTGTCAGTAGGGGAGGGTTGTTTATCATGACCACCTCCAGTCAATGTCTAGTAAGGAGAAATTCACCTAGCAGAGGTGGCTTGTTTGTTTATTTGTTTTCCTGAACCAACACTACATGCATTGAGAGACTCCCCATGACTTCTGTTGCACCAGCTAGACACAAGAAGGGCCCTCCCTATTGTCAGCTTTTGTTCCTGAAACTCAGCATTGTCTGGCAGTTCAGTATCAAGTTTTTAGACCATTGCCATTGAACTGGTTTTATTGAGCTGGTTGAAATGTATTTTATTATATTAGGAATGAATTTCACTATGCTATTGTATTATCCATGAAAATGCAGTAAAGGATCTTCAACTTAGTCACTTCATCTTTAACAACAAATGCATATAAATGTACTACCTCTTTTGTATAAAAACCAATGTCTCAACATTAAGCCTCCTGGGAGGTGATTAGAAATGGTAATAGTAACTCCTGGTGGGACATGACTTGAAAATTGACATAGAAAGTGTCTAGAGTCAAAGCGCAGAACCTCTGAATTAAACTGGGTAAAAACAACTGCCGATAAAAATGCACAACATTGGGTATTATCATTTAAAAGTTGCCATTTTGCAGAAGAACTGAATAGACATTTTTCCAAAGAGGAAATACAGATGGCCAACAGGCATATGAAAAGATGCTCAACATTGCTAATCATCAGAGAAATGCAAATCAAACCCACAATGAGATAACACCTCAATCCCATCAGAATGACTATCATTGAAAAGAACACAAAGAACAAATGTTGGTGAGGATGTGGAGAAAAGGGAACCCTTGTACACTGTTGGTGGGAATGTAAATTGATGCAGCCGCTGTGGAAAACAATATGGAGGTTTCTCAAAAAAACTAAAAACAGACCACCATGTGACCCAGCAATTCCATTCCTGCATATATATCCAAAAAATACAAAAACATTAATTCAAAAACATACATGCATCCCAATGTTTATAGCAGCATTATTTACAACTGCCAAGATATGGAAGCAACCTAAGTGTCCATCAGCAGTTGAACAGATAAAGAAGATGTGGTATACATACACAGTGGAATACTACTCAGCTATAAAAACAACGAAAAATTGCCATTTGCAGCAACATGTATGAACTTGGATGGCATTATGCTAAGTGAAATAAGTCAGACAAAGACAAATACTGTATGATGTCACTTATAATGGAATTTAAAAAAATGTAACAAACTAGTGAATATAACAAAAAAGAAGCAGATTCACAGATAGAACAAACTAGTGTTACCAGTGGGGAGAAGGAAGGGGGGAGGGGCAATATTAGGGTAGGGGATTAAGAGGTACAGACTATTATGTATAAAATAAGTTACAAGGATATATTGTTCAACATGGGGAATATAGCCAATATTTTATAATAACTATAAATGGAGTATAACCTTTAAAAATTGTGAATCACTATATTGTACATATATAATTTATATATATTATACATCAACTATACTTCAATAAAAAATTGCGGTTTTGTTATATTTGAAAAAAATTTTCTTTTTCCATTTTCCCCCCTACATTTTCCCCGCTTACTACAACTCTCTAGGCCTCCAATGCTGGAACCAGGTCCTTTGGTTTAAATAGGTGTTGTACAAACCTCCTTTCCATTGGCTTGCCCACACAGAGCTTTATATGCACACCCAAAGCAAGCTTTGATAATGTGCTTTGGCTTGTGTCAAATAAGAGAAAGAAAATGGCTGAGAGCTTCAACACTTTCTAACTGAAGTGTGATTTACTTCCACTACTCTCTACAGTTTGACGAACAGATATTATAATATCTTAGTATTATATTAAGATTATAATACTGACTTTGTTTACAGAAATATTGTAACTCAAACTTTTTTTTTTTTGCGGTACACGGGCCTCTCACTGCTGTGGCCTCTCCCGTTGCGGAGCACAGGCTCCGGACGCGCAGGCTCAGCGGCCATGGCTCACGGGCCCAGCCGCTCCGCGGCATGTGGGATCTTCCCGGACCGGGGCACGAACCCGTGTCCCCTGCATTGTCAGGCGGACTCTCAACCACTGTGCCACCAGGGAAGCCCTCAAACTTTTTTTTTAGTTGAAATATGGTTGATGTACAATATTATGTTAGTTTCAGGTATACTGCTTCTCAGGCTAGAAACCACAAAACACAGAAATAACTTTTAAGATTGTGAATTTTAATACTTCTGTTCTGCAACCTATGTCCAATGGATCTTACTTTGTGTTTTTCTTTTTTCTATTCCTCCAAAACAAGGAATTAAAACAACCTAGGTAAAATGAGTGACAGAGTGTATGATTTTAGTTCATCTGCTGTCATCTTATTCTAAGTTATGTGTTTGAATTTTGTATTACTGTTTGTATATCCTTATGTATATACAAAGAGACAAAGTTTGTTCTGTTGAAAATCCTTGAATTTGTAACTTAAACCTTGAATTATGACAGATAAAATTATCTGAATTGCTATAATGCACTTATCACAAAGCTCTGTTTCTCTGTGCAGCAGGATGGAGATGATACAAAATGATATTTATTATTTAGAGATGATGTAGCAAGCCAAAAAATATTTAAACAAATACATATATTTTCAGGTGCTTAAATAAAAAACAAATACTAAGCTGAAATGTTTGATAGTCCCAGAAGCAATTTATAATGAATATATTTAATGTCATAGGCTTTACTCCTACTTTACATCACTAAAGTTCATGTAGCATGATCTTAAATTTTGTGGAAAGGTTTGTAATCCTTTAAGCTGTTCTTGTGTCATCTTGATCCTTCCCAAGGAAAGGAAATTAGGTTGTTTAGTATCTTTATAAAATTGTCATACATTTATATATTTTTCCTTCAAAGTAATAGCAATGATAGTTTATAGAATGCTTTCATGTACACATAATCCTGAGGATTATTCTGATTTAATGACTTGATAAGAACATACATCTATCTAGTAACAGAGCTGGAACTTCTGAGGAACTGCTTTGGGATTTAGGATACAAAGTGTTTATAATTTCATATTTTCATGAATAAATTAGATAAGCTGTCACAAGAGTGATTATGCACATATGGGAATCATCAGGCCCTTATTGCTTTACTGCCTTTCATACCCAGCTCCAACTTCTTCTTCAGTTCAACTTCAGTTCTTCTTAGAAGTACTATTCACTTTTTTATTTTTTTTTCCGGTACGCGGGCCTCTCACTGTTGTGGCCTCTCCCGTTGCGAAGCACAGGCTCCGGACGCGCAGGCTCAGCGGCTATGGCTCATGGGCCCAGCCGCTCTGCGGCATGTGGCATCTTCCCGGACCGGGGCACGAACCCGCATCCCCTGCATCGGCAGACGGACTCTCAACCACTGCGCCACCAGGGAAGCCTGCTGTTCACTTTTTGATTGGTTGTCCTTTCATCATGTTTACCTGGCAAAATCCCAACCATGCTTCAATATAATTGTCTATCTTATTTAAACCTACTTACTGCTAGGTTGCCTACCACTGCTGGCCACAGATGTTAGTACCTACCAATTCATAATCTCTGTCCTTACCAAGGGTGAAGAATTGTATCATGGAAATACTATGGGTGCCTTTTCTCTCTTCCCTGACTGTTGATTTCCACTCATACCTCCTTGTTTTTCAGCATTTGATATTAGCATGACATAAACCTAGGAAAGTATTTTAATTTAAACATATAATATATCTTTAACCTAATCTTGGAGCTAATAATTTGAAAAGTATACACTTTCTACAGAATACAAATAAAATATATTATTATGTAAAGCTTCTATCACTAAATAATATAGAACACAAATCAACTTATCTCTAAATTGACAAATGAAATAGTTTCACAGACTATGTTCCTGAACATTACTGCCTAGAGAAATATTCTAAAGTGCCAGATGTTTGATTACTTGAGTATATTTTTATAAAATGGAAATTCATTGATTCCCATCAGATGGAAATTAGAAAGAAAGTCAACTATTTAAAATCATCTCATCAATTTATTTTATCTGATAATTTAAGCAAATATATACTCACCAATTTAAATATAAATACATTTGTATATATATGATTTGCTAAACTCATTATGCAGTATGATTTACTAAACTTATTATATTTTTATAAATATGTTTTCAATTTTCTTAAAAAAAGCTGCGACTAGTGTACCTGCCAAATGTTGTAAAGGTAGTGTAATTACTTCTACAAAATGAAGAGAATATGCATTTAGAAAATCCTAAAGACACCACCAAAAAATACTAGAGCTCACTAATGAATTTGGTAAAGTTCAGGATACAAAAATCAATATACAGAAATCTGTTGCATTTCTATACACGAACAATGAGCTATTATCAGAAAGAGAAATTAAGGAAATAATCCCATTTACAATTGCATCAAAAAGAATAAAATACCTAAGAATAAACCTACCTAAGTTGGTAAAATACCTGTACTCAGAAAACTATAAGACACTGATGAAAAAAATTGAAGATGACACAAACAGATGTAAAGATACTCTGTGTTCATGTATTGGAAGAGTTAATATTATTAAAATGACCATACTGAGTCCTGCGGTGCCAGTGACAGAGGGTCAGGTGCTGCTGCAGCCTGTCTGGCTGCCTGCCGCCTGCCAAACACAAGCCGCTGCCACCCTCCCCAAGGAGATCCTGTGGCTCCTGGAAGATGGCGGAGGAGAAAGACGTGGAGGTCACCTTCCTCCCAACAAATACATCTACATGTGGAACAACTCCTGCAGAACACCTACTGAACACTGGCAGAAGACCCCAGATTTCCCAAAAGACACCCTCAGGCAACCTACATGCAGAGGCCAAGCCAAATCCATAGGTGAACCCCAGAAGCAGTGCAAACAAAGAAGAGAAAGGGAAATTTCTCCCAGCAGCCTCAGGAGCAGCAGATTAAATCTCCACAATCAACTTGATGTACACTGCCTCTGTGGAATATCTGAATTGACAACGAATCATCCCAAAATTGAGATGATGGACTTTGGGAGCAACTGTAGACTTGGGATTTGCTTTCTGCATGTAATTTGTCTCTGGTTTTATGTTTATCTTAGTTTAGTATTTAGAACTTATTATCATTGGTAGATTTGTTTATTGATTTGGTTGCTCTCTTTTTTTTAATGTATATATATTTATCCTTTTTCTCTTTTTGTGAGTGTGTAGGCGTATGCTTCTTTGTGTGATTTTGTCTGTATAGCTTTGCTTTTACCATTTGTCCTAGGGTTCTGTCTGTCCGTTGTTTTGTTTTTTCTTAGTATAGTTTTTAGGGCTTGCTATCATTGGAGGATTTGTTTTTTTGTTTGGTTGCTCTCTTCTTTATTTTTTATTACTTTTTAATTTTTTAAGTTTTAATAATATTTTTTAATTTTAACAACTTATTTTATTTTATTTATTTATTTTCTTTCTTTTTTTCTCTCCCGTTTTTTTCTGAGCTGTGTGGCTGACAGGGTCTTGGTGCTCCAGCCGGGTGTCAGGCCTGAGTCTCTGAGGTGGAAGCCCCGAGTTCAGGACATTGGTCCACCAGAGACTTCCTGGCCCCATGTAATAGCGAACGGCGAAAGCTCTCCCAGAGATCTCCATCTCAATGCTAAGACCCAGCTCTACTCAACGACCAGCAAGCTACAGTGCTGAACACCCTATGCCAAACAATTAAAGACCAAACAAAAAATGATGAACAACACAATAGGTGAAATTAAAAATTCTCTAGAAGGAATCAATAGCAGAATAACTGAGGCAGAAAAATGGATAAGTGGTCTGGTAGATAAAATAGTGGAAATAACTCCCACAGAGCAGAATAAAGATAAAAGAATGAAAACAATTGAGGACAGTTTCAGAGACCTCTGGGACAACATTAAATGCAACAACATTCGAATTATGGGGGTCTCAGAAGAAGAGAAAAAGAAAGGGACTGAGAAAATATTTGAAGAGATTATAGTTGAAAATTTCTGCAGTATGAGAAAGGAAATAGTCAATCAAGTCCAGGAAGCACAGAGTCCCATATAAGATAAATCCAAGGAGGAATATGCCAAGACACATATTAATCAAACTATCAAAAACTAAATTCAAAGGAAAAATATTAAAAGCAGCAAGGGAAAAGCAACAAATAGCATACAAGGGAATCCCCATAAGGTTAATGGCTGATCTTTCAGCAGAAACTCTGCAAGCCAGAAGGGAGTGGCAGGACATATTTAAAATGATGAAAGGGAAAAACCTACAACCAAGATTACTCTACCCAGGAAGGATCTCATTCAGATTCGACAGAGAATTTAAAACCTTTGGAGACAAGCAAAAGCTAAGAAAATTCAGCACCACCAAACCAGCATTAAAACAAATGCTAAAGGAACTTCTCTAGTCAGGAAACACAAGAGAAGGAAAAGACCTACAATAAAAAAACCCAAAACAATTGAGAAAACGGTAATAGGAACACACATATTGATAACTACCTTAAAAGTAAATGGATTAAATGCTCCAACCAAAAGACATAGACTGGCTGAATGGATACAAAAACACCCGTATATATGCTGTCTACAAGGGACCTACTTCAGACCTAGGGACACATACAGACTGAAAGTGAGGGGATGGAAAAAGATATTCCACGCAAATGGAAATCAAAAGAAAGATGGAGTAGCAATTCTCATATCAGACAAAATAGATTTTAAGATAAAGAAAATTACAAGAGACAAAAAAGGACACTACATAATGATCAAGGGATCAATCCAAGAAGAAGATATAACAGTTGTAAATATTTATGCACCCAACATAGGAGCACCTCAATACATAAGGCAAATGCTAACAGCTATAAAAGGGGAAATTGACAGTAACACAGTCGTACTAGGGGACTTTAACACCCCACTTTCACCCATGGACAGATCATCCAAAATGAAAATAAACAAGGAAACACAAGCTTTAAATGATACATTAAACAAGATAGACTTAATTGACATTTATAGGACATTCCATCCCAAAACAACAGAATACACTTTCTTCTCAAGTGCTCATGGAACATTCTCCAGGATAGACTGTATCTTGGGTCACAAATCAAGCTTGGTAAATTTAAGAATACTGAAATCGTATCAAGTATCATTTCCAACCACAACACTATCAGACTAGATATGAATTACAGGAAAAAATCTGTAAAATATACAAACACATGGAGGCTAAACAATGCACTACAAAATAACCAAGAGATCACTGAAGAAATCAAAGAGGAAATCAAAAAATACCTAGAAACAAATGACAATGAAAACATGATGACCCAAAACCTATGGGATGCACAAAAGCAGTTCTAAGAGGGAAGGTTATAGCAATACAATCCTACCTCAAGAAACAAGAAACACATCAAATAAACAACCTAACCTTATACCTAAAGCAATTAGAGAAAGAAGACCAAAAAACCCCCAACGTTAGCAGAAGGAAAGAAATCATAAAGATCAGATCAGAAATAAATGAAAAAGAAATGAAGGAAACAATAGCAAAGATCAATAAAACTAAAAGCTGGTTCTTTGAGAAGATAAACAAAATTGATAAACCATTAGCCAAACTCATCAAGAAAAAAAGGGAGAAGACTCAAATTGATAAAATTAGAAATGAAAAAGAAGTAACAGCTGACACTGCAGAAATACAAAGGATCCTGAGAGATTACTACAAGCAACTATATGCCAATAAAATGGACAACCTGGAAGAAATGGACAAATTCTTAGAAAAGCACAACCTTCTGAGAGTGAACCAGGAAGAAGTAGAAAATATAGAGACCAATCACAGGCACTGAAATTGAAATTGTGATTAAAAATCTTCTAACAAACAGAAGCCCAGGACCAGATGGCTTCACAGGCGAATTCAATCACACATTTAGAGAAGAGCTAAGACCTACCCTTCTCAAACTCTTGCAAAATATAGCAGAGGGAGGAACACTCCCAAACTCATTGTATGAGGCCACCATCACCCTGATACCAAAACCAGACAAAGATGTCACAAAGAAAGAAAACTACAGGCCAATATCACTGATGAACATAGATGCAAAAATCCTCAGCAGAATACCAGCAAACAGAATCCAACAGCACATTACAAGGTTCATACACCATGATCAAGTGGGGTTTAGAGGCATAGAGGGAACTTACCTCAACATAATAAAGGCCATGTATGACAAACCCACAGCCAGTATCATACTCAGTGGTGAAAAACTGAAAGTATTTCCACTAAGATCAGGAAGAAGACAAGGTTTCCCACTCTCACCACTATTATTCAATATAGTTTTGAAATTTTTAGCCACAGCAGTCAGAGAAGAAAAAGAAATAAAAGGAATCCAAATCAGAAAAGAAGAAGTAAAGCTGTTATTGTTCGCAGGTGACATGATACTATACATAGGGAATCCTAAAGATGCTACCAGAAAACTAATAGAGCTAATCAATGAATTTGGTAAAGTAGCAGGATACAAAATTAATGCACAGAAATCTCTTGCATTCCTATACACTAATGATGGAAAGTCTGAAAGAGAAATTAAGGAAACACTCCCATTTACCATTGCAACAAAAAGAATAAAATATCTAGGAATAAACCTACCTAGGGAGACAAAAGACCTGTATGCAGAAAACTATAAGACACTGATGAAAGAAATTAAAGATGATACAAACAGATGGAGAGATATACCATGTCCTTGGATTGGAAGAATCAACATTGTGAAAATGACTCTACTACCCAAAGCAATCTACAGATTTAATGCAATCCCTATCAAACTACCAATGGCATGTTTCACAGAACTAGAACAAAAAATTTCACAATTTGTATGGAAACACAAAAGACCCCGAGTAGCCAAAGCAATCTTGAGAAAGAAAAACGGAGCTGGAGGAATCAGGCTTCCTGACTTCAAACTATTCTACAAAGCTACAGTAATCAAGACAGTATGGCACTGGCACAAAAACAGAAATATAGATCAATGGAACAGGACGGAAGCCCAGAGATAAACCCACTCACATAAGGCTACCTTATCTTTGATAAAGGAGGCAAGAATATACAGTGGAGAAAAGACAGCCTCTTCAATAAGTGGTGCTGGGAAATCTGGACAGCTAAATGTAAAAGAATGAAATTAGAACAATCCCTAACACCATATACAAAAATAAACTGAAAATGGATTAAAGACCTAAATGTAAGGTGAGTTACTATAAAACTCTTAGAGGAAAACATAGGCAGAACGCTCTATGACATAAATCACAGCAAGATCCTTTTGGACCCACCTCCTAGAAAAATGGAAAGAAAAACAAACAATTGGGACTTAATGAAACTTAAAAGCTTTTGCCCAGCAAAGGAAACCATAAACAAGATGAAAACACAACCCTTACAATGGGAGAAAATACTTGCAAACTAAGCAACTGGCAAAGGATTAATCTCCAAAATATACAAGCAGCTCATGCAGCTAATATCAAAAAAACGAACAACCCAATCCAAAAATGGGCAGAAGACCTAAACAGACGTTTCTCCAAAGAAGATACACATATTGCCAACAAACCCATGAAAGGATGCTCAGCACTAGTAATCATTAGAGAAATGCAAATCTAAACTGCAATGAGGTATCACCTCACACTGGTCAGAATGGCCATCAACAAAAAATGTACAAACAGTAAATGCTGGAGAGTGGGTGGAGAAAAGGAAACCCTCTTGCACTGTTGTTGGAAATGTAAATTGATACAGCCACTATGGGAACAGTATGGAGGTTCCTTGAAAAACTAAAATAGGAGTACCATATGACCCAGCAATCCCAGTACTGGGCATATACCCTGAGAAACTCATAATTCAAAAAGAGTCATGTACCACAATGTTCATTGCAGCTCCATTTACAATAGCCAGGACATGGAAGCAACTAAGTGTCCATCGACAGATGAATGGATAAAGAAGATGTGGCACATATATACAATGGAATATTACTCAGCCATAAAAGGAAACAAAATTGAGTTATTTGTAGTGAGGTTTGTGGACCTAGAGACTGTCATACAGAGTGAAGTAGGTCAGAAAGAGAAAAACAAATACTGTATGCTAACACATATATATGGAATCTAAAAAAAAAAAAAGGTTCTTAAGAACCTAGGGGCTGGGCAGGAATAAAGACGCAGACATAGAAAATGGATTTGAGGACATGGGAGGGGGAAGGGTAAGCTGGGACAAAGTGAGAGAGTGGCATTGACATATATACACTACCAAATGTAAAATAGATAGCTAATGGGAAGCAGATGCATAGCACAGGGAGATCAGCTTGGTGCTTTGTGTCTCCCTAGTGGAGTGGGATAGGGAGGATGGGTGGGGAGATGCAAAAGGGAGGAGATATGGGGATATATGTATATGTATAGCTGATTCACTTTGTTATACAGCAGAAACTAACACACCATTGTAAAACAACTATAATCAAATAAAGATGTTAAAAAAAAATAACCATACTGCCCAGAGTGATCTACAGATTCAGTGCAATCCCTATGAAAACACTAATGGCATTTTTCACAGAAGTAGGAAAAATAATTTTAAAATTTGTATGGGAGGACAAATGACCCCGAATAGCCAAAACCATCTTGAGAAAGAACAGAGCTGGAGCAGTCATGCTCACTGACCTCAGACTATACTACAAAGCTACAGTCATCAAAACAGTATGGTGGCAACTTCCCTGGAGATCCAGTGGTTAAGACTTCGCCTTCCAATGCCGGGGGTGTGGGTTCGATCCCTGGTCAGGGAGCTAAGATCCCACGTGCCTCACAGCCAAAAAACCAAAACGTAAAACAGAAGCAATATTGTAGCAAATTCAATAAAGACTTTAAAAATGGTCCACATCAAAAAAATAGTAAAAAACCATAACAACAGTATTGTACTTCCACAAAAGCAGTCACATGGATCAATGGAACAGGATAGAGAGCTGAAATAAAGCCAGACATTTATGGTCAATTAATCAATGGCAAAGGAGGCAAGAATATACAATGGTGAAGAGGCAGTCTTCAATACGTGGTTCTGGGAAAATTGGAGAGCTATATGTAAAAGAATGAAACTAGAACATTTTCTAACACCATATACAAAATCAACTGAAAAATAGATTAAAGAATTAAATGTAAGACCAGAAAACATAAAAATCCTAGAAGAAAATAGGCAGATCACTCTTTGACATAAATTGTAACAATTTTTTTTTGAATTTATCTCCTAAGGCAAAGGATACAGAAGCAAAAATAAACAAATGGGACCTTAATTCCACTTAAAAGCTTTTTAAAGCAAACCACTGACAAAATGAAAAGGCAACCTACTAAATGGATGATAATATTTGCAAATGATATGACTGATAAATGGTTAATATCCAAAAAATATAAACAGCTTATACAACTCAACATCAGAAACTCAGTTAAAAATGGGCAGGAGACCTGAATAAACATTTTTCCAAAGAAGACATACAGATCGCCAACGGGCATATGAAAAGATGCTAACATCACTAATTATCAGAGAAATGCAAGTCAAAACCACAATATCACCTCACACGTGTCAAGATGGCTATCAACAAAAAGACCACAGAAGGCAAATGTTGGCAAGGATGTGAAGAAATGGGAAGCCTGGTACAGTGTTGGTGGGAATGTAAATTGGTGTAGCCACTGTAGAAAACAGTATGGAGATTTCTTAAAAAGCTAAAAATAGGGCTTCCCTGGTGGCGCAGTGGTTGAGAGTCCACCTGCCGATGCAGGGGACACGGGTTCGTGCCCCAGTCCGGGAAGATCCCACATGCGCGGAGCTGCTGGGCCCGTGAGCCATGGCCGCTGAGCCTGCATGTCCGGAGCCTGTGCTCTGCAACGGGAGAGGCCACAACAGTGGGAGGCCTGCGTACTGAAAAAAAAAAAAAAAAAAAAGCTAAAAATAGAACTACCATATAATTCAGCAATTCCACTCCTGGGTATATATCCAAAGATATGCACCCCAATGTTCATAGTGCATTATTTGCAATAGCCAGGATGTGGAAACAACCTAAGTCTCCATCAACAGATGAATGGATAGAGATATGGTATATATATGTATATATATAAAATAGAATACTACTCAGCCATAAAAAAATAGTGAAATTTTGTCATTTGCAACAACATGGATGGACTTGGATGGTATATTGCTAAGTGAAACAAGTCAGTCAGAGAAACAAATACCGTATGATATCACTTGTAATTGGAATCTAAAAAATAAAACTAGTGAATATAACAAAGCAGAAACAGACTCACAGAACGAACTGGTGGTTAGCAGTGGGGAGAAGGAAGGAGGGAGGGTCAAGACAGGGATAGGGGATTAAGAGGTGCAAACTACTACGTATAAAATAAAGAAGCCACAAGGATATATTGTATAGCACAGGGAATATAGCCAACTTTTTATAATTATAAATGGAGTTTAACCTTTAAAAATTGTGAATCACTCTGTTGTACACCTGAAACTTATATAATATTATACATCAACTATACCTTAATAAAAAATAAAAGAGAGGGGCTTCCCTGGTGGCACAGTGGTTGAGAGTCCGCCTGCTGGTGCAGGGGACATGGGTTTGTGCCCTGGTCCGGGAGGATCCCACGTGCCGCGGAGCGGCTGGGCCCTTGAGCCATGGCCGCTGAGCCTGCGCGTCTGGAGCCTGTGCTCCGCAATGGGAGAGGCCACAACAGCAAGAGGCCCGCGTACTGCAAAAAAAAAAAAAAAAAGAGAAAATGCATCTGAATTGGTTTAAAACATATTGTAAATATCCTTATCTCAGCTGTGAGGTGTCAAATGGCAGGTGACTGAGACTCTTGTGTAGATTTAAAGCATCACTGGTAATAACCTTTACCTCTGCTCTTTAGTTTTTCATATGGATTTGAATTATGGCCTAGTGTTTTTTCATTTCAGTCTGAAGAACTCCATTCAGTATTTCTTATAGGACAGATCTGCTAGCATGAACTCTCTCAGTTTTGTTTATAAGGGAGTGTCTTAAGGCATAACATCAACACTCAGTAGGAATTTTGTAACGCTACCTAGCCTTCACTGCTTGCTTGTGTGTAGCCTCCAGGTTAACCAGAAGTGAAAACTTAGGATGTCGTCAGTTCTTTCTTGAGCGTGTGCATAGCCCTATCTACGGATATGGCTTTCTAGATTTCCAGAAATGTGTTGGAGCTTTTCAACCCATCACTCCTGTGGACATTTCATTCTTAGCTTTTCCTTTTTTTCAATTATTTATTTATTTATTGGCTGCTTCAGGTCTTCGTTGTTGCACACGGGCTTCTCTCTAGTTGTGGTGCGTGGGCTCCAGAGCACGTGGGCTCTCTAGTTGATGCGTGTGAGGTCAGTAGTTGTGGCACGTGGGCTTAGTTGCACCATGGCATGTGAGATCTTAGTTCCCCGACCAAGGATCGAGCCTGCGTCCCCTGCATTGGAAGGTGGATTCTTTACCACTGGACCACCAGGGAGGTCACCCTCAGCTTTTCCTTTTAAGCTTAATGATTAGCCTATTGTTTGTCTGAATTTTATCTACTACCTCAGGCATTCATGCTATTAAACAGTTGCCTCTAATTGTTTTTGACAAATATTTCTACTCCCAAGTCCCCCTCCCAGTCTATTTGCACTGAGTGAGCTCTGAGTCAGTGCTATAGACTGAATGTCTGTGTCCCCTCCCCCAACACCCAAATTTGTATGTTGAAGCCTAATCCCCAAAGTGATGATATTTGGAAGTGGGGTCTTTGGGGGATAATTATGAGAGCAAAGTCCTCATGAATGGGATTTGTGCCCCTATAAAAGAGACTCTAGAGCAGGAGTCCCCAACCTTTTTGGCACCTGGGACCGGTTTCGTGGAAGACAAGTTTTCCATGGATGGGGGCGGGGGGGGGGGAATGGTTCAGGCGATGGGAGGGATGGGGAGTGATGGAGAGCGGCAGATGAAGCTTCACTTGCTTGCCCACCGCTCACTTGCCCACCGCTCACCTCCTGCTGTGCGGCCCGGTTCCTAACAGGCTTCGGACCGGTACCGGTCCACGGCCCTGGGGTTGGGAACCCCTGCTCTAGAGAGCTCCCTCACTCCTTCTGTTGTGTGAAGACAGCAAGAAGACTGCTGTTTTTTGAACTTGGAGGCAGGCTCTCTCTGGACACTGAATCTGCTTGTGCCTTGATCTTGGACTTCCCAGCCTCTAGAACTCTGGGAAGTAGATATTTGTTGTTGAAGCCACCAAGCCTATTGCATTTTTGTTACAGCACCCTGAGTAGACTAAGAAAGTCACTTAAAATAAAGACAACTTTGCAAGTGGAGTCTTCCAGGGAACTAGCAGACTCATTAAATAATAAAAACTGTCTTGAATGGGGCTTTGAAGGAGCTCCATTCTCCTTCCAGTTGCTGCCAAGCTGTTGATTTTCATGTAATAGTTTTCAAGACTATCTTGTGCTGGTACGAGGGAATGGGAATAGGGCAAGTTAAAAATGGCACAAAGCTCCTGTTATTGAGATTTAGCAATTTTCCTTGAAATAACACTCTCCAGATGGCTGCATGCCATTGGTTAATTCCAGGGTTCCGAACTGTTGATTCTGACCATTAAAAAAAAGGTAGTCTTCTATGGAGGAGAGGATTTTTGGAGGGTTTTACTCTGTCATTTTCACTGATGTCACCTTTTCAGTTCCTCTTTGATACTTATTTTGATCAAAGTGAGATGGCTATATTAACAGTATTAAAAATGTACCAGTTAGACGCTGGTAAAAGGGGCACTGCCCCTCTTTTATTCCCTAATATGTGCACATATTTTTCACTGAGGACATGCCCATGGTAGCTTTATACCATATCAGTTGGTTATTGTTATTAAAAACAAATGGGCAACAAAGACATAAATGGCAACAATGACTGAAAACAGAGGAGGGTTAAAATCAAATGTGGCTAGTCTGTAGACTTTTTATTTATTTATTTGATGTATTTATTTTTGGCTGTGTTGGGTCTTCATTGCTGTGCGCAGACTTTCTCTAGTTGCGGCGAGTGGGGGCTACTTTTCGTTGTGGTGCACAGGCTACTCATTGCAGTGGCTTCTCTTGTTGTGGAGCACAGGCTCTAGGTGTGTGGGCTTCAGTAGTTGTGGCTCACAGGCTCTAGAGTGCAGGCTCAGTAGTTGTGGTGCACGGGCTTAGTTGCACCGCAGCATGTGGGATCTTCCCGGACCAGGGCTCGAACCCGTGTCCCCTGCATTGGCAGATGGATTCTTAACCACTGCGCCACCAGGGAAGTCCTCTGTAGACTTTTAAAAATGGCTTTACATAGTTGGTGCCATAGTGAATAAAGCACTGGTGTCAATATCAGGCATCCCTGAGTGGGAATTCCAGGTTTGCAGTTGTTTCCTTTGCCTGATTCTATGTTTCCTAATCTGTAAAGTGATACCATAGACCTCCCAGGGCTGCTCTGAGTATTAGGTACAGCGTAAGTCTGTGTGTCACATGATAGGGATTCAGTCAAAAGAAGCTGTCATCAACAGAAAGGATACTAATTAATAATAACTACTGTTCTTATGTCATTTTTATGTCATGCTTATAGAGACATGACTGAGCACTTTTCCAAACTAGATTAAAAAACTCAAAAGATGCTTATAAGTTTTGTCCTTCAACATGTGTGTAGATTGTGTAGAGTTCTGGGAGTTCATGTTGGGGGGTGGTAATTAAATGGAAGAAAACTGCTTCATGAAGGTACTATTTTGAATTTAAACACATGAGTGTGGGTGAATAGGGAGGGTAGGTGTGACTTGTGAGTGACATTGTGAATGAGTCCATGCATCCCAACGTACACTTTTTCCCCCCTTGGTGTCCATACGTTTGTTCTCTATATCTATGTCTCAAATTCTGCCCTGCAAACTGGTTCATCTGTACCATTTTTCTAGGTTCCACATATATGCGTTAATATACGGTATTTGTTTTACTCTTTCTGACTTCACTCTGTATGACAGTCTCTAGATCCATCCACGTCTCAACAAATGACCCAATTTCTTTCCTTTTTATGGCTGAGTAATATTCCATTGTATATATGTACTGCATCTTCTTCATCCATTCATCTGTCGATAGGCATCTAGGTTGCTTCCATGACCTGGCTATTGTAAATAGTGCTGCAATGAATATTGGGATGCATGTGTCTTTTTGAATTATGGTTTTCTCTGGGTATATGCCCAGTAGTGGGATTGCTGGATCATATGGTAATTCTGTTTTTAGTTTTTTAAGGAACCTCCATACTGTTCTCCATAGTGGCGGTATCAATTTACATTCCCACCAACAGTGCAAGAGGGTTCCCTTTTCTCCACACCCTCTCCAGCATTTGTTGTTTGTAGATTTTCTGATGATGCCCATTCTAACTGGTGTGAGATGATACCTCATTGTAGTTTTGATTTGCATTTCTCTAATAATTAGTGATGTTGAACAGCTTTTCATGTGCTTCTTGGCCATCTGTATGTCTTCTTTGGAGAAATGTCTATTTAGGTCTTCTGCCCATTTTTGGATTGGGTTGTTTGTTTTTTTAATATTGAGCTGCATGAGCTGTTTATATATTTTGGAGATTAATCCTTTGTCCATTGATTCATTTGCAAATATTTTCTCCCATCCTGAGGGTTGTCTTTTCGTCTTGTTTATGGTTTCCTTTGCTGTGCAAAAGCTTTTAAGTTTCATTAGGTCCCATTTGTTTATTTTTGTTTTTACTTTCATTACTGTAGGAAGTGGATCAAAAAAGATCTTGCTGTGATTTATGTCAAAGAGTGTTCTTCCTATGTTTTCCTCTAAGAGTTTTACAGTGTCCGGTCTTACATTTAGGTCTCTAATCCATTTTGAGTTTATTTTTGTGTATGGTGTTAGGGAGTGTTCTAATTTCATTCTTTTACATGTAGCTGTCCAGTTTTCCCAGCAACACTTATTGAAGAGGCTGTCTCTTCTCCATTGTATATCCTTGCCTCCATTGCCATAGATTAGTTGACCATAGGTGTGTGGGTTTATCTCTGGGCTTCCTATCTTGTTCCATTGATGTGTGTTTCTGTTTTTGTGTCAGTACCACATTGTCTTGATTACTATAGCTTTGTAGTATAGTCTGAAGTCAGGGAGCCTGATTCCTCCAGCTCCGTTTTTTTCCCTAAAGACTGCTTTGGCTATTTGGGGTCTTTTGTGTCTCCATACAAATTTTAAGATTTTTTGTTCTAGTTCCATAAAAAATGCCATTGGTAATTTGATAGGGATTGCATTGAATCTGTAGATTGCTTTGGGTAGTATAGTCATATTCACAATATTGATTCTTCCAATCCAAGAACATGGTATATCTCTCCATCTGTTGGTATCATCTTTAATTTCTTTCATCAGTGTCTTATAGTTTTCTGCATACAGGTCTTTTGTCTCCCTAGGTAGGTTTATTCCTAGGTATTTTATTCTTTTTGTTGCAATGGTAAATGGGAGTATTTCCTTAATTTTTCTTTCAGATTTTTCATCCTTAGTGTATAGGAATGCCAGAGATTTCTGTGCATTAATTTTGTATCCTGCAACTTTACCAAATTCATTGATTAGCTCGAGTAGTTTTCTGGTGGCATCTTTAGGATTCTTTATGTATAGTATCATGTCATCTGCATACAGTGACAGTTTTACTTCTTCTTTTCCAATTTGTATTCCTTTCATTTCTTTTTCTTCTCTGATTGCCAAGGCTAGAACTTCCAAAACTATGTTGAATAATAGTGGTGAGAGTGGACATCCTTGTCTTGTTCCTGATCTTAGAGGAAATGCTTTCAGTTTTTCACCATTGCGAATGATGTTTGCTGTGGGTTTTTCATATATGGCCTTTATTATGATGAGGTAGGTTCCCTCTATGCCCACTTTCTGGAGAGTTTTTACCATAAATGGGTGTTGAATTTAGTCAAAACCTTTTTCTGCATCTATTGAGATGATCATATGGTTTTTCTTCTTCAATTTGTTAATACGGTGTATCACATTGATTGATTTGCATATATTGAAGAATCCTCACATCCCTGGGATAAATTCCACTTGATCATGGTGTATGATCCTTTTAATGTGTTGTTGGATTCTGTTTGCTAGTATTTTGTTGAGGAGTTTTGCATCTATTTTCATCAGTGATATTGGTCTGTAATTTTCTTTTTTTGTAGTATCTTTGTCTGGTTTTGGTATCAGGGTGGTGGTGGCCTCTATTTGCCCTTTGTATTTCTAGGTTCATATCAAAGCTTTTAAGGAATTACCATCTACATGTATATGGTAAAATACCTAAATCTTTCCATGCTTTGTTTAAATTGCTTCCATAAATCACCAAGAATAAATTCTTACTGTGTGCACAGGCATAATTCATTATTCAGTGGGAAAAATTCCTATGAAACTGAAGATTTTTGTGTGCTTCTGATTATAGAAGGATATATGATCTTTGAGTGATTTCCACCTTGAATAAAAACACATTAGGAAATGCACACACATTCATAATAACATGCAAAATCATCTATTCTCTGTCTCTCTTTCTCATACACTCACACATACACATTAGTCCACAAACTCACATGCATTCACACTCGACTGCACACATCCACACACAGTATTCACACTCCCAGATGCATATGGAGGTATAGTTAGTTATTTAAAATGCATTGTGAAATTTTTCTATTTTATTTGGCATATGGAGAACTTTTCTTTTTACACTGTATTATTTTCAGTAATATTGAGGGGTAAAACTTCTGCGATTTAGCTCCCTTTGAACATGGATGCGAATAAATAGAACTATTTATGTATTTAATTTTTATTTAGTTTTTGTTTTCTTAACTGAAGTATAGTTGACATACATCATATTGGTTCAACGTTTATGTACACTGTGAAATCATCACCGCAATAAGTCTAGTAACCATTTGTCATCATACAAAGTTATTACAATATTGTGACTAGATTCCCTATGTTGTACTTTTTATTCCCATGACTCATTCATTGTATGACTGGAAGTTTGTACCTCTTAATTCACCTATTTCACCCAACTCTCCACTCCTTTCCCCCTGGCCACTACCCATTTGTTCTGTATATCTTTGTGTCTGTTTTTGCTTTGTTTTGTTTGTGCATTTGTTGTTTTTTTAAATTTCACATATAAGTGAGATCATAAGGTATTTGTCTTTCTCTGTATGACATATTTCACTTAGCATAAAACCCTCTAGATCCATCCATGTTGTAGCGAATGGCAAGATTTTATTCCTTTTTATTGCTGAGTAATATGCCATCACACCACATCTTCTTTATCCATTTACCTATCACTGGACGCTTAGGTTGCTTCCATATCTTGGCTATTGTAAATAATGCTGCAGTGAACACAGAGGTGTGTATATCTTCTTGAATTAGTGTTTTCATTTTCTTTGGCTAGATACCCAGGATTGGAATTGCTGAATCATATTGTAGTTCTATTTTTAATTTTTTGAGGAACCTCCATACCGTTTTCCAAGTGGCTGCACCAGTTTACATTGCCAACAGTGTACAAGTGTTCCTTTTTCTCCACAATCTTGCGAACACTTGTTATTTGTTGTCTTTTTGATAATAGCCATTCTTACAAGTGTGAGATTATATCTCATTGTGGTTTTGATTTGCATTTCCCCAATAGTTAGTGGTATTGAGCATCTTTTCATGTGCCTTTTGGCCATCTATATCTTCTTTTGAGAAATGTGTATTCATGTCCTCTACATTTTTTTAATAGGATTGCTTGTTTGTTTGTTTTTTTGATATTGAGTTGTATGAGTTCTTTGTATACTTTGGATATTAACCCCTTATTGGGTATATCAGTTGCAAATATCTTTTCCCATTCAGTAGGTTGCCTTTTTGTTTTACTGATGGTTTCCGTTGCTGTGCAAATCTTTTAAGTTTGATGTAGTCCCATTTATATATTTTTTCTTTTTCTTTTGTTTTCTTTGCCTGAGGAGACAGATCCAAAAATGTATTGCTAAGATTGATGTCACAGAGTTTAGTGCTTATGTTTTCTTCAAGGATTTTATGGTTTCAGGTGTTACATTTAAGTCTTTATCCATTCTGAGTTTATTTTTGTGTATGATGTGAGACAGACAATTTTTTGTGTGTGTCTGTCCAGTTTTCTTAACACTATTTATTGAAAAGACTTTCTATCCCCCATTTTATATTATTGCCTCTTTTTTCATAGATTAATTGGGCATATAAGCATGGTTTTTATCTGTGTGTTATCCAGTACCATACTGTTTTGATTACTATAGTTTCGTACTATAGTTTGAAATCAGAAAGCATGATACCTTCAGCTTTGTTCTTCTTTCTCAAGATTGCTTTGGCTCTTTGAGGTCTTTTGTGGTTCCATACAAATTTTAGAATTATTTATTCTAGCTCTGTGAAAAATGCTGTTGGTATTTTGATAGGAATTGCATTGAATCTGTAGATGCTTTGGGTTGTATGAACATTTTAACAATACTGATTCTTCCAGTCCATGAGCATGGTATATCTTTCCATTTTTTAATGTCATTTTCTATTTCTTTGATCAATGTCTTACAGTTTTAAGAGTACAGGTTTTTCATCTCCTTGATTAAATTTATTCCTAGGAATTTTATTATTTTTGATGCAATTGTAAATGACCTTGTGTTTTTAATTTCTCTTTCTGATACTTTGTTATTAATATATAGAAACACAATGAATTTCTGTATGTTATTTTTGTATCCTGTAACTTTACTGAGTTCATTTATTAATTCTAATAGTTTTTTGGTGGAGTTTTTTTTTTTAATTTATTTATTTTTGGCTGTGTTGGATCTTCTTGCTGTGTGCGGGCTTTCTCTAGTTGTGGCGAGTGGGGTCTACTCTTTGTTGCAGTGCATGGGCTTCTCATTGCGGTGGCTTTTCTTGTTGTGGAGCATGCGCTCTAGGTGTGCGGGCTTCAGTAGTTGTGGCCTGTGGGCTCTAGAGCGCAGGCTCAGTAGTTGTGGTGCACGGGCTTAGCTGCTCCGTGGCATGTGGTATATTCCTGGACCAGGGCTCAAACCCGTGTCCCCTGTATTGGCAGGCGGATTCTTAAGCACTGCACCACCAGGGACGTCTGGTGGAGGTTTTAGGGTTTTTCTCTATATAGTATCATGTCATCTGCAAATAGTGACTGTTTTAGTTTTTTCCTTTCCAATTTGGATGCCTTTTATTTATTTGTTTTTCTGTATGATTGCTGTGGCTAGTCTTCCAATACTATGTTGAGTAAAAATGGCAAGAATGGATATCCTTATTTTGTTCCTAAACTTAGAGGAAAAGCTTTTAGCTTTTTACCATTGAATATTATGTTAGCTGTGGTTTTGTCATGTATGGTCTTTATTATGTTGAGCTATGTCCCCTCTGTAGCCACTGTGTTGAGAGTTTTTATCATAAATTGATACTGGTTTTTGTAAAATGCTGTTTCTGTATCTGTTGAGATGATCATATGGCTTTTATTCTTCAATTTGTGATTGTGGTGTATCACATGGATTGATTTGCAGGTGTTAAAAAGTCCCTGCATCCCTGGGATAAGTCTCACTTGATCATGGCGTATGATCCTTTTAATATATTGTTGAATTTGGTTTGCTAGTATTTTTTGAGGATTTTTGCATCTATCTTTATCAGGGATATTGGCCTATAATTTTCTTTTCTTGTGATATACTTGTCTGGTTTTGGTATCAGGGTAATGTTGGCCTCATAGAACAAATTTGGTAGTGATCCTTCCTCTTCAATTTTTTGGAGTAGTTTGAGGAAGATAGGTATTCAGTCTTCTTTAAATATTTGGTAGAATTCACCTGTAGAGTGGTCTGGTCCTGGTCTTTTGTTTGTTGGGAGTTTTTTGATTACTGATTCAATTTTACTACTAGTAATTGGTCTGTTCAGATTTTCTGTTTCTTGCTGATTTGGTCTTGGAAAACTATATGTTTCTAGGAATTTATAAAATTAAATTTTATGCATTTAATTTTGAAATATACTAAATGCTCCTATTCATACCAACCCTTAATTTTCTCTTTAGGTGTTTGATTAAACTTAAAAGCATTTGGGGCAGAAATGCACATATAAAGTTATAAATTTAACCTTTCCCTTCAAGACATGGTAATTCATAAATTTCAAAAAAAAAGAGTTAATAGTCATCAGTGAAATATAACTCCCATTAAGATTATAGCTAAAGTCACAATGGTTCCACGTGATGCTTTTCCTTTTACTGGTCCTTATGTAGTAGGTTTTCATTTCATGAACATTTGTTCCACATCTAATTTAGACAAGTATATGGCATGTTCCAATTGCATCCAGCCCAGGGCAACTGAACAACTGAACAGGTGTGTGGTAGCTATGCCTGCATAACCTTGTATAACCCTACCATCTTCATTTTGGGGAAACCAGTCCATATGTGAAGGAATGTGTAGAAATCACATCAGCCCCACCTTGGCCTCTTTGTTAAGAAATAGAGGTCTGAACAGGTCCAGCAAACTGTAATGAGGGGTGGTTTTCTGATATTCTGCCATGCTTTGCACCCAGGCCACTGAAACTTGGGCTGAAGCAGAGAGCTCAAGGAAACTACCTATTGTGCTCTCTGACATTTGAGAATTTCAGAACTTGAGCTTCTTGGAACCTAAACCAGATTTATCAGACCAACTTTCTCTGAATGTCCCTTTACAGATGAGAAAATTGAAGCCTAAAGATAGGACACAACCTGCCTAAGCTCACAAAAATAGTTTGTGTCAAAGCCAAGACTATAAAAAAAATCTAGTTCCTAATCCAGTGTCTTCCATTACCCCTTGAGGATTTCTGATCACCCATTACTTGGGTAATTCGCCTGCTGTTGCTTGTTTTCTACTAAGTTATGAGTACCTGAATAGGGTGAATTCAATCAAGCACATTCTGTAGACCTGCATTTTTCTTTCCTCCAAGCTCTTGTCTCTTGTTTTTTAGCTTGTGCCTGAATGTGAGTGATTTGTCAATACCCAGGCCTGAAGTAATCATATCAGATTCCTATTATTTTTAATTACTAGTGATTCACCTCTGTTAGAAATAGCCTTTGAAATTGTGTCCAGAAGCAAAAAGTGGACATCGTAGAAAGGAACCCTCCAGTTTCAAAAGTATGCAAATGATAATATTGACCCCAAATGAATACGACATGAGAACCTGGTTCACACTGTATATTTGTAGAAGAGAGTATATGCTCAATGTTTTAATAATTTGTATGAGTTCTGTAAGTAACTTTATGGGATTATGTAGGTTGAGATTTTCAACCAAAAGGATTATTTGAGCAGGTATTAGCATCCATGGTGAGGATGTTGTCAACCTGTTAGCTGACTGGAATCCAACCCATTCAGTGGTAGAGCAATTAAGTAGCCTTGATTTGATCTTTTGTTCTACTTGAAGACTCTTTGTTTATAGGCATGGAGGGTGTTGGTGGTTTAGAAGATTTTTATGAAGGTATGTATAGTATGAAGTAGATGAATTAATTAATACTTATTATTCAGAGTAGGAGTTTTGGTTTTAATTTAATTGTGTAGGTAGCTGTTTTATACCTATTTTAGTTTTCCTTCCTTTTTTTTCCTGGTTGTTAATATAGGATGTGAGAGGGAGTTGAAAAAATTCCTGCAATCAAACACAATTTCTAGGTGGCTTATTCCTTTCCTGTGGACTTACTGTTAATCCTCTTAGTCATAATCTCTTCAATTGAATATATAGCACCATTCTCCTAGTTGAGAATGCCAAATATCATTTTAAAGTGATTAAAAACTGGGTGATAAAAATTCCAATAAAGTTCTCATTTTATGACTATTTCCTTGGATGAATTCCTAAAGATGAAGAAGCAATAATAATGTGTGAGCATTTAATATTAAGTATTTAGACTTCAATAATTTGATATTAATATTTATAAAACTTTATGGGTAACATAGCTAATATTTAATGAAACTATCTCATTATGTTAGTATTATTAGATTGACTGATATAGTAGTAAAATATCAATTATGCATTTTCTCATCGATCCTTGACAAGTTTTTGTATAGAAACATGACTGATGGGATGGATATTTATAGACTTTGGAATTGTTCTAGTATGAGATTTAATAGAGGCTTTGGGACTTATTAGCAATGAGAGCTTCAGAAAGTTAATTATACTCAGAAACTTTTTCCTTACCTAGGAAATGATCATGGTAATTCCTGTCTTGCCTAATTTTTTAAAGTATTAATGGTATATTGTATAAGCGCATAGCATAATAGTTTGACTGTAGTGATAATAATAATGAATAATAATAGTAACAATAAGTTCATCACTATAATGAACAAACTAAATACAGTATGAAACAGCTAATATTGTCCTTTTAAAAATATGTTTCTATTTCCAAAACTTCAGAGTATTTTATTTATCATCTTTCAGTAAAAACCAAGGTGTTTAAGTAGACTTGCTTTATATTCTAGGAATTAAGATGAGGCAGGAGATGAAGTTCACTTCAAACAAAAGTCCTAATGAATGTTTCTCAAAACCTTTGTAAAAATTGCACAGTTAATTAGGTGGCTTAATTTCATTGCTAGAAGCACTGATGCATATTTCATTCATTTTCAGCTTTTTCTTTTTCAGAGCCAGAATGAAAATATAATAATTGCATAGTCCATGATTGGCCAGCTGCTTTGCAGTTCTCTTATTGAATATTTTCTGCTGTATCTTTTTGCCAGCAATGGATATCAAGTAGATAACATTAGTTGAGAATAGATGATATATTTTTGTTTTGACATAATTGGTGTTCCTTTAATAGAGTATGAGGGCTATCGGCAGTGTTCACTACCTCGGTATTTGCAAAAACTGAAGATGATAAAAAGTCACATCCTCAATCCTTTTCATGAAGATGCAGCCAGTTTCACCACATTGATTTTGTAACTCTTTCTCTCTTGCTTTGAGCCTGAAGCCTTTGTTGATGGAGGAACAACGGATGCTTATCAAACGTCTCTGCCTCTGTCAAGTTCTTTACCCTCACAGCCAGTGTCACTCAAGGGGCCTCACATTCATCTTCTTCCTACCCTAGCCCCAATAGAGCAACAGCAACTATCAGGCAGAGGAATATTCCAGAGAGAGTTTAAACCTATATTTAACAGTATAGCCCAGGGCTGGTAGTCATCACAGATTCCTGTAAAGGAACATCTCAGGCGTCCAGGGTGCCCCGTCACTTCTTCTCATGACTATCTGACACACATCATGTGTGTCACTGAGAGCAAGGCAAACTTTTAAACTATTGATAGATGACTGGGGAAGAAGGATTGCATTCGTTTGGTTTCCTACTTTTCCATTCTTGACAGATTAGTCTTGCCTCATTGTTGAGAGTTTAGCTAAACTATTCCATACATCCCTGCCTTGGCATCCGTTCTGTGTGGCCAAGTGACCTGCGAGGGCTTTGGACTGACTCTCGTCCCTCCCCCAAGCACATGCCACAGATAACAGCTTGCAGAGTCACAAGTAAATGTGAATTCCTGATAAGACTCCTTCAGTGGCCCTTGTAATAAACATTCTCCCCTGCCTCCCAGGGCCTTGCCCTTGTGTGGCCCCCTAGATAAACCCCCCTGAGAAGCTTACCAAAACTTTTCTCTTTTTGGTTTGAATTGACTAATCTGGCCTTAGCCCAGGAACCCCAAAGCACTCCACCTGTGGACCCTAATAGAGGCATGTGTCCTAGGTCCTGCAGGACTCTCTGCCTGCATCCTGCCTTGACCTCCGCCTGTGGCCCCTCAAGACCTATCTGTACTTCCTCCAGGACCTGTGAGTAGTAAATTCCTCTGTTTCAATCCCCTTATAGTCTTTTGTTAAGACTCTCAGTTCAGTTCAGCATCTGATATCCCAGGGCTCTACTTAACAAATGTTAATTTAATGGTCACAACACCGATGAATCCTAAATGTCTGCAGTAATTATCCAAGTGACCCCCTAACCAAGACCAGTGGAGTCCAGCCAAAGAGGTGCTTATGATTCCTTTCCTGTAACAGGAGACCATATAGCCCAGGCTGTCATCCCCAGGCAGCAGAACCCTTACATGTTCGGTGCTGCATCCTCTGGCAGCAGCAGGTTCTGGTATTCTTTTTAAGTCTCCCTACTACCTGCCACTTCAATCGCTCTCCTTCTCTTATGAGCTAGTACATGTGTGTACACTCACACCAACTCCCACCCATCCTTCATAAACACACACGAAGAGACATTTGTCTGCAAAATAACCACCACTACTTCTTAGGTTTTTCCTGTCTCCTGAGTCTTTAGCCAGGTCTCTAGTCCATGGGTTGATGTTGTTAGCATTTCCCAGGACTCCACTCTGAACCATCCTCTGGTTAGGGATCAAGTTTGGTTTTGATGCCTGCAACAGCTCTGCTCCATACTCGTGAAATATGTGGTAAAAATTAACTGCGTAAACTTTCATCTGGCTCACTCTGATCCAGCCATCTTCAGGGTTTATGTTTCTGGATTGGATTTGAGTTTTGTTGCAAACCTCAGATTTGGTGGGATCATTAAAAATATTTCTCGTCTTTTTCCCTGTGGGTTTTTTTTCCCCTCTCATATTTATAAAGGGGAGCTACATCCTACAAAGAGGAGGCGTTTAGGGTCTTCTTGTAAGACAGAACAGAAATCTAGTAAATTATTCCCCTTAAAATTTCCACAAATGAATCAAAGTGTACAATATATGGACATGGAGAGCCTCAGTAAGACCAACAAATTCAGGCAGCTTTCCTTGAAGCATTGAGCCAACCATCATTTCTTCAACTGAGTTTCAGATAATGTTTTCGCTTATGTTTTGACATCATGCTATGTGGGAAAATATGTATATTTAACCCCAGAATCATGCTTCTGAGCTGAGATATTCACAGTATTGGAGGCAGATGGGCTGACTGAAGAAACAGCAGCTTCTGTTCTTGGGGTCCCACTTGCTCTGTGGCATCTGTTCAGTGAGAGGAATGGAGAGTGGATTGCCAACACTTGCTCCTGTTCTTTTCTTCAAACAGCTCACTTGAATTTGAATAAGTCAAATGTACAAATGACAACAATCCACTGTTCTTTTGCACAGCTGGAGCCTTACCCTCTGCATTTCACATGGCTGCTCATGGCATTAGGAGCCAATGGTGAAAGTAATGACCACCATTTACTGAGTATTTGCAAAGTGTGTCTTGTATGCCAGCCTACAGAATGTAACATTTTAAAGAGATGGAAGTTGAGAAAGTAATAAAAATGGTTTTCTATTATATTTACAATGAAATGACTGAAGATTGGAGGGTTAACAAATCTTTACAAGCAGACAGCATTTTGAGCCATATTGCTTCTCGTTCTTTGTATGAAGAGTATTCTTTTTTTACTTGTTTCTGTCATCTATTTTCTATTTTTCCAGCTTTCTCAAGAGCTAGGACTTTGGTAATATTGTGAACTGCAAGGTATTGTTACATTACATGCTTTCTTCATGTAGCTGCTTGGTTTCTGAGCTGGTTTTTATTTACTATTTATTTTATTTATTTACGATCTTTATTTATTTACTATTTATTTATTTTTTGGCTGTTGGGTCTTAGTTTATTTATTATTAGTTTATTTATTATTTTGGTGTTGGGTCTTAGTTGCGGCACGTGGGATCTTTTGTTGTGGCATGCAGGCTCTTTGTTGAGCTGCGCGGGCTTCTCTCTAGTTGTGGCATGCAGGCTCCAGTGTGCATGGGCTTAGTTGCCCCGTAGCATGTGGGATCTTAGTTCCCTGACCAGGGATTGAAGCGGTGTCCCCTGCATTGCAAGACGGATTCTTAACCACTGGACCACCTGGGAAGTCCTTTAGCTGTTTTTTAAAACTAGGTGGTTGGTACTTGCCGTCTTGGGACCTTCACATAGTATCTTGAAGATTTACCCATTTTCTAGTGCAATACCATTTCCCCTTGCAAAAAAAAGGTTTTTTTTTTTGTTGTTGTTGGGGCTAATATGAGTTGCTCTTGGTATAATTTTAATGGGTTTCTTTCAATAAAGATCTTAGTTTTAAGCTGCCTGGATGGGCAGAGTGACACTTGGTGTTACCTATTTCTTAGTCAGGGGTTTAATAGAGAATTTATCTTATTTCCACTTACTGTGATAAATCACTTATTCTGCTTTTTAATTTTATAAACTGTATAATTTCTGTTTTAATATTTCTCTGATATCTTATGCTATATGGTTTTTGTTGTCTTTGTTGTGTTCATCCATTTATAATAATTTTGAAGATTTAGGGAATATGTTTTAAATTATTTTGATGTTGGGGCTTCCCTGGTGGCTCAGTGGTTAAGAATCCGCCTGCCAATGCAGGGGACACTGGTTCGAGCCCTGGTCCGGGAAGATCCTACATGCTGCGGGGCAACTAAGCCCATGCACCACAACTACTGAGCCTGCGCTCTAGAGCCCGTGAGCCACAACTACTGAAGCCCGTGTGCTACAACTCTTGAAACCCGTGTGCCACAACTACTGAAGCCTGCACGCCTAGAGCCTGTGCTCTGCAACAAGAGAAGCCACCGCAATGAGAAGCCCTCGCACCGCAACGAAGAGTAGTCCCCTCTTGTTGCAACTAGAGAAAGAGAAAGCCTGTGTGCAGCAACGAAGACCCAACGCAGCCAGAAAAATGAAAAAAAAAAAAGTTGGGGTCTTCACATGACCTTTAAAAACAAATTATTTCAATGTTAATTGTTGTAATGTTAAATTATGATCACACATACTTATACACTTATCTCTATATCTTTATTGATGTTTGTTTTAACTTTAAATTTAAAGAAGTTATATGGCAGAAATTACATGATGGCTTCCAATTTATCATTTTATAGGTAGACAAGTTACTCTTGGCAAACTGAAGACTAACAGCTACTCTCTACCAGAATAACTGGCACCAACAGAGTTGATTTTCATAATGACCTTTTAAAACACACTTTTCAAATTTTCATGTTTATTTTGATTTCTGTTAGTCTCAGGCTTAAAAGTAGACAGCTTTTAATTGAATTGATTTCCAAATAATAGACACTTTTCTAAATATGGTTAGTAAACAACCTCTAAGCCAACAGCACAATTTTATAATAAAACATTGACTGTTATGTACTTTCAGTAATTAATTTACACTCTGATTCTCTAAGTACTTAAAAGTGCATATTCACCTTTTTACAGTAACCGTGGGGGGCTATTTAGCATATTGCAGCAATAGTGTATTAAATATTATAAATGAGAATGTGCCAGAAAGACATTTGTAATAAAATAGTATCACAGTCACCTTTTCAGAGACACAGGATGTATACTGCAGTGAATTTTGTGAAAGTTGGCAATTTAATATAGGATGTGGAAATTGGCTTTAAATTCAAAGGTACATATATACGTATGTGTGTGTATGTATGTATATGTATATATGTTTTGTGTATGTATATATACATATATAATATATTTAGAACAAGAGTGTATGTGGACATTATAATAATGTGGAAATTATTATATGATCATATAATAGTAGTAAATAGTTCCTCAAAAGACTAATATTTGCATAATAAAGGGAAAGATAATGTGCTCAAGAAAGTGAGTCTCAACCAAAGTCAGAGAGAACATCCTGAATTTTGAAGGACAGTGTTACTATCAGATCTTGAAAGGAAGCTTCTCACCTTCTTTTCAATTATGCCAGTCACTTTCCCAGGAATAGATAGTGATTAAGTGTAGAACTTATTCTCTCCATAACATAGAAAGTTCATGGGTGTGTGTATGTGTGTGTGGTCCTGTGTTTTAATTAAGAACACAAATATGCAAAGGAAGTATGAATAATAATTCCTTGATACTTTCTCCTGATGTTTAACTCCTTGCCATGCTGCTGATCATTATGAGCACTGGTTCTTTATGCCAGGCAGTGGTGAAAAGCTGACATTTCCTATCAGAGGTCTTTTTCATGTTCTCCTACATCTTTCCATAATTCTGTAGCTCTGCTTAGATCTTTTCCCCCAGTAGCATGATGGTTTGCCCTCTGAACCTAGCATCTAATCTGCAAAAGCCATGAGGCTCTTTTTTATGGACAAAAGTTCAGCTTTCAAAGAACTCATAGGAGAGGTTAAAAAAAATACACAAAAATTATCTGTAATGGTAAATTAAATGTAGTAAGTGCAACAGAATCCAGGAAGGCCAAAGAAGAAATAAAAAATCTACTGATGCAAGTAAAAGAAATCTTCATGGATTATTTGTGATTAATCTTAAGGACTGGGTGAGATTTCATGCAAAGAAATGCACAATGGATACGCAAGGAAGTGGAAATGCTAATTGGTGGAGACAGAAATGCCTGATGATTATTGCATCCAATTTGAATAATGTCAAGGGAATGTGAAGACGAGTTACAGAAGAATAGACCAGAAAAGTAAGGCAGGTCCATATTGTTTTCCTGGAATTAGTCTTTCCCAACTGGAGTTCCACAAGAGAATTAGGCCTTACATAAAATAAATTGAGTGATTATTTTCTCAATCCTCCCAAAGTTACTACATAGCTATCACCAGTCTAAATGCATAGGAGGGAAGTTAATTCATTACATAGAATTGGTGCCCAGAACATTTAGGTTTAATTCTCTCTGGGAACCTCCACTGAGAAAGGCTCGTCTAGACTCTAAATAATAAGGAAACATGGAAAATATGTGAGTTAAAACTGTGTCTTGATACAGCTGTATTTTGGGAAAACTTAACTGACAATAGTATTCAGAATAGTTTGAGGAATGTGAAACTAAATATTATTGGAGTTTATGTAACATGAAAAATAATGAAAGAAATGAATATAGTAATCAAAAAAAGGTGATGAGGGCTTCCCTGGTGGTGCAGTGGTTAAGAATCTGCCTGCCAATGCAGGGAACATGGGTTCAATCCCTGGCCCGGGAAGATCCCACATGTCACAGAGCAACTAAGCCCGTGTGCCACAATGACTGAGCCTGCGCTCTAGAGCCCGCGAGCCACAGCTACTGAAGCCTGTGCACCTAGATCCCGTGCTCCGCAACAAGAGAAGCCACCACAGTGAGAAGCCTGTGCACCGCAACGAAGAGTAGCCCTGGCTCACTGCAACTAGAGAAAGTCCGCACATAGCAACGAAGACCCAACACAGCCAAAAAAATTAAAACAAACAAAAAGGTGATGATGCAAAAGATTTATTACTTCATTCATTTAAAGCAAAGATATATTAGATACCTACTGGATGTCAGGTATTGTGGCTACTATGATGACTAGAAATAGATCTAGCCATTACCACCTAATGGGGAGTCAGACATTAAGCAAATGAGTACAAATCCATGTAAATTCTTAACAGATAAGTGCTAAAAGAAGGGAAGTTTCTCAGTACATATAACAGAGACATAAAGTCTACTCTAGCAGTGTTTACGTACTTGGGAGGAGTGGATAACAGTATAATAGAATGGTGCTTTTTTGTATATGGTCAGTTTGGAATTTATTTTATCATTAGTGGGAGACTAATGGATATTTTAAATCGGGAACTAAAATTATAATCTCGTAACCTGTGTCCAATGGTCATTAAAGCCATTGCTTTATTCTTTCATTCCAATCCTTACTAAAGAATACTTTTGTGAAAATTGTAATGATTTAAAAAATATTTATATATTTATTTATTTTTGGCTGAGTTGGGTCTTTGTTGCTCCTCACGGGCTTTCTCTAGTTGCGGCGAGTGGGGGCTACTCTTCGTTGTGGTGCACGGGCTTCTCATTGAGGTGGCTTCTCTTGTTGCAAAGCACGGGTTCTAGGCGTGTGGGCTTCAGTAGTTGTGAGACGTGGGCTCAGTAGTTGTGGCTCGCGGGCTCCAGAGCTCAGGCTCAGTAGTTGTGGCGCACAGGCTTAGTTGCTTCCCGGCATGTGGGATCTTCCCAGATCAGGGCTCAAACCTGTGTCCCCTGCATTGGCAGGTGGATTCTTAACCACTGCACCACCAGGGAAGCCCGAAAATTGTAATGATCTTTGCATAAGGGTATAAACACAAACAGGATTTTTCCTCTTTGTAGGTTGTACCTGTATAATTGCTGCATTTATCTACTCTGTCTACATTCCATTGTTACTGTAAAACAGACTCTACCCAGGCATGCCTGAGTGAATTTCTCCTAGTTGACAAAGAAGCAAAACTACTCCTGGACCTCAAATTAAATAAAAATAAATGAAGAGAAACTAAAATGAAAGAAACGTAATTTTTAAAATGTTTAAGTGGTTATCATGAATCTGCTATTGAAGATATTGTCAGGAATGTTACTTATTCTCCAATACCTTTAGGTCCTATGTGAATATTTCCAGTGGTTTCTCAGTTTTAAAATTGAGACTTCTATCCTGAATTCAAAGAAGTTAAGGAACAATTTTGATGATAAAGCGTAATTAGTTATACTTGTTTCCTTGGATTAGAGGTCCTAATTTTCTTCTATTTTATTGATCATATTGTATCCATGTCTCATTCAGTTTGCTGCTTCAGATAGAGAACTTCTAAGTTAATGAGTCATTATGATTAATCAGACATTTCCCTTTCTTAGTATCTAGTTACTTGAGTCTCTGTATGATACTTGAATCTGACACTGTGTGGATTAAGCAAAGATGTTAGCCTTGTTTCCTCTTTACTAAACAGGCCATAGCATGAACAAGCTTTATGGAAATGAAATTTATTATGAAGAACAATGAGCATTCCAATCTCATTCTTGCTGTTTATATTTTCTATCAAATCACAAGTGTCTTCTGGGAAGAATCAGTAAAGCAGACTTGGAGTTTTTTTTTTTTTTGCGGTACGCAGGCCTCTCACTGTTGCGGCCTCTCCCGTTGCGGAGCACAGGCTCTGGACGCGCAGGCTCAGCGGCCATGGCTCACGGGCACAGCCGCTCCGCGGCATGTGGGATCTTCCCGGACCGGGGCACAAACCCGTGTCCGCTGCATCGGCAGGCGGACTCTCAACCACTAAGCCACCAGGGAAGCCCAGACTTGGAGTTTTTGAAAATGTGAAAGTCTAGCTAAAAATGTGTAGGTAAATCTATATCTCAAGACAGGAGATAAGCCATAATTTTAGCTTTTATGGTTGTAAGCATTATGAAATAAATGTCCATAAAAGTCTAGACTAAGACAGAGGGATTTGGAAAAACAAATGGCTGAGCTGCTTTTAGTAAATCCTGGTGAAAGTGACAAAACTGCTAAAGAAAGTGTAAACAAAAATCTGTAAAAGATAAAGATTTATACGGGACTATGGGATTTAACTAGATCTAAACACATGAAAGCTGTGTTATCCAATATGGTAGCTAATAGCCAGCTACTGTATTTAATTGTTGTCCAGATTTTCTCTGTGACAGTAATCTTATTCTGATTTAGGAGCATTGTTTTATGGCTGTCTTACCCGTACACTACACCCTTGGCCTTAGCTGTCTCCTTGACTCGCTGCCAGCAGAGTGCAAAGGCGGAGAATCAGAATCTCAGGAAGAGAAATAAGCTAAGGCTTACATCATCTGGTGCCATACCTTCCATTAAAGAAAACCGTTGAGTTCTAGAATCATTCATTCCATCCTTAGGCAAATACAAAGTTTTCTTTTACTAAGTTAGAATCAGTTCATTAACAGTGTTCCTAATTCTGTCCTCCAGAGCCATTGTGGGACATGTCTAGTCTTTTTTTTTAATTAAGTTTTTTTATTGGAGTATAGTTGATTTAAAATGTTGTGTTAGTTTCTGCTGTACAGCAAGGTGCAGCAAGGTGAGTCAGTTATATATATACACATGTATCTGCTGTTTTTAGATTCTATTCCCATATAGGCCATATTGAATAGAGTTCCCTGTGCTGTACAGTAGGTTCTTATTAGTTATCTATTATATATATAGTATTGTGTGTATGTCAATCCCGATCTCCCAATTTATCTCTCTCACCCGTTCCCCCTTGGTAACCATAAGTTTATTTTCTACATCTGTGACTCAATTTCTGTTTTGTAAATAGGTTCATTTGTACTGTTTTTTTTTTAGATTCCACATATAAGCAATATCATGATATTTGTCTTTGTCTTACTTAACTCAGTATGACAATCTCTAAGTCCATCCATGTCACTGCAAATGGTATTATGTCATTCTTCTTTATGTCCAAATAATATTGCATTGTATATATGTACCACATCTTCTTTATCCATTCCTCCAATGACATTTAGGTTGCTTCCATGTCCTGGTATTGTAAATAATGCTGCAGTGAACATAGGGGTGCATGTATCCTTTTGAATTATGGTTTTCTCTGGATTTATGCCCAGGAGTGGGATTGCTGGATCGTATGATAGTTCTAATTTTAGTTTTTTAAGGAATCTCCATACTGTTGGACATGTCTAATCTTTCTTCTGCTCAACATTTCTTAAATATTTAATACAAATACCATAAAATATCATCAGTTTTTACCTAGATGGGGCGACATTATTAGACACCATCCCATACATGAATAGTTATTGCCTTAATAGTAGTAACTACCCTATATTGAATAAATAATCACAAAATCATGAACTATGGATTTTATGTACATTATTTCTAATGCATACAAGGGTAATATATATCTGCAGCCAACAAGATTATTACTGTTGTTTTCCAAGTTTGGCAGTTGACAGCTGTCACCTTATTTAAGGAGCACAAGCTGACCCAGATTCAGGTCTGACTATAAATCCTTTGTTCCACACTCTTTTATATAAATTGCAAGCACATGCCTTATTATTAGCTATATTATTCTGAGTAAATTGCACTATTCAAATCTGTTTGTCCTTTTAAAGCAGTTGATTTTGGGGGTTGTGGAAATAACCAGTACAATCCTCCTTTGGAGAATGTAATTTTGGGGAACAGTTTTAAATCAGATTTAAGAGTCAGATTGCTAGAAGAGGCAGGCCTCTCTAAATCTCATCTAGCATGGGGCAGAGTGGCCTTGTCAGCACTCAAGAAAGAATGCACTGATGCATCTTCATACTCCCCAAATCTTCAGTTGAGTCTAAGGAATGTTTAATTATAAAGTTTCTTATGCCCATATATTTCTGTAATTCAAGAACTGTAAACTAGGGACTTCCCTGGTGGCGCAGTGGTTAAGGATCCGCCTGCCAAGGCAGGGGACACGGGTTCGAACCCTGGTCAGGGAAGATCCCACATGCCTTGGAGCAACTAAGTCCGTGCACCACAACTACTGAGGCTGTGCCAAGAGCAGGGGTCCCCAACCACTGGGCTGCGGACCAATACCATTCCATGGCCTGTTAGGAACTGGGCCGCACAGCAGGAGGTGAGCAGCAGGCAAGCGAGTGAAGCTTCATCTGCTGCTCCCCATTGCTTGCATTACTGCCTGAAACATCCCGCACCCTCCCCCTGTCAGTGGAAAAATTGTCTTCCAGGAAACCGGTCCCTGGTGCCAAAAAGTTTGGGGGCCACTGCTCTAGAGCCTGCAAGCTACAACTACTGAAGTCCACACGCCCTAGAGCCTGCATGCCTTAACTACTGAGCCCGCGTGCTACAACTACTGAAGCCTGCACACCTAGAGCCCATGTGCTGCCAACAGAGAAGTCACGGCAATGAGAACCCCACGTACCACAGCAAAGAGTAGCCCCCATTCACTGCAATTAGAGAAAGTCCACATGCAACAATGAAGACTCAATGCAGCCAAAAAAACAAAAAAAAAACTGTAAACTAATGAGCTAATGGTAGAGATTTAGTACTTTTCAAATGTATATATGTATATATGAATGATATATACAATATATATGTATGACATACATGATATATACAATCTACACAAGATACATATGTGTATGTATATGTAATATATTTTTAACCACAAAGAAAAAAAGTACAAATTTATAATTATAAATAAAAAATACAGAAATGTTTAAAAATAAATTTAGGGACTTCCCTAGTAGTCCAGTGGTAAAGAATCCACCCTACAATGTAGGGGATGCAGGTTCGATCCCTGGTCAGGGAACTAAGATCCCACATGCTGTGGAACAACAAAGCCTGTGTGCCACAACTACTGAGCTTGTGTGCCTCAGCTAGAGTGCGTGTGCTGCAAACTACAGAGGCCATGTGCCCTGGAGGCTGCTCGCCACAACTATAGAGAAGCCCGTGCACCACAACGAAGAGCCCATGTGCCACAACTAAGACCTGATGCAACCAAAGATAAATAAAAATAAAAAATATATATACATTTAATATCATCTTTTCAGTACCCCCTCACCCAACACAGCCTTTTAACAATTTGTAAGAATATTTCTCTAAACCATTCTGTGTTTACACATATTCTTTTCCTATTCTGTCTTTCATTCTTTTATTTTTCAACAAAAAAGTTTAAAGTCTGAAACTCCTGGAATTGATTTCTACAGTTCCATTGATAGCTTGTATGATAGCTTGTTCAAGTAACAGTTGCTTTTTTTTTTTTACATCTTTATTGGAGTATAATTGCTTTACAATGGTGTGTTAGTTTCGAATTTATGGAAATTGTTTATTTTGCAAAAAAATTTTGCAATCCACACTTTCAAAATAATCGTGGACATGCCCTTTCCCCCCAAATTCTCTCTATCACAGAATACCATAAATATATATATATTTTTTGCGGTACGCGGGCCTCTCACCGTTGTGGCCTCTCCCGTTGCGGAGCACAGGCTCCAGACGCACAGGCTCAGCGGCCATGGCTCACGGGCCTAGCCGCTCCGCGGCATGTGGGATCTTCCCGAACCGGGGCACGAACCCGTGTCCCCTGCAACGGCAGGTGGACTCTCAACCACTGCGCCACCGACATTAGCATTTGAATTAGTAGACTGACTAAAGAGTACCCTCACCAGTGCAGGTGGGCATCAGCCAATCTGTTGAGGACCTGAATAGAACAAAAAGATAGAAGGGTGAATTTGCTTTCTCTGCTTGAGCTGAGATATCCACCTTCTTCTGTCCTTAGACTTTCTCAAGCATTTAGATTCCACTGGGACTTATACCATCAGCGCCCTGATTCTCAGGCCTTCAGATTGAGACTGGATTACACTACCAGCTTTCCTGGTTCTCCAGCTAGCAGACTGTGGGCTTCTTGGCCTCCACAGCAGCATAAACAAACTCCTATCCTAAGTCTCTTCTTATATATCTCTCTCTATCTATCCTATTTGTTCTGTTTTTCTGGAGAACATTGACTAATATAGCATGTTATAAAATTTTTCTCCAGAAAAATTTTCATAATTTTTACCAGGAGATTTATTTTTATACTTTATATGAGATTGGGGTTAAGTTTTCTTTAATTTCATTTGCAAAAAAAAAATGCTAGCTTTATATGATGCTTTGAAATTCTTTCCATATTTTCCTGTGACCTGGAAAGAAATAGTATTGTGTTACTTAAAATTCAATAGAATTCAGCTATAAAACAATCTGGAGTGAGGTCATCTTAAAGGTAGTTTAATTAATGGTTTACTTTATGACTGTGTGTCTGTGGAGATTATTTGTCTCTTGAATCAAATTTCATAGTTTTCCTCAGGATTTTAATTAGTGTCTCACTGTTGCTCTTACATCTTAAATTCCTTATGAGATTGTATATTTTTCATAAACTCAACTTTATATATCTTCAGTTTCTTTCTTTTTCTTAAGTCATATGATAAAAGACTATCTACGCATTTCCTAAACCTAGTCATGATTGTGTATCCCATTAACTGTATACCTTGACATGTCATATTCTACTGTGGCAAATTAACAGGTGTTGGAAGGCATGGCAGTTCTCCTGTGTGCTCAGAGTGGGTAAGCTTGTAGACTCTAACCCTTCTGCTATGGTTTGGGGAGGATGCCTCTCTGCTCTCTTTTTCTAAGGGGCCACTGCTATGTCCCAGATGCAGGCTTTGACTATAAGTGCTACTTCCTTCCACCAGGGACCACTAGGGTTTACCAGTAGCCGTTCTAAGGAACACAAGAAGTAGACAGACATCTGCTGCTCATCCTCCAGAGATCACAAAGCTTCAGCCACTTGGGACCACTCATGAACATTTTCCCAAGATTGAGGAGAGGCAAACCTTTATCTTTCACTCCAGGTTCCTTGGAGAGGGAAGCCCATTCCCTTCCTTAGAGATCCCAGCAGGACTTGTGGCCTCTGATGCATCCTCCAAAGTCTACCAGAAGCATGCTTTCCTGGGTCTATCACCTTCTCTAGAGAGGGTATTGGGAAGGAAAGTACAGTGACTAGCATTCCATTATCCCAGAATCCCACAGAAATGACCTCAGCGTTTAGATGTATCTTGGTAAGAAAAGAAATCTTATGTAGTGGTCTTTTTTCTTTATTTTTCTCCCTTTAACACGCTTTGGAATCAAATGCAACCAGATTTTAAGTGTTTGCCTCCTACAAGTGTGGTAAATGTCAATTGAGAGAAAAGTGAACATTCTTCTATAAGGAACTTCAGAATTTCAAGGCTGACCCACTTGAATTTGTTTCTTAATAAGCTAAATCATGTTTTTCTCTCCTGCTACATGTCTAATCATAATCATATGAGTATTTTTCTGCTTTTCTAGATGCAGATTGCCCTGTACGTAGCATCTCTCCCTCTGAGGCTCCACATGTGTTCTATCATCCTCTTGCCGAAATGCTTCTCACTTTTCCTAAGCATTGCTGCTATGGTCTTGAGTATCATTTCCTTAGCTCCATCTGTATATTGATATTTTGCGAGGATCTGTATGGATTCCGAGTAAGAATCAAGCTCAGCAGGCTAGCGTATTTAGTTTTTAAGAGAAAAGAAAGTAATCGATCAATTCCTATTGTAGTTCATTCTCTTTTTCCTCCCCACTTCTTCTCATTCTACCCTCACATGCAGCTTTGAAATGGAATCACATTTCCAGGCGGTACAATTAAATTTCAGTCAAAAATTCCACTTACCAGAATGTTCACAATACTAATAGTGTTGTTAGAAATAAGACACTTGATTAAAAGGCGGCACACTTGTCTATATCTTTAATGTGCATTCCTAATGAGTCTTACCAGGAGGCTGATTCACATGAAAATGCACAGTTAGCTCATCCAAGTTTAATATACCATTATCTGCACGCAGGCCCTCTTTTCATTACCATTTGAATGCACTGTTTTCTCTGGAGTTTTGTGCAGGAAACAAATCCCTATATATGGCACACAGCTCTAGACTCTGGTTTGTCTGCATTTGCCCTTTAGACAAAAGGCCAAAACAGCGTGCTCTGTGGTGCATTAATTTTCAATCTCTGGCTATTTTTGAAATTGTAATGCAGCACATTTCCTTTTCCAGAGGACTTTAGTCAGAATACAATGTAGAAGTGAATATAGCCAAGAGATTTGTTATTCTGAGTGGTGGCGCACCATCTTTCCCACGTGAACTCCAGATAAAAGGGGCTGCTTTAAAGAGCTGTTGAAATCCAATGAAATAAAAAAGTATTTGAAAACTGATTTCACTAGTTTATTGAGTCTATAATACTATTTAGACTTTAGAGTCTGAGACAACCAGTTGCCTGCAATAAAAACTGAGAAAACAAAAGTTGTATTTAGTTCCTATGAAGGTTATCATTTGGACTTTCATTAATTTTCATGTTTCTGGTGTGCCACACTCCCACAATTCTATAAGCTTCCCTGGTGTCCAGAATTCTATTTAATCTGGAGCAAATGAAATCAATAACAGATTAAAAAGACTGTAAACATTGTAAAATAATTCCTTCCCTCTTTTTTTTTCCTAATTTTCAAGCATTATGTATATTTAGACCTTCAAAGAGAATTAAATAATTGGAAAAAGAGAAAATGTCTTTCTTATAAAGTAATTGATTCATTATTCAAGAGTAAGAACTATCATATAGGACATTTTACTAAGGATGAGGTCATTTTAGGATAATCCAAGTGGTTATTATTTTGCAGATATATACTTAGTAAAACAAAGAGATATGGCACACTTGAGGTGCACAAATAGACAAAACTATTTGCTTGTAAGGTGATGTTAAGAATAATTTGTTAAGGGTAAAGAGAACAGGCTTATTGGAAGGTGCATGACATATTAGAAAATAGATGATATTAGAGGTCATTTGAACCTATAGGATTGGCTTACAGCCTTTACAACTTCCTATCTTTGTTTATCATGCATTTTTCTTAAGTTCTCTGAGTCTCAGAATTCCTCTTTCCTATTCCCAGGAGCATCTGTAAAGATGGCATAATAACCCTTTGTGAAAGTAATAACCACTGTTGTGAAAACAGAGATAAAATTATATAGCATCTAGTAATAAACAAGTTCATAAAGGTTGCAAGATATAAGATCAATAAGAAAAATCAGCTGTAGTTTTTTACACTAGCAATCAATAATTTGAAATGGGAATGAAGAAAAATTTCCATTTCTAATAGTATCAAAAAGAATAAATACTCAAGAATAAATTTTAAAAATGAATTACGAGACTTATACACTAAAAACTATAGAACACTGGTGAAAGAAATTAAAGAATACCCAAATAAATGGAAAGCTATTTCATGTTCATGGCTTGGAAGATTTAACATTTTTAAGATAGTAATGCTATCCAAATTGATCTACAGATTCAACACAATGTCTATCAAAATCCCAGCTGGTGTTTTGCAGAAACTGACAAACAGATCCTATAATTCATATGGAAATGCAAGGGACCCTGATAGCCGAAACAATCTTGAAAAAGAAAAACAAAGTTGGAGGACTCACACTTTGTAATTTCAAAACTTACCACAAAGCTACAGTGATTGACATTGTGATACTGGCATAAAGATAGACATATAGAACAATGGAATAAAATCGAGAAGGAAGAAAGAAATCTGTACATCTACGGTCAGTTGATTTTTGAGAGATGCCAAGAAAATTCAATGGGGGAAATAATAATCTTTTCAACAACTGGATATCCATATGGAAAAGAAAGAATTTGGACCCCTACTTCACATCATACACAAAAATTAACTCAAAATGGGTTATAGATATTATACAGAATAAACTTAACTAGGAAGGTAAAATACTTGTACACTTAAAACTATAAAACATTGATGATTAAAGTGGACACAAATAAATTGAAAGACATTCCGTTGTCATGGATTATAAGACTTAATACTGTAAAAATGTCTACACTATTCAACACAATTCAATACAATCCCTATCAAAGTCCTAGTGGCATTTTTACAGAAATAGAAAAAACAACCCTAAAATTCATATGGATCCACACAAGACCCAGAATAGCCTAAGCAATCTTGAGAAAGAAGAACAAAGCTGATAGCATCATAGTTCTGTATTGCAAAACTACAGCAATTTATTGGTACTGGTATAAAAAAGGACATATAGAACAGTAGAGCAGAATAGAAAGCCCCCAAATAAACCCACACATATATGGTCAACTTATCTTCTACAAGGGTGCCAAGATATACAATGAGGAAAGGATAGTCTCTTCAGTAAATGGTGTTGGGAAAACTGGATATCCACGTGTAGGAGAATGAAATTGGACGCTTATCTCGTAACACACACACAAAAACAACTCAAAATGTATTAAAGATTTAAATATAAGACCTGAAACTGTAAAACTCCTAGAAGAAAACATAGGGGAAAAGCTTCATGACATTGGTCTTGTTATTGGTTTCTTGGATATGATATCAAAAGCACAAGCAACAAAAGTAAGAATAGACAACATCAAACTAAGAAACTTCTGCCCAGCAAAGGAAACAATAAACAGAGTGGAAAGGCAAACTACAGAATGGGAGGAAATATTTGCAAACCATTTATCTCCAAACCATTAATCTCCAAAATACGTAAGAAACTTCTAGAACTTGATTCCAAAAAAGAAAAAAAAAAAAACCCAAACAAACAAAAAAACCCTGTTTAAAAAATGGGCTAAGGTTTGAATAGACATTTTTCCAAAGAAGACATGCAAATGGCCAATAGGTATATGAAAAGATGTTCAGCATCTCTAGTCATCAGAGAAATGCAACTCAAAACCAGAATGATATATTACTGCATACCTGTTAGGATGGGTATTAAAAAAAAAACCCACAAAAAAGATCTTGCTGTGGTTTATGTCAAAGAGTGTTTTTCCTATGTTTTCCTCTAAGTGTCTGGTCTTACATTTAGGTCTTTAATCCATTTGGAGTTTGTTTTTGTGTATGGTGTTAGATAATGTTCTAAGTTCATTCTTTTACCTGTAGGTGCCAGTTTTCCCAGAACCACTTATTGAAGAGGCTGTCTTTTCTCCATTGTATGTTCTTGCCTCCTTTGTCGTAAATTAGGTGACCATATGTGCCTGGGTTTATCTCTGGGCTTTCTATCCTGTGCCATTGATCTATATTTCTGTTTTTGTGCCAGTATCATACTGTCTTGATTACTGTAGCTTTGGAGTATAGTTTGAAGTCGGGGAGCCTGATTTCTCCAGCTCCATTTTTCTTTCTCAAGATTGCTTTGGCTATTCGGGGTCTTTTGTGTTTCCATACAAATTGCGAAATTTTTTGTTCTAGTTCTGTGAAAAATGCCAGTGGTAGTTTGATAGAGATTGCATTGAATCTATAGATTGCTTTGGGTAGTAGAGTCATTTTCACAATGTTGATTCTTCCAATCCAAGAACATGGTATATCTCTCCATCTATTTGTATTATCTTTAATTTCTTTCATCAGTGTCTTATAATTTTCTGCATACAGGTCTTTTGTCTTCTTAGGTAGGTTTATTCCTAGATATTTTATTCTTTTTGTTGCAATGATAAATGGGAGTGTTTCCTTGATTTCAATTTCAGATTTTTCATCATTAGTATATAGAAATGCCACAGATTTCTGTGCATTAATTTTGTATCCTGCTACTTTACCAAATTCATTGAATAGCTCTAGTAGTTTTCTGGTAGCATCTTTAGGATTCTCTATGTATAGTTTCATGTCATCTGCAAACAGTGACAGCTTTACTTCTTCTTTTCCGATTTGGATTCCTTTTATTTCCTTTTCCTCTCTGATTGCTGTGGCTAAAACTTCCAAAACTATGTTAAATAACAGTGGTGAGAGTGGGCAACCTTGTCTTGTTCCTGATCTTAGTGGAAATGCTTTCAGTTTTTCACCATTGAGGATGATGTTTGCTGTGGGCTTGTCATATATGGCCTTTATTATGTTGAGGAAAGTTCCCTCTATGCCTACTTTCTGCAGGGTTTTTATCATAAATCAGTGTTGAATTTTGTCAAAAGCTTTCTCTGCATCTATTGAGATGATCATATGGTTTTTCTCCTTCAATTTGTTAATATGGTTTATCACATTGATAGATTTGCGTATATTGAAGAATCCTTGCATTCCTGGAATAAACCCCACTTGATCATGGTGTATGATCCTTTTAATGTGCTGTTGGATTCTGTTTGCTAGTATTTTGTTGAGGATATTTGCATCTATGTTCATCAGTGATATTGGCCTGTAGTTTTCTTTGTGACATCCTTGTATGGTTTTGGTATCAAGATGATGGTGGCCTCGTAGAAGGAATTTGGGAGTGTTCCTCCCTCTGCTATATTTTGGAAGAGTTTGAGAAGGATAGGTGTTAGCTCTTCTCTAAATGTTTGATAGAATTCGCCTGTGAAGCCATCTAGTCCTGGGCTTTTGTTTGTTGGAGGATTTTTAATCACAGTTTCCATTTCAGTGCTTGTGATTGGTCTGTTCATATTTTCTATTTCTTCCTGATTCAGTCTTGGCAGGTTGTGCATTTCTAAGAATTTGTCCATTTCTTCCAGGTTGTCCATTTTATTGGCATAGAGTTGCTTGTAGTAATCTCTCATGATCCTTTTTATTTCTGCAGTGTCAGTTGTTACTTCTCCTTTTTCATTTCTAATTCTATTGATTTGAGTCTTCTCCCTTTTTTTCTTGATGAGTCTGGCTAGTGGTTTATCTATTTTGTTTATCTTCTCAAAGAACCAGCTTTTAGTTTTATTGATCTTTGCTATTGTTTCCTTCATTTCTTTTTCATTTATTTCTGATCTGATTTTTATGATTTCTTTCCTTCTGCTAGCTTTGGGGTTTTTTTGTTCCTCTTTCTCTAATTGCTTGAGGTGTGGGGTTAGGTTGTTTATTCGAGATGTTTCCGGCTTCTTAAGGTGGGCTTGTATTGCTATAAACTTCCCCCTTAGAACTGCTTTTGCTGCATCCCACAGGTTTTGGGTCGTTGTCTCCATTGTCATTTGTTTCTAGGTATTTTTTTATTTCCTCTTTGATTTCTTCAATGATCACTTCATTATTAAGTAGTGTATTGTTTAGCCTCTATATGTTTGTATTTTTTACAGATCTTTTCCTGTAATTGATATCTAGTCTCATGGCGTTGTGGTCGGAAAAGTTACTTGATACAATTTCAATTTTCTTAAATTTACCAAGGCTTGATTTGTGACCCAAGATATGATCTATCCTGGAGAATGTTCCATGAGCACTTGAGAAAAATGTGTATTCTGTTGTTTTTGGATGGAGTGTCCTATAAATATCAATTAAGTCCATCTTGTTTAATGTGTCATTTAAAGCTTGTGTTTCCTTATTTATTTTCATTTTGGATGATCTGTCCATAGGTGAAAGTGGGGTGTTAAAGTCCCCTACTATGAATGTGTTACTGTCGATTTCCCCTTTTATGGCTGTTAGTAGTTGCCTTATTGAGGTGCTCCAATGTTGGGTGCATAAATATTTACAATTGTTATATCTTCTTCTTGGATCGATCCCTTGATCATTATGTAGTGTCCTTCTTTGTCTCTTGTAATCATCCTTATTTTAAAGTCTATTTTGTCTGATATGAGAATTGCTACTCCAGCTTTCTTTTGGTTTCCATTTGCATGGAATATCTTTTTCCATCCCCTTACTTTCAGTCTGTATGTGTCTCTAGGTCTGAAGTGGGTCTCTTGTAGACAGCAGTATATAAGGGTCTTGTTTTTGTATCCATTCAGCGAATCTGTGTCTTTTGGTGGGAGCATTTAGTCCATTTACATTTAAGGTAATTATCGATATGTATGTTCCTATTCCCATTTTCTAAATTGTTTTGGGTTCGTTATTATAGGTCTTTTCCTTCTCTTGTGTTTTTTGTCTAGAGAAGTTCCTTTAGCGTTTGTTGTAAAGCTGGTTTGGTGGTGCTGAACTCTCTCAGCTTTTGCTTGTCTGTAAAGGTTTTAATTTCTCCATCAAATCTGAATGAGATCCTTGCTGGGTAGAGTAGTCTTGGTTGCAGGTTTTTCTCCTTCATCACTTTCAGTATGTCCTGCCACTTCCTTCTGGCTTGTAGGGTTTCTGCTGAGAGATCAGCTGTTAACATTATGGGGATTCCCTTGTGTGTTATTTGTTGTTTTTCCCTTGCTGCTTTTAATATGCTTTCTTTGTATTTAATTTTTGACAGTTTGATTAATATGTGTCTTGGCGTATTTCTTCTTGGATTTACCCTGTATGGGACTTTCTGTGCTTCCTGGACTTGATTAACTATTTCCTTTCCCATATTAGGGAAGTTTTCAACTATAATCTCTTCAAGTATTTTCTCAGTCCCTTTCTTTTTCTCTTCTTCTTCTGGAACCCCTATAATTTGAATGTTGGTGCGTTTAATGTTGTCCCAGAGGTCTCTGAGACTGTCCTCAGTTCTTTTCATTCTTTTTTCTTTATTCTGCTCTGCAGTAGTTATTTTGTCTTCCAGGTCACGTATCCGTTCTTCTGCCTCAGTTATTCTGCTATTGATCCCATCTAGAGTACTTCTAATTTCATTTATTGTGTTGTTCATCGTTGCTTGTTTCATCTTTATTTCTTCTAGGTCCTTGTTAACTGTTTCTTGCATTTTGTGCATTCTATTTCCAAGATTTCGGATCATCCTTACTATCATTATTCTGAATTCTTTTTCAGGTAGACTGCCTATTTCCTCTTCATTTGTTAGGTCTGGTGCATTTTTATCTTGCTCCTGTATCTGCTATGTGTTTTTCTGTCTTCTCATTTTGCTTATCTTACTGTGTTTGGGGTCTCCTTTTTGCAGGCTGCAGGTTCGTAGTTCCCGCTGTTTTTGATGTCTGTCTCCAGTGGCTAAGGTTGGTTCAGTGGGTTGTGTAGGCTTCCTGGTGGAGGGGACTAGTGCCTGTGTTCTGGTGGATGAGGCTGGATCTTGTCTCTCTAGTGGGCAGGTTCACGTCTGGTGGTGTGTTTTGGGGTGTCTGTGGCCTTATTATGATTTTAGGCAGCCTCTCTGCTAATGGGTGGGGTTGTGTTCCTGTCTTGCTAGTTGTTTGGCATAGGTTGCCCAGCACTGTAGCTTGCTGGTCGTTAAGTGAAGCTGGGTGCTGGTGTTAAGATGGAGGTCTCAGGGAGATTTTCACCGTTTGATATTATGTGGAGCTGGGAGGTCTCTTGTTGACCAGTGTCCTGAAGTTGGCTCTCCTACCTCAGAGGCAGAGCCCTGACTCCTGGCTGGAGCACCAAGAGCCTTTCATCCACACGGCTCAGAATAAAAGGGAGAAAAAGTAGAGAGAATTAGTAGAAGTATGAAGAAAGAAATAAGGAAAGGAGGGAAGGAAGGAAGGAAGGAAGGAAGAAAGAAAGAAGCAAAGAAGGAAAGAAGGCAAGAAGGAAAGAAAGGAGGGAGGGAGGGAGGGAGGAAGGAAGGAGGGAAAGAAGGAAAAAAGACAGAAAGAAAGAAGATACAGTAAAATAAAATAAAGTATAATAAAGTTATTGAATTAAAAAATACTTATTTAGAAAAAAAAGGGACGGATAGAACCTTAGGACAAATGTTGGAAGCAAAGCTATACAGACAAAGTCTTACACAGAAGCATACACATACACCCTCACAAAAAGAGGTAAAGGGGAAAAAATCATAAATCTTGCTCTCAGAGACCACCTCCTCAATTTGGGATGATTCGTTGTCTAAAGGAGGGAAGGAAGGAAGGAAAGAAAGAAAGAAAGAAAGAAAAGTATAATAAAGTTATTAAAATTAATTATTAAGAAAAAAATTTAAAAAAAAACCATGGACAGATAGAACCCTAGGACAAATGGTGGAAGCAAAACTATACAGACAAGATCTCACATAGAAGCATATACATACACATTCACAAAAAGAGGAAAAGGAAAAAATCATAGATCTTGCTCTCGAAGCCCACCTCCTCAATTTGGGATGATTCCTTGTCTATTCATGTATTCCACAGATGCAGGTACATCAAGTTGATTGTGGAGCTTTAATCCGCTGCTTCTGAGGCTGCTGGGAGAGATTTCCCTTTCTCTTCTTTGTTCTCAGAGCTCACAGGGGCTCAGCTTTGGATTTGGCCCTGCCTCTGCGTGTAGGTCGCTCTAGGGCGTCTGTTTTTTGCTCAGACAGGACGGGGTTAAAGGAGCCGCTGATTCGGGGGCTCTGGCGCACTCAGGCCGGGCGGGCGGGGAGGGAGGGGCACTGCGTGCGGGGCGGGCCTGTGGCGGCAGAGGCCGGCGTGACGTTGCAGCAGCCTGAGGTCTGCCGTGCGTTCTCCCGGGGAAGTTGTCCCTGGATCCCGGGAACCTGGCAGTGGCGGGCTGCACAGGCTCCGCGGAAGAGGGGTGTGGAGAGTGACCTGTGCTCGCACACAGGCCCCTCGGTGGCGGCAGCAGCAGCCTTTTCGTCTCCCGCCCGTCTCTGGGGTCCGTGCTTTTAGCCGCGGCTCGCGCCCAACCCTGGGGTTCGCGCTTTTAGCGGCGGCTCGCGCCTGTCTCTGGAGTTCCTTTAAGCAGCGCTCTTAAACCCCTGTCCTCGCGCACCAGGAAACAAAGAGGGAAGAAAAAATCTCTTGCCTCTTCGGCAGGTGCAGACTTTTCCCCGGACTCCCTCCCGGCTAGCCATGGTGCACTAACCCCTTCAGGCTATGTTCAAGCCGCCAACCCCAGTCCTCTCCCTGCGCCCCGTCCGAAACCGAAACCCGTGCCTCAGCTCGCAGCCCCGCCCGCCCCGGCGGGTGAGCAGACAAGCCTCTCGGGCTGGTGAGTGCCGGTCGGCACCGATCCTCTGTTCGGGAATCTCCCCGCTTTGCCCTCCGCACCCGTTGCTGTGCTCTCCTCCGCGGCTTCGAAGCTCCCCCCTGCGCCTCCTGCAGTCTCTGCCCGCGAAGGGGCTTCCTAGTGTGTGGAAACTTTTCCTCCTTCACAGCTCCCTCCCACTGGTGCAGGTGCTGTCCCTATTTTGTCTCTGTTTTTTTCTTTTGCCCTACCCAGGTACGTGGGGAGTTTCTTGCCTTTTGGGAGGTCTGAGGTCTTCTGCCAGCCTTTAGTAGGTGTTCTGTAGGAGTTGTTCCACGTGTAGATGTGTTTCTGGTGTATCTGTGGGGAGGAAGGTGATCTCCGCGTCTTACTCTTCCGCCATCTTCAAGGTCCCCCCTCAACAAAGCTATTTTTTGGCCAGCACTGAGCATGGACTGCCCTCTGGGTAAATCTCCAGTTACACTGAGTGAGAATTTTCCAGGATGTGGATTTTGGAAAATTTCCTTTTATGACATTAGTGATGAAAGTTATATCTTTACATTTACCAAAATTTCAGCTTCTGAGCTACCGTGCCCATTCTTTTCCCCTTCAAGTCCAAGTAATGGTGATCAAGCCTCCCTGAGTATCTGTCTTGTGGATTAATCCCAACTTTCTTTTGTTCCTCCATCATAGTCAGACATGGACTGATAAACCCAAAATAACAAAACGATTTTATGGTAAATGTGTTTGTGCTCATAGCTATGATCTTTTCTGCTTAGTACATATATTAGAAAAAATGTTAGTGCAAAAATAGGGACTATTTTATGATTCACAAATGTAGATGAGTTAGAATATAAGTTGTAAATTAAATGTTAACTCTCATGGTAAAAAATACTATTGAGAACAAAATAAATACACTAAGTGCCAGAATAAATCTGCTAAAGCATACATAGAACATCTAAAAGAAAATTATAAAACATTTACAAGAATAATTAAAGAAAGCTGAAATAAATGATGGGATTGAAAGATTCAATATTATAAAGTGGTATTTTCTAAAAAAAATTATAGATTTAATCAACCTACCCTCAAAATTATTGATAGAATTTGACAAGTTGATTTTAAAATATAGCCAGAATTGCAAAGGAACATGAATAGCCAAGAGTCTTGAAGAAGAACAAAGTTGGAAGAATTATTACCTTGTTATTAATTTGCCTTGTTATTATTCCTCTTGGCATGTGGCTTAGAAAGTCTTTGTTCCAAATGCCATGAGCATTACCTGCCCAGAGTTGGTGTGTTCTGTATATCATTTCTACATCATCATGTAATTTGGGAGATTTATTTGCTAACTGCTAACTTGAAGAGCATCATTTCTATACTTATGCAAATAATTCAAGAATTGACATCAAAATACATTTATAGGGGAATTATTAGCCCTTTTGATGCAGATATTTATATTTTATGACTTAGAATTTGCACTTTCTTTTCTAAGCTACCCCATTCTAAGATAAAAGATGAGGAGATGGTTCAAGATCCAGGAAACAGTTGTTTTCACAGTCATGTTTCACGGTGGTTTTATGGGCGTATACTTCAAACTCAGTAAGTTGTATACATTAAATATGCACAGCTTTTTGTATGTCAGTTATACCTTAATAAAGTGGTTTAAAATTATGTTTAATGGAATGAGAATAAAGATTTCTTTAGCTTATCAAATCATCCTTGGTCACTGAGCCAGGATAATTGGCTGAAGGGATAGGTTATATTCTTGAGAGGCAATATATTTGCCAACTAGAAAACCAGACGATATTAGTTATATGTCTTTATTATGCTTTCCTTAGCACTGATATGATCTGGTGGTAAACTCTTTGATTTATTTTGAGAGAAGTTTTCTCCTGTGAAAGTATTTCTGTATCGATGGAAAACAAGCCCTAATTTCTGCTTGTGGGTAGCTTGTTCCAAAGAGGGACATTATGATATCTTTTCAGTACAGTTTGAAAAAAAAAACTTGCAAAATTTTTTAAACAAGTGCTAAGGAGACCTAAAACCATAATCTCTGCTCCTGTGGGAAATGAAACTATTTTTTGTCTATTAGAAAAATAACATGTAGCTTAAGAGATGTTGCTTTTATGCTCTATAGAATGTTATTTATGGTTGATGCTTGGCTAAAGGAACACTTGTTCTTTAGTGAAATTATTTAAAAGTGGTCCTTGGATCCTTAGTGTTCTGCTGACGCACTTTGTAAGTCAGATCAAAGACTGTGCTCTGGTTATAGGGCTCTACAAGCACACAGGATTGGCAAATGCAGCACTAGGTTACAAGTCAGTTTTGACTTGAGGCTAGATCCAGTTGTGAGATTCCTCAGCATTGTTTCCTGAAACTAGCAATGAGTCTGGGATCACTGGGTGGGCAGAGTGGCTGATGGTTAATATACCTCTTTGTCTCCTACTCAGAATATAAGGAAGACCCCAGGAAAGTATGCAAGAGCTTGCTCATTACCTGGTGTGGGGACTTTATTACATACACCAAGATAGCTTTCCCAAGGAAGAGGAAGCATGAGTTCTATCTAGAAGAGAAATCTGTGACAACCACCAGCAGTCCCACATTTCAGTAATGGTCTTTCTATTCATCTGCATTTTAATTTGGGGGGTGTTATATTGTACAATATAATTTAACCCAATTAGATACAGTGATCAATATAGTTACTTTTAATATTCCTATTACTACTACATACAAATTTAGGAAAAGATTATTCTGTCTGGGTCAGTCTTGTTTATAGGGTAAATAGGTGTTGTGTATCAAATTATCAGCACTATGTAAAGTTGCCCTTTGTTCATATCCTCTTCTTTCCTAAAATATTTTTTGCCAGTGGAATATAGTGAATAGAGCTGATTATTTTATAGGAAGCACATAAAAGAATAGAAAGTTAATGGGACAAGGAAGGCAGACACATGTTATTGGGAAATTGAATAATAAAAATAGACATTTGGATAATTACAACAGATGGGCTTGACACAAAACACAACAGTGCCAGTGTAGAGACTGCTACATTTTCACAAACAGTAGATAGAACTGTATTTATTTATCCAAAACATTCCATTTATATATAGAGAGATACAAGTGCACCAAAGTTCATTTTTTTCAATACTGTACTTGCAGTGACCTAACTTGTATGTGTGTTTGAAAAGAAGCACTTTTATAAACATAGAATTTTATATAAATATAGCAAGTAATTATTACAGAAGAGTTGATAAATTTATAAAAGATTGTATCCTTTCAAAAGGTCACAAATATATGTATTCTTATACCTTAATGGCAACTGACTTCTATGTCCATGTCCAGTGTGCCCCTGGACTCTGCAGAACCAGTCAGTGGATTTAGTCTTGTTATCATTGCAAACCTGCTTGTCTTTGGCCCACTCTTTACCTTTATGTCTTCCTGACCATGTTCCTGGCTTTGACTGGGGCCTTGTGTTGACCTCCATTTTCTATTTACTTCCTCCTAACTCTTTCTCTGACTCTGAGCCACTGTCTGTCTCAACTCTGTTGCAGAGTAACTTGTGACTCTGTACTATTGTCCATTCCCTATTCTTTGGAGGATCACTGTGAATGGTCAACTTGGCAACTAAGGCATGAGAAGATTTCCAGTAACACTTGTTGCTTGTTAGGTTGGGTTTGGCAGTTAGGTCACTGATGATCCTAACAAGAGTGGTGTCTGTTGAGAAGTGGGGATTCAAGCTTGACTGGGGTGGATTAGAGGTTAGGAATTGGGGAAGTTCTAGAGATAACTCTATTGAGGTGTCTTGTTGTAAAGGGGAACAAAAAAATGAGGCATAAGCTATAGGAGTATGAGTATATGTGTGTTATATATATGTGTATATATAATTTTATATTATGCTATTTTAGTTTAGTTTCATTTTTTCTTTAAGATTTTTTTTTTTGATGTGGACCATCTTTAAAGTCTTCATTGAATTTGTTACAGTATTGCTTCTGTTTTACATTTTGGTTTTTTGGCCATGAGGCATGTGGGATCTTAGCTCCCTGACCAGGGATCAAACCTGCACCCCCTGCATTGGATGGTGAAATCTTAACCACTGGACTGCCAGGGAAGTCCCTTATTTCTTTTTAGGTAATAGAAAGTTACATGAGTTTGCTGAAATAAATAATCCAGTTTAAAGAAAGATAGGGAGTGAATAACCACATGAGTAAAGGGTTTAGGTTGGGTCCAGGAGGTGGAATCTAGGTACTAAGTAGGGGGAGGTATTAAGAATTCTGTGGGGGTATGGGGTACTTACTGCCTTGTGACAGGAAGGAAGAAGGAAACGTATTCAAGGATAGGTATATAAATTTGTTGGTGAAAAATCAGTATACTCATGTACGTTTACTTTCATTTTCTCAAGGAAATATGAGGCAAGAAAAATCAGTTGTGAGGAGGAAAAGTGAAAGGATTTTGCCGGATAGGAAAATGTATGAAATATTCCTCTCAGGGGTGGGAAAGTAAGCTTACTAGAAAATAATAGGATTAGTGAGAAGTAACAAGTGCCAGTTTGCAGCTTGCAATCATGACTGTAAAGGGAATGCAATCAGCTGGGTTGTTGGTTGAGGTGCTGTGTGGATTGATATTAAGGTTCAGCAAATAAGCTGTGATTATTCGCAGGGAGAGTGAAAGAGAGTGAAGGGAATCAAGTCAAGGGCATTTTAAAGGAGTGATTAAAATGACGGACCAAGGAGCAGTGTTAGGGTGGGACTAATGGCAGTGGGAATGCCACGACAATGGACTGGAGGTCTCAGGTGCTCGTGGGATGGGCCAGTGGTGGAGGCATACTTGAGCAAGTGAACTGGTGTGATCAGAAACTGGATGCTTAAAATCCACTTTTCAGAAATGGTGTCAAGTCTGGTGAAGACAAGATGCGAGGAGGTAGTGTGGGAGATGGAAGTTCGGGGAGAAGGAGATCAAAGTACCAAAAGTAAGATGTTAGCCCATCAATGTGGACACCTATAGTCATTGGGAATATTGGCAAGAAGTTGGGGGAATGAAGAAGACTCTGCCTGAGTTAGGACCTTCCTTCTTTAGTTATTGAAGAATGTCTAGGAGATTAGCAAGGAAGTGCAATGAGAAGAGGGTGTGGTGGGAATAGAGAGGATGCTGTAGCTGCAAAGATGAATGCTAGGAACGAGAGGAAAGCAAAGTGTGGGGTGAAAAAAGTCTGGGCAGCTAGGAGGACACCTGAATGAAGACTGGACTGGACTGAGCTATGCAGAGCATGTGACAAAAACCAGTTCCTGGTAGAGAGTGTTGCAGAGGAGTCCCAGGGAGGAGCTGGGTTTCAGTAAGAGAAAGCAGGTTAAAAACACTCTATAAATATTTCAAGGTTGAAGAAAGTTACTGATCACAGAGAGGATGTGCAGAGCAGTGCATTATGGAAAGTTTTGCAGGAATAGGTCAATTGAGAACTAGATTAGGGAGAGGTCAGCACATTGCATCCTCTCTCAACAATGTTTGTCCACGAAGTTGTAGACAAATTAGCTGCGTGGTAAGCAAAGGACAGTGCTGTTTCTAAGCTGGACTCTAGCTCCTTTATAGAAAGTTGGGTGTATTGTTAATATATCTATTAGAAAACAAACTTTCCTGAACTCCCTGGAAAATCAGCTCAGAACAACTACCATCCTACACTGAGATCAACAACTTCTGTAAACAGCCACTGTCCATTAAATGGTTCTAAATACTCATCGCACAAAACTATCCTCAATCTTGCTCACTGTCTCTGTTTCACTAATTGGAAATGGATTCAAGCCTGAAATACTTGTCTTCAACTATAGGGCAATGGCATGATAAGGATTCATTGAGACACTTGTAACATAAATACTTCAGAAAATAATGGGGAGGGCAGAATAATTTAAAGATGGTTTAGATCACTGTGCTAGCGATAGAAAATGCATTATTTTTTAATGGTTAGATCAACATTAATGTTTCAATCAACATTTTGTAATTACATTTCTTTTGGTGAAACAAAGCAGTAGGATTAAAAAAAAATGAACAAAGTAGCCAAGGCTCAGTTTTGATTTTATTTAAATTAAAGACAGACCTATTTTTTTAGCATTTTCTTATCAATTGTGTAGTTGCATATCACCCTATGTTTGCACTGTGTATCTGATCACTGAATAGTAAATTAAAACTAAATGTATTATTATAATTTTCACACTTTTTTCATAGCTTTCTAAACTAATCTAGGGGAGGAAGTTAGTACTGATACTGTGTCAAGCAAGGAAAATTCCAAGATTTGTGTATAAAGTGGGGAGAGGCATTTGAAGGAATTGATATCTTTAAATTACTTTTAAATGTATTTACTTCATTAGAAAAGGTCACTTTCCCAATAGATTTAAAAAATAAAGATCACATTTGCTTCGGGTTAGTGGACAGGCATTTTGTAAAGCTGCAAAAATTTTGAATGTTTTCCACCCGTCTTCTCTCATGCCGCAAGTATGTCACATGAAAGATGAAATTCCATTAAAAAACGTAGTTATTGACTTGTATATAGTCACAGTTCAGAAAGTAGTCACAGTGTAAGATTTGGAAAGTCAGGATTTGAACCAGGTCTGTGTATCTGAAGTCAATGCATATTTTTCCTGCCACAACAAACTATGTCTTTATATAGATGACATAATTTTACAGCTCCACATCTTGATGTTCTAAACTCTGACTAAAAAGTTCTTCCCAGTCTTTGGCGAGTCTGTATTTTTATGCTTTTCGGTTCCAAGCATGTCTTTTTTTTTTTTTTTTTGCGGTACGCGGGCCTCTCACTGTTGTGGCCTCTCTCCTGTTGCGGAGCACAGGCTCCGGACGCGCAGGCTCAGCGGCCATGGCTCACGGGCCCAGCCGCTCTGCGGCATGTGGGATCTTCCCAGACCGGGGCACGAACCCGTGTCTGCTGCATCGGCAGGCAGACTCTCAACCACTGTGCCACCAGGGAAGCCCACCTCTATATAATCTTTACTTCACAAATAGCTGCTTCAAAATGTTTATTTTGGTTCTCTCTCTTCCCATGGAGTCACTTTTCAGATGAAGTAACAAACTTTTAATCACTTCATATGACAACTTATGGGTCCAGTGATGGATGGAGAATGACCCATTCCTTTGTACTTGAATGGTATATACCTCAACAAAATCACACATCACTGCCAGTCATGGTCCTGTGTCTCACCCATAAGTAGAGGTTTATCATGAATACTATTTGCTTTTTACCTATATCTTAAGATGGTGAATAGAGCAGATTTTGTAACTATTCAGCTAATGATTCCAGGAAAAGCCCTTGGAACCTGCTATATTTCTTTTGAGAGAGAATTGAGAACTGAGCTTATATCTACAGTGTGTTCCCCCACAGAGCAGAATCAGAGCTTTTTAATGAAAAGAATTTATGGTTGTAAGAGCATCCTATTGTGATGGGGACTTGGAGCTAATGCTACTGCAAATGTGGGGAGAAAGAGGTTTATTGTTGCCTAAAGCTTTGAAAGTAAATTGAGAGTGGCCTCACAGGAAGGCCCTACCATGAATGACCTTCTCTCTTTTATATTCTTGTCTGTTGCTGTTTCAGGATGTTGTTTTGTTATTGCTAAGAGTCAGTCCAAATCTGATCAACAGAGGTTTCTTGAGAGAATGTGGGTGTGCTTTTTATCTTTGGAATTATTCAGTTTATCTTTAAACTGTCTCTGAGTAATTAGTTTGATTTGATGCTTTAACAGAAAGTTATACTCAGAACTCTTAACAGAGTAAAAACTGATAACAGAAAAAAAGGAAAGATAATGAAAAATTGCTCTTTATTTTCTCATTTTTAAAGAGTAAAGAATGATAAATTTTATTTATCTTTATTTTTTTGGGTGCACGCATCTTTTTTTAAATATCTTTATTGGAGTATAGCTGCTTTACAATGTTGTGTTAGTTTCTGCAGTACAACAAAGTGAATCAGCTGTATGTATACATATTTCCCCATATCCCCTGTTGTGAAATTTTATTTACTCATAAAGTTATCTGTATATAGAAAACATATAGGAATATGGAAATAAACAAAAAGGTAAAAACCCCAATAACAGTAATAATCAAGTATAGCATACTTTATATTCTCTGAAAAATATAATCACATGGCTTATGAACTTCTAAAAAAATATTTATTTATTTAGTTGCACTAGATCTTAGTTGCAGCATGTGGGCTCCTTAGTTGGGGCTCGCCGTGCCATTTCTTTTTGTTGCCCTTTAAAATAATGTATCATTCAGGAAAGCGTTGATAGTGTTGGGCCTGGAGAAATGAACAGTTTACAGAAGAAACACCTCCTCTCCCCATAACTCTGAGGTTTGCCAAACTCATCTGTGGGGATTTGACCAATCTTTAAAGATGGAACCTACCTTATTCAGTGTTTCCCCAATGCTCTTGTCAGAATTCTAGAGATGTGTGGCTCTACAGAGTCACTCTGGTGAGCTGAGGGCAGAGGGAAATGACTAGATTTTCCTCATACCTTATCAACCACAACAGCATTTAAATAATTCATTTGTTTACAGTCTGGATCAGGTATTATCTAAAGAAAGTTTTCACAGAAAAATAGAGTTTGAAAACTGTTGACTTGGTACAAAACATTCAACTTATGCTGAAACTAGGACACATGGAACATTTATATCTTTCTATCATCTATCTATCTATCTATCTATCTATCTATCTATCTATCTATCTATCTATCTATCTGTCTATCTATTATCTATCTCTGTCTCCCCAGTTACAAGCCAGTCCATGGCAGAATCAGGACCATGTATTTATTTATATCCTTTATCCATCTTTGCCTCTCTCCTTTCTCTTTATCCCTGCTTCTTGCTTTTCTCTCCTTCCCTTCCTTCTTTGACTTCATTCACCAAATATTGGATAAGCACATCCATTTGACAGGCACATTGCTTGCCACAGAGGGAACTGAGATCTAGTTTAAAAACACAATAAACAAATAAGTCACAAAACAATATGGTGAGTGCTATAACAAAAATATGAAGGAAACCTTGAGCATAGGTGACTGGATTACTGTAAGATAAGTAGTTGCCTTCATGGTACAGTAGTTAAGCATCTGAACTATGCAATCAGGTTTACTTTCAAGTCTTCTCAACCACTGATTAGCTGTGTGACCTTTAATAACTTCCTTTATGTGGATTGCTTCATAATTCCTAGAGAAGGGAGATGCAATCAGACAAGCACTACCTCTTCTCCCTATTTATAAATCCATGGGAATGCCTATCTACCTAAAGGAAAAAAACATTTTCCTATACTCATAGCGCTGTGACACCACATGTGATGGATTTTTTCCCCCACACCAACTGATTCTTCCACTCTCTGGACACCAGTTGGGTGTCCCACAATTCAGTTATGACAATAACAAGCTTGAGTTACTGCAGACCACGCAGATTAAGGACTAAGTCCCACAAGAGTGTCCCCAATTCAGATGCCAGTCACAAGTCCCAGGTTGTACCTGTACTTCTCACCACCCAGCTATAAATCATGGGTTCCCACAATCCCTGCCTCAGGCTTCATAATTTGCTATAATGGCTCACAGAACTCAGGGAAACATTTATTTACATTTACTGTTTTATTAGAAATGATATAAAAAAGGATACAGATGAACAGCCAGAGAAAGGTACATAGGGCAAGGTCTGGAAGGGTCCTGAGTAAAGGAACTTCTGTCCTGTGGAGTCGGGGTGCTCCACCCTCCTGGCACATGGGTGTGTTCACCAACCCAAAATTCTCCTAGCATCCTGGTTGAGGGATTTTAATGGGGGCTTCCTCATGTAGGCATGATTGCTTATTAGCTCAGTCTCTGGCACCTCTTCCCTCCTGGTAGGATGGGGAATGGAGCTGAAAGTTCCAAGCTTCTAATCATGCTTGATCTTTCTGGTGACCAGCCCCCACTCAGAAGCCCATCAAGAGTTGCCTTATTAGAACAAAGGATGGTCCTGTCACCCAGAAAATTCCAAAGGATTTAAGAGCTCTGTACAAAATGTGTCTGGAGCCAGGGGCACAGACCAAATATATATTTCCTATTATGTCATAGTCCACCCTCTAGTCTCAGGCCATGGACCCCTTACAGCAGAATGATCTTATCTTTCAGAGCTTTTACATTTGGTGTAGTATTTATAGAACAGATGTAGCAGTAGTACCAACGTGAATGTGCCTAAGGTCTGGAGAAGCCTGTTTGAGATAGGGATAGATTTAAAGAAACAACTAATTTGTCTTACAAAAGCATTACAGACATTTTTACATTCTTGTACAATTTAATTATTCTCCCCCCACCCCTTGATAGACTGCTGTTTGTACCTTATGATAAGCTTGTACAGAACTATTTAGTGCAGAAATCAGCTAATGGTTAGCTTGATGCAGTTCTTCCTCAGGCCAGTCATTTTCCATGAGTATTACATACTGAGGAAGCTTTAACTCATTCTCCCAATACGTTTGACCACTGAGGTCAGTATTATCATAAGATATATTTATTGATACCTGAGGTAGTTGAGTCTTACCAACACCACCATATTATACCATAATGGTATGATCATGACATCATTCAGTTTCATTACAGAGCAAATCAGTAAGAATATGTAAGAATCAGTAAGGTGTCTGCTTTTCCTTCCCAACAGAATCTACCATTGCCCGTATACAAGATATTATTAAAAACAAGCACCATTACAATTGGCCATGACTCATTTATGTCTGGGTTCCCAGTTAATTGAGGACAACCTCATTGCACAGGCTTGTACTGAGACTGGTTTCCATTTTGTGTTGGTACATAGTAGGGCTTAACTCCCGCCTATGGGGAGGACACAGTGGTGTTTAGAATAGTTTCTATTCCTACTAACTATATCCCAGGATTTGATTTTGACCTGTTCTGGGGGCAAGAGCAATCATAGCATATTCATGTAAATTATAGTAATTTCCCAGAGAATTTCCTTAAGCTTGGCGGGCCTTGATTCCCATAGGTGTTCCCCTTGAGCCTCAGCAGCTAGGATTGAGGGCCATTACCCCATGGCCACTTAAGCCTACATTTGTATTATAATAGTCAAGAGGCCTTGCTAGGTCAAAGTACAGGCTTTTTCCCAATGCTGAGTTCTAGTATCACCCAGCATTGTTTGTTGAGTAACAGCATCCACTTTAATATCCCTTAAACACACATCTCTCTCCAGCTACTGCCCATTTCTCTGCTCCTCCTGACAGCAATAGTCCTAAAAATATTGCTTAAAACATATAGTCTTCATTTACTCATGTCACATTTCTTCTTAACTCTTAGTATACCAGGAAAAACAGTCATCGTCATTTATCATTGGGGTCTAATGGGCTATCATCTATTTAAAATATTTATTAGTTTTTTGCAAATAATTTAAAGAAGAAGAAAGGGATAGTGAAAATTACTATTCAAAATTGTAATAAGTGTTAAACATAGCAAACGTCTCTATATCAAGTAATTTCTGATACCTGCACCTTATTAAGGACTAAAGAATATTGTCATATGTTCTCTTAGCAAAAAGGCATGGTCTGGTTTTTGTCATAAAAAATTGTATGATGGCGTTCTTCCTTATTAAATAACTAATTGGATGAAAATACTGTATTTCTTTTTGTCCTTAGAAGTATATTGTTCACACAATGATTCTTGAGTTTGAGAAAATCATCTACATCATCTGAAGATTCATATATGATATATTTCACTTATATGATCAATTTCATCATCATTAGTGTCCAGAGTGCTGCTGTTCCTTTGTACTCATCTTTCTAATAATTGTGAAATGTCTTGTATATTTTCTTTGCCATTATAGGCAAGAAAAAAAAATCTGAATTCTCAGCTGTGTTCAATGAAAAGTAAAAACAGGCTACAGAGATTGTCCAGTTTTCTAAAAAGTACCTTTTTGAAAGATGATGTAGTACTTTGGGTAACAGAATAAAAAATTGGATGATAATTTATTTTACTATCGCATTATCCTTTTAGGTGAGTTTAATATTCTCCCATCTTTCTATTTTATTCTTTTTCTTAGCATACATGGGAATAATTGATAAATAGTAAAGAAATAAATTCTAGGATTATGAAGTATCAAAATGTTCCTAGATATAGGAAACATAAGATCACTAAGATCCCATCATATACCTTAGATTTATAAAAGGTCAAATTCAGTACGGTAATTAAAATGGAATGGGTTTATTCTATTAAACATGAACTTTTTGTTTATTTTTGGAAAATCTCTAAGACTAAAAGTAATGAAATGTTAATCTTCACAAACAGAACTGTTCAAAAGAGGAACTTAAAAGTGAAAATTGGATCCAATGGACTCTGATTGTACATTGATTAGCCCACTCTTATCAAGCTCTCTACCCCCCACAAATACAATAAAATCATCTTTTTAAGATCATTAGTAAATTAAGTCTTGACAAAATGTGTAGTCAGTTTTGAGTTCTCACTGTAATGAATCTGTTCAAGGTCCTACATAGATGACTTCATCTTCCCCCTTGAAACCCTATTCTGAATGACTTCTGTAACATCACACTCACCTAGTAGTTTTCTTCCTATTTCACCTGCTGCTCCTTCTTAATCTGCTCTTACTCATCCAGTCTGAGCTTTGGAGGACTTCTAGTCTCTGTCCTCAGGGTTCCTCTCATCTACTCGCTTTTTGTAGATTATCTCACCCAATCCCATCTGTAGGTTAGGGAGTCTTTATATAGATATGCTGTATTTCATATTGCTCACAATGAACTATTGCGTTGCCCTCCTCCAAACTGACATTCTCAATCACTGTGTCTGCCCTATCTTAGCAAATGGTACCATCATTCATCTGTTGCTTGGTACAAACACTTACAAATCATCCTTGATTATTAACAGTAAGCTCAGACATCACAATCTTCAAAATAAATTTAAGATATAACTTTTACCATCTTATGTATAATAACTCTAGTCTAAGCCACCATTGTCAATCACCTGGACCACTGTACCAGTCTTCTGAATACTCTCCAATCTTGCTTTCCTGCAACTTAGTTTTCAACCAGCAGCCAGAGAGAGTTTTCTAAAGATAGTCTTACATTATATTACTCTCTTGCTTAAAACCATTTAAGCACTTCCCATTCCAAGCTTTAGATGATCTAGCTCTTATCTACATCTTTTCTTTCTTTTCACTCTTCCCATTATTCTGTTCTCCAGGCACATTGGCCTACTTTCTGTTTCTCAAACACTCAAGAGAAAACTTTGTCTTTCTCCCACATTGAAGGAAGAATGCCACAAGAGGTCATCGCTATTTGAACTCTGAGTCGTTATCTCCCATTCTGCCAGAATGATGAAAGCTCCATATTGTAGGACTGTAGTTCATAATTTCCTTGAAGCTAACCGATACATAGCACTATTCCTCCTCCTTTGGGGGAAAATGGAGTTTGGGAGGGATGTGGCCAGTTTGGGGTTATCTGTGAATTATCTGTGTTGTAAATTAGAACACATATCATCGTACATATAGAAGTCCATAGAAGTCAGTAGAAGGCAGATGTCATTCGTTGTTGGTTATGAGAACCAGAGGCCTGCTTTTTTTTTTTTTTTTTGCGGTACGCGGGCCTCTCACTGTTGTGGCCTCTCCCGTTGCGGAGCACAGGCTCCGGACGCGCAGGCTCAGCGGCCATGGCTCACGGGCCCAGCCGCTCCGCGGCATGTGGGATCTTCCCGGACCGGGGCACAAACCCGTGTCCCCTGCATCGGCAGGCGGACTCTCAACCACTGTGCCACCAGGGAAGCCCCAGAGGCCTGCTTTTTGAAGAAGCCTTACCAGCAGGGAAAAATAAAACTTATTATACATACATTAGTATTTTTAAAAGTCTTTTTTTGACCATAACATACTATAAGATGTACATCTGGTCCAATCATATTTATATACATAAATAGGCATATGCAATTGAAACAAAAATTTCACACAACCTACACTTACCCTTAGAGTATGTGATGTTATTTGATATTTTCTACAATATTCTATTTCCATTGAAAATTGAATTCTGGTTATAACCCACTAAGTTGTTTTCATAACCCATTAATTAGTCACAATCCACGGTTTGGAAAACAACACCATTGTATCCACAGGTTACCATGAGAGCAACAAAGAAAAGCATCTAAATCAGATGGGAGGTTCAAAGGTTTCTCAGAGGATTTCATATTCCCTGGGAAATAGAGGATGTCCACGATATTGAAAACAGACTTCTATGTGCTTTCAGTAATAAACTGAAAAAGAAGGTCCCCAAAAGAACTTGTATTGAGACAGTATGTGTAGGTGATAGAATGAATAAGAGAATGGGGGAGTTCAGATATAACTATAAAGCACACATGCCATGCTTAATTCCTATTAAAAGTAATTCACAATTTGAGACAAGATCAAATGTCTTTCTGACCACAGAAGACATATCATGTCTGTAAACATTTATCAAATGATTAAGAAATGCCTCTAAAATTTCCAAAACTATATTACTTTTCACTTGTAGGAGTGATTATAATACTTACATATTATTAGTCTATATCCTAGCACGTCAAAGCACCACTAAAGTATTAAATCTGCAATATGAAGGCTAAGGACAATAAGAATAATGCTACTAAGGATAATAGTAGTAGTTGCTAAAATTTGCTGAGTGCTTTCTACCCTCAGTATCCATTTTGGAATTATCTCTTAGTGAGCTTGACTTACCATAAAAGTGGACTGTAACTTTCATGGGATTAGTTGTTCCACTCAGACATTGGATTGTTTTGCATTTAATAATTTTTCTATAAAAGATACCTGAAACAATCTAGTGGGAAAAAGCTGAAATACTGACTGAAATACTTGAACAGTAAAGCTTATCCTAGGTGAAATAATGAACCAATTTTAACAGCCCCATTGTGGCGGGTTTAACTTTTCTGTCTCACATGGGGTTTTGAGATGTTTTGTTTTATTTTTATGTCTTTGTTATGGTCTAGGAGAAGAGACTGGTTTTCAATAATTGCTATACCCCTCCTTCACATTCAGGTCCCCTCCACGCCCTTCTAAGGTCACAATGTTTCTTGTAAAATTTCTCTTTAGAGAACATAGCATGAAAGCAACCTATAGAGACAGGTTTATTCTCCTGCCAGCTAGCATGAGAGTTCCTTGTAGGAGAGCTGTTCCTATGTTCAGAGTGGCTTCGGCTAGGATCCTCAGAGGCAGAGCCTGAGCTTCTAGGGCTGAGATCCACCCATACCCAGGTCTCCCAGATGGAGGGATGCCATTTTGCATGAATAATTGTAAAGAAATATGGTTTTCAGTGAGGAAATCCTGGAGGAAGCCAGGTGGAGCTAATGAAATAGAGCTCAGATGGAAAAAAAGGAGAGAGGAAGGCTTTTGGACACTTGGCTGAAGGGGATTTGGAGAATTACCTGAGGGGATTTCAAATTATTTTCTGTGAATATTCTCTCCTCATCTCCCTGTCTAGATATGTAATAAATTCCACATTGCCAGTGCTGTTCTGTGTGAGCTTGTTGTTTCAGGAAAGCTGTGCATTGTACAAGGCATAGCCATGCCTGATGTGCAGGAGCAGTGCTTGTGATCTGGACTCATGCAGCAAGTGGAATTACCCCGAAGTCTCCCCCTCCCTTGACCTGCCTCACAACTTCTAAATCTCAGCTCTGCCCTTAGCAAGCCATGTGACCTTAGGCCAGATCTCCAAACTTAAGTTTCTCAATCTAATAATTTTAATGGAGGACCTAATAGTAATATCTGCATAGAGTTTTTCATATATTAAGTTGAAAAATGTATGTTAAATATTTAGGTACATAGGAGTTACTTAATAAAGTTGAATGTCCTTCCCACTTTTCCATTATTCTGCAGATATCTACTGGGCTCCCCGAGAGAAAGCATTTCTAAGCTCTCCACTGAAAAGATCCTGTCAGATTCTCAGGGCTCAGCTATAGTATACGTAGTGCTTTCCCTCTGCTCTTACTGTTTTCAAAGGGCCAGTTGGTGCTGTTGTTGTGTATTTGTTGTTTGTCTATCCAACCGTGTCTTCACTTTCTAATGGTACCCAGACTTTTTCTCTAGGCATCTATACTGGCCCCCAGATTATCTGTTTCTTGAGAAGCTGATCTCAAGATAAATGATGTCTTGATAAAGGAATAAAAATACAACCCAAGGCAATCTAATCACAGTGAATCTCAAGACTTTTTAAAAAAAGTTCTGTATTTTTACTATGACAAACAAACACCTTTATACATTTATCTTATATATGTGTTTTTTAAAATCACAATAAGAATCCCCAAAGTAGTATTGCTAGTTTAAAAATGGGCATATTTTACATTTTAAAACATATTTCTAGATTAATTCCCTCAGTTTGTAGCAGCTCACACTCAAGTAAACAAAGTCGGAGGATGACTTATCCTCATTAGCTATGAGTGTTATTGCCTTGTAAAGTTTGTGCTTATCTAATGGGTTAAAAAATAGGTTATTATATCAGATGGTCCCTGACTTACCGTGGTTGGACTTAGCGAACTTTTGACTTTAGGATTGTGTTAAAGTGGCAGCAGTTAGTAGAAATGGTACTTGCAGTTTTGAATTTTGATCTTTTTCTGAGATAGTGATGTGCAGTCTGATCCTCTCTTGTGACACTGGGCAGAGGCAGCTGCGGGCCACAGCTCCTAGTCAGTCACACAATCATGAGGGTGAACATGTGATACACTTACAACTATTCTGTACCCAGACAACCATTCTGTTTTTCATTTTTAGTACAGTATTCAGTAAATTACATGAGACATTCAATACTTTATTATAAAATAGCCTTTGTATTACATGATTCTGCCTAACGGTAGGCTAATGTAAGTGTTCTCAGCATGTTTAAGGTAGGCTAGGCTAAGCTTTGATGTTTGGTATGTTAGGTGTATTTAATGTGTTTTAGACTTAAAATATTTTCAACTTATGAGAGGTTTATTGGGATGTAACCTCATCATTAGTTGAGGAAGATCTGCACCTTTAAAATTTGTAATCATTGTTTTTTTAAAAATTGTAGTAAGAACACCTAACTTGAGATCTATCCTCTTAACTAATTTTTAAGTGCACAATGCAGTATTGTTAACTATAGGCACAAGGTTGTATAGCAGCAGATCTTCAGAATTTATCCATATTGCCTAACTAAAATTTTATACCTGTTGAACAGAAACCTCATTTTCTCCTCCAATCAGTCCCTGGCAACCACAATTATGCTCTCTGTTTCTATAACTATTTTATATATCTCATATAAGTGGAATCATGCGGTGTTTGTCCTTCTGTGATGGACTTATCTCACTTAGCATAATGTCTTTCAGGTCCATCTGTGTAATCACATGTGGCAAGATTTCTTTCTTTTTTCTTTTTTAGGGCTGAACTTATTGATATTATTGCTTTTGATGTTGTTCATAAGGAAAATAGAAACCTTGAATTTTCTGGTGTTGTGAACTTAGAAAGTGACACTCAAAATACCATTTCTACTTTTCCTTTCTTTTTATTTTTTTAATTAAATTAATGTCTTCAATTTAATGCAAAAGCACATTTTACTCTATAACTTAAACTTGTGTGTTTTGGGTAATTGGTTGTTTACATGATATTCCAAAACAGAAATATACTAGAATATTTTAATTGGGATGTAGTTCCCTACTATGATGTAATTTGATATTTTGTAGGATAATTACAATTCAAATATTCTATTCCTTGCAATATATAAAATAATGTAGTTTAGTCTGCAACAGTTGCGTCTATTTTTTGAGACTTCTACTGTTTAAAAATATACACAATAAAGGAAGCATTTATATGCATAAAATGTACCCAGAGGGTTTTTATAACAGCATTTTATCATTTTGAATTTATAAAAAATATATTATTCTCATGCAGTGACCTCTTTAACAGGAAGATGATCATTACTGCTTCATTTTTGAAATAATGTTTAATATAGGCATTTTCCCATATATTGGCTGTACTACAGTAGACTATAACATATTTCAGATAGTTGGAACCAGAGAGTAAAGTTTTCCTTTAGCTATTTTTTCGGACTTTATGAAAGATCAGAAAAGAATGCACCTATTGGTCATTTGGAGTCAAAATTATGAAGCTATTGACCAAGCTGTTTCCTCTGTGTGTGCAGCTCATGTCTATTTTTACTAAAAATGAGAACCATAGCCTCTTGAAGAAAAAAAATAACCATTCTGCACTTACCTGTATTCATATATTGTATTTTTTTTATTGTACAAAGTCACATAGACATTGTTGTGATTTAAAAAAATTGCTGAAGGACATAGAAACATGCCAAATAATGTAAAAATATGTCATTTTGCCTGAATTGAAGACTCAGTATTTTGAAGATGCATTATATATCTATAAATTAAAGGATAATTTCAGTGTGGTCCCAACAAAACACCTAATAGATTTTTAAATAGAATTTGGCACGTTCCTTTATGAGAAGAACCACTGGTAAATTTGATTCTGTTAAGATAAATAATATATGAAAATGTGGTCAACAGAGTTAAATGTAAGTGACAGCAGAGGGTGGGGGAGATATCCTTTACTGTGTTAACAGATAAAAGCGTAACATCTAGAATTTCCAAAAAGAAACATTTCAAAAATTTAAGAAGAATATCCGTAACACAATAAAAATGGACAAAGAATAGAAAAAGACAGTTCACAAAAGATGAAACACTGAAGTTCAGTAAATACATATGTATAGTAAATATATATTTCAGTCATATATTTTATAATAAAAATTAATTGAAAAATTTTCCCTAAATAGGATGACAAATTTTTATATAGAATGACAATTTAAAACATACTGCTAATATCAAGTAGGGTAAAGGTATATATCAGATATTTTGAATCCTAGTGGGGTTATTAATTGGTATAGACACTATGGAGGGAAGTTTGGTAGCATTTAAGTTTTAAATATGCATGCTTTATGACACTGCCATTCTTCTTTCTGATATTAACTTGTATGTCCAGCAGTAGGGCATAAAAAAGTAATTAAGGAGCAACCATATTGCTATGACTAGGAAGAGTTACAAATATGACATTTGTTGCAGACTGATTTGCAAGGTATATTATGATAGGAGAAAAGCAAGGTGAAAATATGCAAAGTATTGCATTAAAATGGACAAATGAATTCTGTTTTAGTATAGGATGATGTGTGCATTCCTAAATAGTATAGAATGTCTTGTAGGACACACATCGCAGGGATAAGGGATAACAATGGTTTCTGAGACAGGGGAGACTGAGGTTGTGGGTTGGAGAAAACGAATTAATTTGGTTCACCTATTTTAACTTAAATATTGTTACAGAAATTTATTAAGTTATTAGCTGTGTAATTAAGCACTTACTATTAAAAGGAATCTACTAAAGTGTCTAGTAGTCTGGAATCAAAAAGATACAGCTTTGAATAGGGCTTATAAGCTAGGATACATCTTTTTAGATCAATGTAAAAACATTCTTTAGCTTCACTGAAGTAGTTTGCTGAAGTAGAATGCCATTTGAAGTTTAGAAGACTGAATTGAAGATTTCTAAAGATAAAATTTCTGATTTCTGATTACAGACCTGACCTACCTTAGGATAATTATTGGCTCTCTATCAAATCAATGAGCAAGCACACTCCTTTGTGCTGCTAGTGTTAAGGACTGATTTGCACAATCTCCTTCACGCCTCTATCTAGTCCCCATTGTGAGGATCGTGATCCAAATATTTGGCATTAGGCAAAACCTGCTATTATGGGACAGACTGTAGAAAAAACCTCATTTGTGGAATAAAGTGATATGTAATGTAAATATGCCTATCACATGCTCATGAAATGATTGTTTCCCTTCACAAACTTTAAGATTTTCCTGCTGCTCAAAGAAGAAGTGGAAGAAGAAAGAGGAGATGGAGGAGGAGGAGGGAAAGAGGGGATTGCATGTTTATTTTATGGAAAAGAACAGTACGTGGTTATTGGTTTTTATGGATGGAAACTGAATACTTATTAGAACATACAATTTTACACATGGTCTTGTGAGTTTATATACTGAGGAAAAGAATAAGACTCACCCTTAAAAATTTCCCTAAAATAATTAATTAATTCATTCTTTATATGTATCTTGTGTGCCTACACATACTGTCCTGGGTGGTGTTGAAATAATTGGGAACACACAGAGCTCCTGTACTTGTGTATCAGGGGCACATATAAGATATAAGAGATTAAATAAGATAAGATAAAATTAAAAAGTAAAGTTAAATACAAATTTTAAAAGCTATGGACAGATTAATTAAGGGCTCAGAGAAAAGTGCCAATCCTTTGGAAGAGTGGAGAGGGGAAGCACTCCAGGCAAAGGGAACAGCATGTGCCAGTGCCTGGAGGTGGAAGAAGAGCTTGATATCTGGAAGCAGCTGAGAGAGGAGTAGTGTCATAAGGGCACTGTGTGCTTGGGTGGGGTGGGATGGAGTAGGCCCAACAGAGGAAGCTGGAAAAGTGACTTGAACCCACATAATGCAAAAAACATAAACCATGGTAGAAAGATGAATTTTGTTCTGAGTGCATTAGAAACCACCGAAGAATTTCTAGCAGTGATCCAGTTTGGATTCTAAGAATATCATGTTCCCTGATTATTGACCATGAAAATGTCAATAAAAAAAACTATCTTCATTTTTCATATTGCTTCAGAAATGTCTATTATTCCATGCACTGCAACATGTTGAACACATTTTTTCACTGAACTAACACTGTCCTTATTCATATATACAACGAGCATTCTTAGAAACATTTTTAAAAATTTAAATAAAAGTGAAAATTTTTTATTGTGGTATGAACACAATATGAGTTCTACCCTCTTAACAAATTCTTAAGAGTGTAATACAGTATTGTTAACTATAGTATTGTTAACTATACACAATGTTGTACAACAGATCTCTAGAATGTATTCATTTTTATAACTAAATGTATTCATTTTGTTGAATAGTGACTTCCCCCTCCCTCCAGCCTCTAGCAAACATCCCTTTTCTCTCTGTTTTTATGAGTTTAACTCTTCTACATACCTCATATGAGTGGAATCATGCAGTATTTGTCCTTCTGCGACTGGCTTATTTCACTTAGCATAATGTCTTCCAGGTTCATCTACGTTGTCACATATAGCAGGATTCACTTGTTTTTTTTTTTTTTTTAATTTCATTTATTTATTTATTTTTGGCTGTGCTGGGTCTTTTCTGTGCGTGGGCTTTCTCTAGTTGCGGCGAGCGGGGGCCACTCTTCATTGCGGTGCGCGGGCCTCTCACTGTTGCGGCCTCTCATTGCGGAGCACAAGCTCCAGACGCGCAGGCTCAGTAGTTGTGGCTCACGGGCCTAGTCGCTCCACGGCATGTGGGATCTTCCCAGACCAGGGCTCGAACCCGTGTTCCCTGCATTGTCAGGCAGACTCTCAACCACTGCGCCACCAGGGAAGCCCAGGATTCACTTGTTTTTTAAGGCTAAAAAATATTCCATTGTGTGTATATACCACATTTTCTTTATCCACTCGTCCATTGATGGACATTTAGGTTGTTTCCCAATCTTGGCTATTGTGAACAATGCTGCTGTGAACATGGGAGTGAAGATACTTCCTTGAGATCCTGATTTCAATTCTTTCAGTAAGTGGGAGTGCCAGATCATACCGTAGTTCTTTTTTAAATTTTTTGAGGACCCTCCATGCTATTTTACATAGTGGCTGCACAATTTTACATTCCTACCAACAGTGTACAAGGGTTCCAATTTTGATAATAGCCATCCTATCGAGTGTGAGATGATTAATGTTGAACATCTTTTCATATACTTGTTGGCCATTTCTGTGTCTTCTTTGGAGAAATGTCTATTGAGGTCGTCTGTCCACTTAAGTTTTTTTTTCTGTTTTTGCTGTGTTGTTGTAGGACTTTCTTGTATATTTTAGAAGTTAACCCCGTATCAGATATATTGTTTGCAGATATTTTCCCCATTTTTTAGGTTGTTTCAGTCTGTTGATTGTTTCCTTTGTTGTCCAGAAACTTTTTAGTTTGATGTACTCTCACTTGTCTATTTTTGCTTTTAGAATGCTGGTTATCTATGTGAATAAGTGCTGTGTTATTTCAGTGAAAGAATGTGTTTACCACACTTCAGTGCATGGTATACACTATGTAAAGACACATGTATAAAAGGTGTTTCTAAGGATCTAGTTGTATATGATGAATCAAGGTAGTGTTAAAAAAAAAAGCCAAGAAAATGTCTTTTTTTTTTAGGTAAAAACTATTGGGAATTAAGAGTTTTTGTTTGTTTGGATTTTTGATTGGTCAGTCCAAGAGAGTAATTATTAAGTAAAACAGAAGTAAGTAAAACATATTTTATTAATTTTTTGCATTTGGGGGCAGCTAAACCCTTAGCATAGAGATAAAATCTTTCAATAATGTTTTTGTCTCTCACTGTTGAGATTAAACTTTGTTCAATCTGGAACATGTGTCCTTAACTAGATTATCAAATGACACACGAATTTTCCCCTCAGTATTAGTTTCCACAGTGGTGATTTCAATATTCAATAAATGTATAACAAGACAAGATGCTCCATTAGAGAAAACAATTCTGTTCTCCATTGATGGATAAACAGTTTAGCATGAGATCGTTTGATAGTTTCTACCTTAAACTATTTGGTCTCTCAAGGCAGAGGTATTTTTTAGAGCCAGCCCTTGCACCGTGTCATTGTAATGACACCGTAAAACAGTTTCTTTTTATACTTTCCAATAAAACAGTGTGACATCTTAAATCTGAGTTGCTTTACTTTTTTTTTTTTTTAACATCTTTATTGCAGTATAATTGCTTTACAATGGTATGTTAGTTTCAGCTTCACAACAAAATGAATCAGTTATATATATACATATATTCCCATATCTCTTCCCGCTTGCGTCTCCCTCCCTCCCACCCTCCCTATCCCACCCCTCCAGGCGGTCACAAAGCACCGAGCTTATCTCCCTGTGCTATGCGGCTGCTTCCCACTAGCTATCTACCTTACGTTTGGTAGTGTATATATGTCCATGCCTCTTTATCGCTTTGTCACCGTTTACCCTTCCCCCTCCCCATAGTCTCAAGTCCATTCTCTAGTAAGTCTGTGTCTTTATTCCTGTTTCACCCCTAGGTTTTTCATGACATTTTTTTTTTAAATTCCATATATATGTGTTAGCATACGGTATTTGTCTCTCTCTTCCTGACTTACTTCACTCTGTATGACAGACTCTAGGTCTATCCATCTCATTACAGCACATTAAAAGGATCATACACCATGATCAAGTGGGGTTTATTCCAGGAATGCAAGGATTCTTCAATATATGCAAATCTATCAATGTGATAAACCATATTAACAAACTGCTTTACTTTTTAAAGGGTGAAGAATACATGATTCCTTTCCATCCGCCTCCCTCCAGCAAGGCAATCATCAGGTACAAAGAAGAAAGCTCAGGGGAAACACATATAGATGGAGGGGGAATTGTTCACAGTCTGAGAAGATAAGAGACAAGGTGACAATAACCTAGAAATTATTCAAAGATAGAAGTTTAGGTTTTTCAATGGGTAAAGATAACTTAATGGAGGACACTTACAGACAGACACACTCTAGAAGTGGTGATCACAGCTACCGCAGAACAGGAAAGTTTGGGATTAGCCGTTGCAAGTGTAATGAGACTCTTTGTCCTGAAGGTTGAGGCTGGGTCCTGTTAAACGGATCAGGTTGGTTGGTGGGAAGAGAGGGAGAACCATAAAGGGAAATATGCAAGCAGACGGTTTCTGGAAGTTGTCTGTGTTCAACTTGAACAGATCTCTAAAATAATAGCCACAATTTCTCTTTAAAACTTCAATTTCGATGACAAACTAATGCAGAGAAACAAGAAGTCCGTCTATTTCCAGTTAACGATCACTTTCTTAAAGAGAAAGTATAACCTAATAAACACAGATAAAGCAACTCAGAAGAGAGTCTGCATGTAAGATTGTTTACACATATTCTGGTAATAATTATGATTTTAATTAGCATTATTGTGTTGTGCCGTGTCAACTCCATTTTGCACTGAGTCAAAATAACTAAAATCTAACTCATCAGAAGGATCTAAGTCAGTGGAAGCATTTGAAGGCATTAGTTTGTCAGAGAAAATTTACTGTTTCTAATACATGGTCCTATCTTGAGTGGGCAGATCTCAGGTAGATGGTGATGCTAAAGTTTATAGTGGCTGTCTTAGTCTGTTTGTGCTGCTATAGCAAAATACCACAGTCTGGGTTGCTTAAAAAAATCAGAAACATTTCTCACAGTCTGGGAAGGTGGAAGTCTGAGATTGAGATACCAGCATGAATGGGTGAGGGCCCTCTTTAGAGCATAGCAATGGCTATATCCTGATGCTGTAGCGAACATTTCCCTGTGACTCACTCAAGCCCATAATGAGAACCAGACTACTGATCTTTGCAGATAATCCACTGACAAATGTCTTCTCTGAATTCATATCTGAGCTGAAATTCCTAGGATTTTCTACTAGCAGTGACATTTTGCAAATATTACTTTAATACCTTGATTTACCTCTTTCTTCAGAGTATACTTCTATAAAACCTGCCCTCACTCTCTTTAACATGCATTTGCATAATGTAAACTGAAGATGGATATCCTAAATGCATACTAATGTGAAACTCTTTAGCTTCTATAATTCCTGAAATATAAAGCTGATGAACATATGAGGTCAAACCCTGTCTGCCTTGGTGTCCTTCCTCTTTGAAATTTCTAGTTACTGGGCTAAGGAACATCCTCATTCTCAGTGGAAATCTTTTTTTTTTTTTTTTTTTTTGCGGTACGCGGGCCTCTCACTGTTGTGGCCTCTCTCGTTGCGGAGCACAGGCTCCGGACGCGCTGGCTCAGCGGCCATGGCTCACGGGCCCAGCCACTCTGCGGCATGTGGGATCTTCCCAGACCGGGTCACGAACCTGTGTCCCCTGCATCGGCAGGCAGACTCTCAACCACTGTGCCACCAGGGAAGCCCTCAGTGGAAATCTTGACACATGGATAGTTGTTTAATTATAAATATAAAATATATTACTATTTAAATTTTACAATTGTTTTAAACATCTTTATTAGGAGTATAATTGCTTTAAAATGGTGTGTTAGTTTCTGCTTTATAACAAAGTGAATCAGTTATACATATACATATGTCCCCATATCTCTTCCTTCTTGCATCTCCCTCCCTCCCACCCTCTCTATCCCACCCCTCTAGGTGGTCACAAAGCACTGAGCTGATCTCCCTGTGCTATGTGGCTGCTTCCCAATGGCTATCTATTTTACGTTTGGTAGTATATGTATGTCCATGCCACTCTCTCACTTTGTCCCAGTTTACCCTTCCCCCTCCCCGTATCCTCAAGTCCATTCTCTAGTAGGTCTGCATCTTTATTCCTGTCTTGGCCCTAGGTTCTTCTGATCATTTTTTTTCTCTTTTAGATTGCATATACATGTGTTGGCATACATTATTTGTTTTTCTCTTTCTGAGTTACTTCACTCTGTATGACAGTCTCTAGGTCCATCCACCTCACTACAAATAACTCAGTTTTGTTCCTTTCTATGGCTGAGTAATATTCCATTGTATATATGTGACACATCTTCTTTATCCATTCATCTGTTGATGGACACTTAGGTTGCTTCCATGTCCTGGCTACTGTAGAAAGAGCTGCAATGAACATTTTAGTACATGACTGTTTTTAAATTATGGTTTTCTCAGGGTATATGCCCAGTAGTGGGATTGCTGGATCATATGGTAGTTCTATTTTTAGTTTTTTAAGGAACCTCCATACTGTTCTCCATGGTGTCTCTATCAGTTTACATTCCCACCAACAGTGCAAGAGGGTTCTCTTTTCTCTATACCCTCTCCAGAATTTATTGTTTGTAGATTTTTTGATGATGGCCATTCTGACCGGTGTGAGATGATATCTCATTGTAGTCTTGATTTGCATTTCTCTAATGATTAATGATGTTGAGCATTCTTTCATGTGTTTGTTGGCAATCTGTATATCTTCTTTGGAGAAATGTCTGTTTAGGTCTTCTGTCCATTTTTGGATTGGGTTGTTTGTTTCTTTTTGATATTGAGCTACATGAGTTGCTTGTATGTTTTGGAGATTAATCCTTTGTCAGTTGCTTCATTTGCAAATATTTTCTCCCCTTCTGAGGGTTGTATTTTTGTCTGGTTTATGGTTTCCTTTGCTGTGCAAAAGCTTTTAAGTTTCATTAGGTCCCATTTGTTTATTTTGTTTTTATTTCCATTTCTCTAGGAGGTGGGTCCAAAAGGATCTTGCTGTGATTTATGTCATAGAGTGTTCTGCCTATGTTTTCCTCTAAGAGTTTGATGGTGTCTGGCCTTACATTTAGGTCTTTAATCCATTTTGAGTTTATTTTTGTGTATGGTGTTAGGGAGTGTTCTAATTTCATTCTATTACATGTAGCTGTCCAGTTTTCCCAGCACCACTTATTGAAGAGGCTGTCTTTTGTCCACTGTATATTCTTGCCTCCTTTATCAAAGATAAGGTGACCATATGTGCCTGGGTTTATCTCTGGGCTTTCTATCCTGTTCCATTGATCTATATTTCTGTTTTTATGCCAGTACCATACTGTCTTGATTACTGTAGCTTTGTAGTATAGTCTGAAGTCAGGTTGCCTGATTCCTCCAGCTCCATTTTTCTTTCTCAGGATTGCTTTGGCTATTCAGGGTCTTTTGTGTTTCCATACAAATTGTGAAATTTTTTGTTCTAGTTCTGTGAAAAATGCCAGTGGTAGTTTGATAGAGATTGCATTGAATCTATAGATTGCTTTGGGTAGTAGAGTCATTTTCACAATGTTGATTCTTCCAATCCAAGAACATGGTATATCTCTCCATTTGTATCATCTTTCATTTCTTTCATCAGTGTCTTATAATTTTCTGCATACAGGTCTTTTGTCTCCTTAGGTAGGTTTATCCTAGATATTTTATTCTTCGGTTGCAATGGTAAAAGGGAGTGTTTTCTTAATTTCACTTGGAGATTTTTCATCATTAGTGTATAGGAATGGAAGAGATTTCTGTGCATTAATTTTGTATCCTGCTACTTTACCAAATTCATTGATTAGCTCTAGTAGTTTTCTGGTAGCATCTTCAGGATTCTCTATGTATAGGGTCATGTCATCTGCAAACAGTGACATCTTTACTTCTTCTTTTCTGATTTGGATTCCTTTTATTTCTTTTTCTTCTCTGATTGCTGTGGCTAAAACTTCCAAAACTATGTTGAACAATAGTGGTGAGAGTGGGCAACCTTGTCTTGTTCCTGATCTTAGTGGAAATGGTTTCAGTTTTTCACCATTGAGGATGATGTTGCTGTGGGTTTGTCATATATGGCCTTTATTATGTTGAGGAAAGTTCCCTGTATGCCTACTTTCTGGAGGCTTTTAATCATAAATGGGTGTTGAATTTTGTCAAAACCTTTCTCTGCATCTATTGAGATGATCATATGGTTTTTCTCCTTAAATATGTTAATATGCTGTGTCACGTTGATTGATTTGCATATATTGAAGAATCCTTGCATTCCTGGGATAAACTTCACTTGATCATAGTGTATGATCCTTTTAATGTGCTGTTGGGTTCTGTTTGCTAGGATTTTGTTGAGGATTTTTGCATCTATGTTCATCAGGGATATTGGCCTGTAGTTTTCTTTCTTTGTGACATCTTTATCTGGTTTCGGTATCAGGGTGATGTTGGCCTTGTAGAATGAGTTTAGGAGTGTTCCTCCCTCTGCTATATTTTGGGAGTTTGAGAAGGATAGGTGTTAGCTCTTCTATAAATGTTTGATAGAATTCACCTGTGAAGCCACTGGTCCTGGGCTTTTGTTTGTTGGAAGATTTTTAATTAGTTTCAATTTCAGTTCTTGTGATGGGTCTCTTTATATTTTCTATTTCTTCCTGGTACAGTCTCGGAAGGTTGTGCATTTCTAAGAATTTGTCCATTTCTTCCAGGTTGTCTATTTTATTGGCGTAGTGTTGCTTGTAGTGATCTCTCATGATCCTTTGTATCTCTGCAGTTTCAGTTGTTACTTCATGTTACTTCACCTTTTTCATTTCTAATTCTATTGATTTGAGTCTTCTCCCTTTTTTCCTTTATGAGTTTGGCTAATGGTTTGTCAATTTTGTTTATCTTCTCAAAGAATCAGCTTTTAGTTTTATTGATCTTTGCTATTGTTTCCTTCATTTCTTTTTCATTTATTTCTGATCTGATTTTATGATTTCTTTCCTTCTGCTAACTTTGGGATTTTTTTGTTCTTCTTTCTCTAATTGCTTTAGGTGTAAGTTTAGGCTGTTTATTTGATATGTTTCCTGTTTCTTAAGGTAGGATTGTATAGCTATAAACTTTCTTCTTAGAACTGCTTTTGCTGCATCCCAACGGTTTTGGGTCATCGTGTCTCCATTGTCATTTGTTTCTAGATATTTTTGGATTTCCTCTTTGATTTCTCCAGTGGTCACTTGGTTATTAAGTAGTGTATTGTTTAGCCTCCATGTGTTTGTGTAAATTGCGTTTTGAGGTGGTGTGATGTTAAAGTTATACTGTGAGTTGGAGGGAGTATATTTTTTTAGAGAGGGAAGATGTATATGGAAATATTTGAAAGAAATATGAATCCTCCAGAGGTGTAGCTTCATGGGAGCTAAAGGCACATTCTGTTACACTGAATGTATTTTACTTACTGTCGTGCCTTCAGATCTTTGCTGTTGTTGTTTAAATATGCACATTTCTTTTCTCCAATAGTCAGATCTCTTTCAAGCAGTTATTTTGCTGAAATATGCACTGTCTTTCTCTACTGTTCCAAGTTTAATGATATGCATTTTTCAAGATAGGCACCAGAGTCAAGATGCAGAAGTTCCAGAGTTGTTTGTTCTTTTCTCATGATATTAACCAGCCCATCTAATTGGGAGCAAACCTGGGCCTCACAAGCACTGTGATTCATCAAGCTGCAAAAAAGGGCCACATTTTTAAAAGAGTGTGGCTAGCCTATTAAGAGTACTTCAGTCAAATTTTATGATGCTTTAAATAAATGGATTTTATGGTTATTATTGCAGAGCTTATTCTTTTTGAGTTAACTTGCAGCTAAATGTAATGCTTTCTCTCTTTTGTCACCCCAAGTTCTTTTAACATACAAACTACTCCCTGGGGATAGCATCTCAGATGGAGTCATAAGATAATTGTAACTTAATGGGACCCCAGTGGCCTTTAAAAGTTAATGCAACTAGAGCAATTAATGAAGCTTCTAAAGTAAGGGATGTAAGCCTGAGGATAATTTATGCACTGGGATGATCTAGCTCATTATTGGCATTATTTAACATTCCCCAGGCTCTCAAGTAGATCATGGCTGTACATCCAAAAATAGGACAAGAAAATATTTTTGACTCCTATAGATAAAAAAATATTCTTCAAGTTAGAAGAAGGAAAATGATCTTGAAAGGGAACATAACAACAAGTTGGGAGAAGGAAAGTTCTTCTCTATAAAAATTCAGCTAGTAAGTACATGGATGAAAGAGTGATAGAATTCTAAAGCTGCATTTTGCAATTCTAGGCAACAAGCACAGTAAATCTTAAAATTAGGGGAAAACTTGACTGGAAATTTTATGAGGACAGGCTAACATCATCTGAATTCACAGATAAATCTTAACATCATTATATATGGGGCAGCCAGATATCATGGAGTCTCAGTGATGTGAAGTAATAGGAAGTACAAAGCACCACATATGAAGTAGGTTTGTCAAAATACTTGAGCCTGACTATCTTAAGTCCTCCAGAGTCTTCCTGTCAATTTATAGGAAATAAAGGAGAGAGAGGAAAGTTAATATACACGTCATGAGGAAGTAATCAATCCAGTGCAGAATGTGGGACATTTGATAGTGCATATTAATGGAGTAAATAAAACTTAAGGGTTATGGCAACTTAATACAATATGTGGACATTGAAGGATCTTGATTCAGATAAATCAAGTACACAGGAAATGTTCATGGTATTAAGAAATTATTGACTTTTAAAGTATGTTGATTGTTTAAAAATAGTCTTAGAGAAGCATACTAAGTATTTACAGTTGAAATACCATGATGTATGGAATTTCCTTTAAAATATTCTGGCTAAAATATGCGGGCAGTAGTTGAATTAAGGCTGGCCATATGTTAAAGCTGGGTAATGGTATATGAGGGCTGATTAGAGTGTTTTCTGTATTTCTTGCTATGTTTGAAAATTTGCATAGTGAAAAGGAGAACATGAGTATTTCACGATAGACACAAAGATGATAAGTGAAAGAGTTGTACTTTTTATGTCTGAGGACTTGAAGACATGGTGACATAATCACATCAAGTCTGGGTGTCGTTTGGAGTCCATATAAAATTTTTAGACATTGTTCAGATACAATGAAAAGAAAAGAGGAGTGCTTCAATTTTGTGTTAAAGTACCATTCTGGTAAATGTATCTCACTCTTTGTGAATTTTACCTACCTGTGAGATGTACATAATACAGTTTCCAAAACGTATTACTTATAGTTGCTCTACTAATTTAAGCAAACTAAGAATTTTATTGGTTCTGATTGTTTTTAAATTTAAGTGTTATTTTATATTGGAGTATAGTTGATTTACACTATTATGTTAGTTTCAGGTGTACAGCAAAGGGATTCAACTGAATAACTATACATGTACATATATCCATTCTTTTTCAGATTCTTTTCCCATATAGGTTATTACAGTATATTGAGTAGAGTTCCCTGTGCTATACAGTAGGTCCTTGTTGATTATCTATTTTATATATAGTAGTGTGTATATGTTAATCCCCAACTCTTGATTTGTCCCTCCCCACCACCTTTCCCCTTTGGTAACCATAAGTTTGTTTTCAAAGTCTGTGAGTCTGTTTCTGTCTTGTAAATAACTTCATTTGTATCTTTTTTTTTTAGATTCCACAAGTAAGATATCAAAAGATATTTGTCTTTCTCTGTCTGACTTCACTTAGTATGATAATCTCTAGGTCCATCTGTCTGATGGTTTTAATATTGTCAAAATACCAAGTTTTCTAAAACTTTTTTAGCAATGCTGAGGGAAAAAATGATCCCCCCTTCTTTTGCAAGTGGTAGTTTCCAACTTCTTTATTTAAATAACTTGTAATGACAAGTAAAATGATCATATTTGTTATACCTATTTATTTTGAAAATATTTTCTCATCCCTCACTCAGAGGTTGTAGATACAGAGTGATTTATTTTATTTATTTATTTTTTTAAAGGGATTTTGCTTTTTTTTTAATTTTAATTTATTTATTTATGGCTGTGTTGGCTCTTCGTTTCTGTGCGAGGGCTTTCTCTAGTTGCGGCGAGCGGGGGCCACTCTTCATCACGGTGCGCGGGCCTCTCACTATTGTGGCCTCTCTTGTTGCGGAGCACAGGCTCCAGACACGCAGGCTCAGTAATTGTGGCTCACGGGGCAGGCTGCTCTGCGGCATGTGGGATCTTCCCAGACCAGGGCTCGAACCCATGTCCCCTGCATTGGCAGGCAGATTCTCAACCACTGCACCACCAGGGAAGCCCCTGATTTAGTTTATTTTAAGCAAACCTTACAAAGTGCCGTTAAAACAATTACATCATATGTGATTTTATTCAGCGAAGCACCTGAAAAAGCACCAGTGTGAAATTGGGGAAACTGAGCTAATAATATTTAAGACCTGCATCATTTCAAAGGTGCTGAAAAGCAAGACAACTTGAATTTAAATAAGGCAGTCCCTAGTGTGTGCATGTGCAGAGGGCCTACCCTGTAGCACAAACGTTTAGCCACACATATCCTCTTCACAGATTCTCCCCAAAGCAATCAAATTCACATGGCGCCCTTTCTTTCTTCCTGTCTTTATCATTTCTCCACCTTCTCAGCCCCACAGAACACAAACTTTCTGTGAGTGAAACAACTACATTTGCCATTGCTAAGATTTCATCTACAAAACAGAATTCGTGATGTTTCATGCTGATGTCTTATCTTTATACATACACATATATATATATTTTAAATAAATTTTGTTTTGGTAAGAACGCTTAATATGAGATCAACCTCTTAGCAAAATTTTAAGTATACAATAAAATATCATTGCCTCCAGGTACAATGTTGTACAGCAGATCTCTAGAACGTATTTAATTTGTCCTGGTCAGTGCTGTTATAATTATGCCCTCTAGTGATCTAGGAGCAGTGTTGCTGATTGTTCTGATTCCTCTCTTGTTACGGACACTTCTTTGTACGGCACATGACCTATCAGATATACCTCTACAGGAACTCATCTCTTTCTGTTCTGCTGCCCTGAATGCCAGCCTAACTCAAGAGACTGTGTCTGATGTCCCACTTGATTTCCTTCCCAGCTTATTGCTGCTTTTAAGATTTTTGTTTACATCCATTCCTTGTTGTAAGTTAGACACACTAAACATCGGATAAAAAGGGAGAAGACAAATACTAGTGTCTCGTGGATACCCTTGGTTTCTTTGGGTGATTTCAATTGCAGTGTTTTCCTACTTTAATGAGACCCAGTGTTCATGGGACTAGGGCGCAGCATAAAATGCAATGATGCGAACAAATTTGAAAGGCCAAACACCACAATAAAATTTGCCTTTGGGACTTCTAGAACTTTGAAGGAGCGTTATGGAACACTGTTGTGTTGAAGCACTACAGGTCCCTGAGCAGGTGTGAAGTAGAGAAACATGGAAGGTCTCTGGATATTGGATCAGTACCAGCCATCGTTTTATGGAAAATGTCCAATTAAGTGATTGTTAACTTTTCGTGTGGAAGAAATCTCATGCACATTAAACTAATTCAGTGTTTTAGAGGAGAAAAAAAAGTCACTCAGGTACTGGAGATTAGATAATTCCCAGGTGGGTCTATTCATTTGTTTGAAGTCCCAGGTGGGTCTCTTCATTTGTTTGAAGCAGTGGCTCTTTCAAAGTGTGTTCTGGGGACCAGTAGCATCAGCATAACCTGGAAATTTGTTAAAAATGCAAATTATCGACTCCCACTCTAGACCTACTGATTCAAAAACTCCTCCATGGCTCCCAGAAATTTGTTCTCACAAGCCTACCAGGGGATTCTGGGGAATGCATGAATTTAAGAACCACTGGTTTAATGTATATTTTTCAAAACAAAGAGTTTAAGATTTTTCAATCCATTAAAATTTGTTCTTAGTACAGTAAAATCCTTTGAAATAATTCTTCAAGTCAGATAAATAGTCCTTTTTTTCCTTTCAAGATTATTAGTTAAAAACAATGAGGATCGTATTGGCTTGATAATTCTACTTATTGATGATAACTCAGAAAATATTCATATTTATTATTATTACAACTGTCACATTTTACTGTTTTGCTGACATTCAGCACTGTAAATGGCCTGATGCATAGCTTTAACACCTGCATATTTCTAAGGAAAACAAGCAAGGAATGCCTGTAGCTCCTCTGGGATCCATGGATTAATAATGAAACAAAAATTAGTCAGGAATAGAGTGTGAAGCTCAATTCAGTTTCAGATTCCAGGGGTGAATAGCAATATTTTCCCCCATTATATGAGACAGTACATGTAACATTCATTGCCTTGGCAAGCATACCAAAGGAGCTTAATGTTAGTTTTTATTATCCTAGTGCTCTTTAATACTATTCCAGAGAAGGCTGCTACAGGCCTCCCTGTTTATGCCATTGTGAAGCTTGACTAATTGACAAAAAGAAAAAAATAAAGAAAACTATTCAACAGCCCAGTTTCTCATATGACTATGCATATATAAGTTCTAAAGAGAACATTAGAAATTGGCAGTGTATTAAAAATAAATTTACTGTGACTAAGTTCACTTAAACTCTATCCTTATGACCTTTGTGTCCTTAAGAGATGTCTTTTTATTATAAAGTGCTGTTGGTTGCTTAAAAGTCTTCTTTGTCTGTTATTAATATAGTTACACCAGCTTTATTTTATTTAGTGATCTTTTGGTGTATCTTTCCTCATCCCTTCGTTTTAGACAGTTTTTGTCATTTAAAACATATACCTGTAAACAGCATATAGTAAGGTTTTATTTCTATCCAACCTGAAAATCTTTGCCTTTTATAGAATGTTTTTTCCATTAACATTTAATTTAGTTATTACTGTAATTATTTATTACTAAGTCTACCTTGCTTTTTCTCTGTTTCCCTCTTCTCTTTCCTTGTTTCTTTTTCTCCGCTTGCTTGCATATCTTTGGATTAATCAAGTGTTTTTGTTATTCCCATTCTTTTCTCATTTTTAGTAGTTATTAAGTTGATTGCAATATTTATCCTTGACTTATTAACATTTATTTTAAATGAATACCTTTTAGATTTCCAAAATGATGCAATTATTTTATGAGTTTAACTCCATTTAACCCCTTCTTGGGACTTTTTTTCTTGTTCCTCTTTCATGTTACTACCATTCTCTGTTTTGTCTTTGAGGGTATTTATTGTATTTATTTAAAATTCTTGGTCCATATGTTTCAATAATTCAGATAATATGTATTTTTCAGCTTTTGTGTTTCTTACTGTGTTTACATTGCTCTCCCCCACCCCAGTTTTATGGCCTGTGGGTTGCTTATGTGGCCCCCCCCCCCCCCAATTATTAGCCACCCTGTCTGGTAGGAAGGGCTGGAGCAGGTCCTGGCCTGTGCCTATACCAGTGTGTTTGGACATAAGGGAATGGATGAGCTCCCCGATGGACAGCTGCAGGCACCATAGAACCGTTGTCCCCAACTCTGAAAGGCTCTCTCCCCAAGGTGAACCCTCAAGTTAGGGAGTAGGAACCTCCTTTGGTTTGGAGTTTAGGGTTTTAGACTAGAGAATGGACGAATCAATGGGAGATGGCAGCACAGTACCCCATATGTATTTTCATTGGTGCTCTGCTCTCATAGTGTTCTGATAACACTGGGATTCCTGATAGCAATGTCGGGTAAAGGTGGTTCCAAAGCACCATGTGTAGGGGAGGAGGTGAAGATGGATGGAGACTAAAACAGAGCTTCCAAAGTTCTCCTACAAGCTCTAGTCTCATGGTCTTCTGCCCAGGCTGTATCTATCAAAGCCCCCATACCTACCCATACCACACATACCCTCATATAGAGATACATTACAACCCACAGCAATCTCTGATCTCCTCAGGAACGTCTCATAGTTATTTTGTATTTCTTCAAATCCATGCTGTCTTTTCATTCTGTAGTTTCTCCACAGAGACAAATCCAGTGGCCTCTGCTAGGTCCCCATAGAGGCAAAACTATTATTTCTTTTATGATCCCCTCCTTGCCCTTTTCTCTCAGCTCTCTTGTTGAAACTCATAGAATGGGCTCCTATATTTTGATAGAAAAGACTTGTGAATCAAAAACTAAGGCTGTGAATACATATTTGATACAATCATTTGCTCTGGGGAGATTATGTATTAGGACAGGGAAAGTCCCTCTTCATTCCCATGTCTTCACCAGGTTCCAAATCCAGAAATCAGAGATTGAAATCAAAGTGAGACCATTGATGTTCTTTTTTCTTGTTCTTACTTTCTGCTGGCCAACTGGAGGAGACTGAGACAACCTCTGGATCATCCCAGAGAAGACACTGTGCCTTGCTGAGGTTCAGAGTGTGGGATGGGTCTGCCTGAAAGAGTTTCCTCCATCATAAGACACAGATGTAGCACTAAGTGGGGTGTCTAGGCTGAGAAGGCTTGAGAGAGTCATCAAACTTCCTGGGTTCTTAGTGTTGTCTGAGAGAGCAGTCAAATTTCTCCTTTGACGTAGGTTGCAGGGGTAGCCTCCAATTTCTCCCAGCACACGAATTAGGGAGAGAGCTCTCCTTCCCTCTTGGGGGCAATTCATATCCAACAAGGGGAGGTGTTATAGGAGCAGGTGTCTTCTATCTCACCTTCTTCTTGACTTCCCTATTTCCAGTTCCACTCTTTGTGAAAACAGAAAAAAAGAAGTAGAATATTCAGTTATACTAGGAGACTCGGTTGCCAGTTATACCTTGTCTTCTTTGTTGATGTTTTGCTTTGAAGAATCTGAAAGACCTGCCACCCTTCCCATGAGGAGCAGCAAGGACCTGCTGCTGCCCCTTGGGTTATAGGTCTCAACGCTGACTGTGTACTAGAAATATCTGAGCAGCTGTAAAAAATAAACAGTGATGCCCAGCCTCATGACCAAAAACCCTGGCTTTAATTGGTCTTGTGTGGGCCCAGGACACAGATATGTTTTAAAGTTTTCCAGGTCACTCTTACACATAGATAGCACTGAGAACAGGACTTGAAGCTTTGCACTGATGGGATGCCAAAGGTTTAGATAAAGAGGAAGTCGGGGGGGATAACGCAAAAAACAGCTTCCCAGAATTCCATTCAGAAGGTGACTTAATAGGAAAGATAATGCCTGGCCTCGACCTTGGGAACTAGATATTCACCGATTAATGAGTTCTGCATTCTAGAGCAACTTTCTTATAGATGTCATGGATTTCACCATTCCTTATTAATATATCTTTTCTTCCAAGTTTCCCTTCTCTCTTGTTACTGATGGTGATTCTCTTCACCACATCATCACAGCACTTGGCAATAGCCCACTTAGTTCCTGTTCATTTTCATATTGATATCCCCAGTAGGCAAGGGCATTCAAAGTTCTTACAACTTTATTGTACAGAAGAATTTACTCTGGGTTGACGACTACTGTCCTTGCAAATTTGCCTGCCCGCAATATTCACCATGCCTAGTAAGCAGATCATCTTTCTAGTACAAGTATCTATTCTCCTTGGAAGGAGTGGGGGCTTCTGAAGTAGTATAGAATTTAGGAAGTCCTCTGATTATTGTTGAATTTGCCATTTTTACTGTTTGGGGGATTTTAAATGAACCTAACTCTCTCAGCTTTTAGGATAAACAATTGATAGAATGGCAGTTTTGATCTACAAGTAGTTTTTCTTTTAGTAACTTCCATGCTCAGTTACATGGCAAAGGGGAATTAAGGTTGCAGATGGAATTAGGTTGCTAATCAAGTAATCGTAAAATAGATTATCCTAGATTATAATCACAAGGGTCTTCTAAGGTGGAAGAAGGAATCTGAAAAGAGAACCAAAGAGATGGCAGCATGAGATGAGCTCAGCCAGATGTTGTTGGCTTTGAAGATGGAGGAAGGCGACCACCAGCAAAGGAATGCAGGCCTCCTCTAGAAGTTGAAAAAATTAAGGAAATGGACTCTCCACTAGATCCTCCAGAAAGGAAGGCAGCTGTGTGGATACCTTGATTTTAGCTCAGTGAGATTCTTTTTAAACTTATGACCTCCAGAACCATAAGATAATAAACTTACGTTGTTTTAAGCCACTAATTTTGTGGTAATTGGTTCTAGCAACAATAGGAAACAAATACATTGTTGTAAAGGATGAAGAAATTAATAAAAACTAACATGCAAATTAATTGAAGACCCTCATGATGGAATGACTCTAAATTTGCTAAATATTAATTTTTTAACAATATCTTGTATAAATATGAAATGACTTGGTGAAACAGAAGCATTCTTGAGAAAGAGGTTTAACTGAGGAACTAATTGCATATTTTTTCTTTGATACATAATTGCCTAATGGAAAATCCATTCACAAACTTTTTAGAAATAAGCATACTTAAAGGACTTGAAATGGAGCCATTTCCATTTTTCTGAGCATAATGTACTCAAATCCATTTTACTCCACAAAGGCAAGAGTACCTCTACCCTACCACAGATTTTTTAAAAAAAATGTATTAATCTGAGTAAAAGATGGCAAAGTAAGCATGAAGTCAATCTGAGTGTAAATGGTTTTAATTCATTTTCATGGGTGTCTGTTCATGGAAACTTTTTTTTTTTTGTATTTCCCATAAGGAAAAATGTTTTTAATAAAAAGGAAGAGAAAATAACAAGAATTTTCTGTACCAACTAATATGATTAGTAACAAGTGAAGCAACAAGAGGATGAAGCTGATAATTTAAAAATGCAGTGTTACCAGGGATCAGACTATTGCTAGCAGCCTGGTTATTTTTTGCATAGTTTTCATATAACTGTCCAAGCTTATTTGGTGACGTGGAAGTTTAGTCATTGCTGACATTGTTTGCAGGACTTTAAGAAAAATTCTTTAAAACAAATTTGGGATAATGAAGAATTTGGATGAAAGAAAACTGTGTAATAGATGCTTTCTCTTTGAGGTCTATTATAGTCACTCTGGCACCCAGCCTAAATCTCACTACCTTGCTTTGGATGTACTCAAAGAGAAAATGTTTCATTTTTGTGAAGAGCTGTCGGACACAGGAAAACTTCACCTTCAATAAGATTATTTCTAGGCACAGGAACAATTGAAGCACTGCTTCTTCAAAATCACTGGAATACACTTCAGAAGCCCTCCTTATAGAATACGTTTTAATTTAGATCTTATCACTGCTCATCAGAGCTTTTGTGTCCACCTGTCTTTTGTCTCCAAACGATGAGTAGAGTTGGCACACACAGACAATTCAGAGAGGTGTTCTGAACTGTCATTGTTTTGGAAGTTTTTATTCTTCTAAAGACCGTGGAAGAAAGATGCAGTAAAAGATGTTAGGTCAGACACTTAAAAGTTTTTTCTACGCTTAATTCCATTGTATGTTTTTTCTACCTGATGGTATCAATAATTTCATGTGAGGGCATTTTCTTTGATGAGGTTCACAGTTAGAGTACAGGATGTTTTATTTTGATGGGTGTAGAAGTGGCTGAGGTGGCAACATGTGGAAGAAAGCTTTCATGGCTTTCTAAATTTCATATGTTCTTTGCTCTCTATTTTTCAATTTCATCCAGACACAAATTTTTTATTTATGTGTGCTTGGTCCCAATTCTTCTTCAAGAAAGGAGCCCTGTGGGCCTATGATATTTCCCATAGAAATAAGGAAAATGTGACATATTTACTATTAACACTTCACAAGAGGCCTTCACCCAAATTCATTTGACATTAAATGATTTTTAATTACAGAATATGATTACACAGTTATGGTTTTAGTCTTCTTTCTTCACCAAATAAAGCAAAGGTATGTCTTCACAGACTGCAAATCAATTTTCCATGAATTCATTGCTTTGAAATTTTCATTTTTCCTTTATCAACTCTTTTATTACCCTCTTGCATGATGTGGTTTATCCCCCTGGGAATATGTTTATAAGCATTCCCATTTTAGTTACCCTTGAAACAATTTTTTTTTTGTTCTTAATTTTTTTCTGTTTTATAAAATTAAAAATAGAACTGCCATGTGATCCAAGAATCCCACCTCTGGGTATATATCCAAAAGAGTTGAAATCAGGAGTTTGAAGAGATACCTGCATCCGCATGTTCATTGCAGCAATATTCACAATAATGATGATATGGAAATAATTCATATGTCTTAACAGGTGACTGTATGAAGAAAATACGGCATATACACACAATGGAATATTATTCAGCCTTAAAAAAGAAAGAATCCTGCCATATACAACAATATGGATGAACCTAGAAGACATTATATGATGTGAAATAAGCCAGTCACAGTAGGACAATACTGCATCGTTCTACGTAAATTCAGTATCTAAAATAGTCAAACACATAGAAGTGGAGAATAGAATGGTGGTTGCTGGGAGGAGGGAGGTGTCGTTCAAGGAGGAGAAATTTCCAGTTATGGAAGATGAATACGTCCAGAGATCTGCTGTACAGCATTTGTTAACAGTATGGTATTGTGTACTTTAATACAGGTTAAGAGGACGGATTTCATGTTAAGTTTTCTTAACCCCAAAACACAATGAAACAAGCCCACAAAAGAACGTAAGGACATTTTTGGAGGTGATGGATATGTTTAGTACTTCGACCGTAGTGATGGTATCATGGGTGTATGCATATGTCCAAACTCATCATGATGTATACCTTAAATATGTGCAATTTTTTATCAGTTATACCTCAATAAATGTTAATCAGCATTTTATTTATGCCTATAGAGACTTGCCAATCTTTTTTACCTTCTTCCTTGAAATCCTTTGTACCTCCAGATACATCTCCAGAGCTGTGTTGATTAGTTGACTGCACAAGTGTTTTGCAGTAAAGCAGGGATTATGTGTGCTTATTTGCTTCTCTCTACATCTACCCCTCTTCTGGAGGAATGGCCAAATGGAATGTTCCACAGAAGCTCTCTGCTTTGCTCTGTTTCTATTTCCTTTAATTTTTCTACAGGAAATTCAACAATCTCATCCTTAGAGAAGTACTTTCTATCTTACTTTTTAGATTCTTAACTTGGAATTTAGAACGGTTGTAAAAAGGTGTTTTCTAGATATTTCATTGTAACATATTTCACTAGTGAAAAGTTGGAGAGAATTTAAGCATTCACCAATAGAAGATTATTATATTATGACATAGGTTATGTTATTTTTATAATGCTGTATTTTTCATCTTGTAATTATTTTATTTTTTAGTTAATTTCTTTTTTTATAAATTTATTTTTGGCTGCGTTGGGTCTTCATTGCTGTACGCGGGCTTTCTCTAGTTGCGGCGAGCGAGGGCTACTCTTCGTTGCGGTGCGCAGTCTTTTCATTGTGGTGGCTTCTTTTGTTGTGGAGCACGGGCTCTAGGCACATGGGCTTCAGTAGTTGTGGCACATGGGCTCAGTAGTTGTGGCTCACGGGCTCTAGAGTGCAGGCTCAGTAGTTGTGGCACACGGACTTAGTTGTTCTGCAGCATGTGGGATCTTCCTGGACCAGGGCTTGAACCCGTGTCCCCTGCATTGGCAGGCGGATTCTTAACCCCTGCGCCACCAGGGAAGTCCCTCCTTTAGTTAATTTTTTTTGGAGTATAGTTGCTTTACAGTGTTGTGTTAGTTTCTACTCTGAAGCAAAATGAATCAGCCATGCATATACATATATCCCCTCTTTTTTGGATTTCCTTTCTATTTATGTCACCACGGTTCATTAAGTAGAGTTCTCTGTGTTATACGATATGTTCTCATTTGTTGTCTGTTTTATACATAGTATCAATAGTGTATATGTGTATAATGCTATATTTTAAAGTGAAAGAGAAGATTATAAAATGTTATAAATTCAATCATGTAAAGTGTATGATGTGTGTGCTTTGGGAAAAAAATGATTGGAAGGATATTGAACAAAATGTTAGCAATGATCATCTGTTGTGGATGGTGGGATTATGCATTTTATGTGTAATATCTACTTTCCTTTGTTTTTCTGTGATATATTATTTATTAAAAAGCAAAGTACATGTATTTCTTTTCTTGCAGTTACAACTTATTTCCACTTGGGGAAAAAATCAGTTACAATTCACAAATTTAGCAATTACCTTGTATAGCATCTTGCTTTCGTTTGATAGATTCTCATATATAATCCTAACACCCCCTCCAATATTTATTGCTGTGTTCTTTATATCTAGTCCGTTTTCAAAGAAATACTTCTCTTCTGGGAAGCATTACTTTCTCTTAATATTTTAATGTAGACAAATATTGGGTTTTAAGTTTTCTATTGATTTACTGAGATTTTTTGCCTTATTAAAACTAGAATCAGGGCTTCCCTGGTGGCGCAGTGGTTGAGAGTCCCCCTGCCGATGCAGGGGACACGGATTCGTGCCCGGTCCGGGAAGATCCCACATGCCGTGGAGCGGCTAGGCCCGTGAGCCATGGCCGCTGAGCCTGCGCGTCCGGAGCCTGTGCTCCGCAACGGGAGAGGCCACAACAGTGAGAGGCCCGCGTACCGCAAAAAAAAAACTAGAATCAATTCTAGAGCGGTAATTCCTAGGCCTACGTCTGGTGGTAGCTGGTGAGAATTGTTTTTTTAAGTTTGCAGGCCTGAAGTGGATGCCTTGTCAGTGAAATTATGTACCTTGTCAGTAGAAGGCATACATACATTGGTCAGATTTTTGTAAATTAAATATTACAAGAAATCAAACTCCTTTATCTCTACTTCTGCAGACCACGGGATGGATTTTTTTTAAAATTGAAAGTCACAGAAAATCTCTTACAAATTCAGAATGTAATAGATTGGCATAGAAATGATACAATTCATCAGTGAAGATTTTTATACCTTAATGGGATCTTTAAGATAATCTAGGAAAACCAGTTTATTTGAAAAACACAAGAACTCTGCTGCAGAGATGTAATCTATCCAGGATCTCATGACAATTACTGGCATTTAACAAATGATTATTGAATAGCTACTATGTGCCAGGCATTGTGCTAGATATTAGGAATTTTTATTGTTTCTATTTAGTTTTGAATTATTTCCAATTTCCTTATAGTTTTGACATTAGGAAGTATTTTTTTCCACTGTAAATGATCTCTTTACTCTCTGAAAACCTGTTCCTGAATGTTAGCACAGTAATTGTTCACATTCTGTTTGTTTGGCGTCAGTGTTCTTTGTTATGTATTGTTTTCTAGTAGTTGCTTGTGTGTATGAAGTGTCTCATTACAAACACATAACATTTTATTTCCAAGTCCACGAAAATTAAAGGAATATACTCCTACTGAAGAAAACAAATAAAATGGAAGAATACAGGATAAAGAACTCTCATACATGCACACACATGCGCATTTGTGCTGTCTCAGCTCACTTCCCAGGGTAATCTCTACCACTGTTAACCTGGTGTGCACTCTTTTGACATTTTTCTATGCATTTAAACTTGCACACAAAGAAACACATAGCGATATACTTAGTTTTACACAACTGTTATAAGGTACATATTTTACCACACAATTTACTCTTAAGTTAAATCTTACAGATTTTTCAATGTCAGGCACATGAGCATATTTTTCTTAAAGACTGAATAGTATTTCACAGAATGATTGGTAGAATAATCACATATTTATCTGCTTCCCAATTACTAGACATTTGGAATACCTCCATGGTTCACTGTGTTGAGCGTATCTACTATGAACCTGCTTAAACCCATCTTTGTACAAAATGTGGACTTTTGTATAAATACATAGAAATGGAATCACAAGGCCAAAATGGGAACATTTCAGTAATATTGGTTTTTAAATTACTGCTACATTGCCCTTAAAATGGTAGAGCAGATTATGACAGAACCTTCTTCCTATTCCTTCATCCACACTGCATACTATCAACCTGACTGAACTGCAACTTCTGTAAGAAGATTATGGGACCAAACACTCTCCTGTAACTGAGCATTGCTGGTTGGAATGTGTGTGTTGAAAGACTGGATTAGGTTCTTGCTATATAGTGGAACCACAGTTGCAAAAATTCAGTTGTAAGGAATGCTGCAGTACCACTAAAAGGTTTAAGATAAGTGGCACATCTATAGAATGGTTTTTAAGGGAGGGAGGGGATGGTAGCTGTAGACTAGAAAAATAACATTGCCAGAAATTTTAGATAGGGTAGCTTTATTTTTACTCTAATCCTAAGTTTTTGAATGTCCAGACACAAGGAGAAGGATCCAAAGAAACAGACTGTCTGTATATTAGAATATATTGTTAGCTGAAATCATTTTTGTAAAACTCACTAGTAATTCATCTATCTGACGAAATTCTTTCAATATTCGAAAGTCAAGGCACTTCCCTCGTGGTCCAGTGGGTAAGACTCTGCGCTCCCAATGCAGGGGGCCTGGGTTTGCTCCCTGGTTGGGGAACTAGATCCTGCATGCATGCCGCAACTAAGAGCCCGCATGCTGCAACTAAAGATCCCATGTGCTGCAACTAAGACCCAGTGCAACCAAAATAAATAAATAAATAAACAATTTTTTAAAAAAGAAAAAAGAGGTCAACACGTAAGTTTATTTTTATCAAGTAAGACTTCTGTAGGTGCTTATTTCAAAACTGCAGCCACACATGATTAGCAACAGTTACTCCAGTGTCAATTTTGAACACAAGTAAGAACAAAGTAATTTTTTGTACTTGATTTGTTTTGGGGGAGAAAATGCACACACACACACATACACACCCTACACTCAATTCCAAATTTCTTTTGGCTTTTACAGCAGTTTCAGCTTTCTGGGTAAGAACTGAATTTTTACTTTTCTCTTCTCACTTTGTCCTCACAGTTCCTGCCAAGTGAGAGTTCACATGCAGATGAACCAAAATCATCCTGCAAACCTGTCATTTCACCCATATTGTTTTCATAAATTTGCTACCCGCCTTGGTGCAAACATATGATGTTCTTTTTTTTTTTTAAACATCTTTATTGGAGTATAATTGCTTTACAATAGTGTGTTAGTTTCTGGTTTATAACAGAGTGAATCAGCTATACATATACATATATCCCCATATCTCCTTCCTATTGAGTCTCCCTCCCATCCTTCCTATCCCACCCTTCTAGGTGGTCACAAAGCACCGAGCTGATCTCCCTGTGCTATGCAGCTGCTTCCCACTAGCTACCAGTCTCTTACTTCGTCCGAGCTTACCCTTACTTCTCCTGCTGTCCTCAACTCCATTCTCTATGTCTGCGTCTTTATTCCTGTTATGCCCCTAGGTTCTTCATAACCACTTTTTTTTTAGATTCCATATATATGTGTTAGCATACAGTGTTTGTTTTTCTCTTTCTGACTTACTTCACTCTGTATGACAGTCTCTAGGTCCATCCACCTCACTACAAATAACTCAACTTCATTTCTTTTTATGGCTGAGTAATATTCCATTGTATATATGTGCCACATCTTCCTTATTCATTCATCTGTTGATGGACACTTAGGTTGCTTCCATGTCCTGGCTACTGTAAATAGAGCTGCAATGAATATTGTGGTACATGACTTTATGAATTATAGTTTTCTCAGGGTATATGCCCAGTAGTGGGATTGCTGGGTTGTATGGTAGTTCTATTTTTAGTTTTTTAAAGAACCTGCATATGTTCTCCATAGTGGCTGTATCAATTTACATTCCCACAAACAGGGCAAGAGGGTTCCCTTTTCTCCACACCCTCTCCAGCATTTATTGTTTATAGATTATTTGAAGATGGTCATTCTGACTGGTGTGAGGTGATACCGCATTGTAGTTTTGATTTGCATTTCTCTAATGGTTAGTGATATTGAGTGTTCTTTCATGTGTTTGTTGGGAATCTGTGTATCTTATTTGGAGAGATGTCTATTTAGGTCTTCTGCCCATTTTTGGATTGAGTTGTTTGTTTTTTTGATATTGAGCTGCATGAGCTGCTTGTATATTTTGGAGATTAATCCTTTGTCAGTAGCTTCATTTGCAAATATTTTCTCCCATTCTGAGGGTTGTCTTTTCATCTTGTTTATGGTTTCCTTCACTGTGCAAAAGATTGTAAGTTTCATTAGGTCCCATTTGTTTATTTTTCTTTTATTTCCATTTCTCTAGAAGGTGGGTCCAAAAGGATCTTGCTGTGATTTATGTCATAGAGTGTTCTGCCTGTGTTTTCCTCTAAGAGTTTGATAGTGTCTGGCCTTACATTTAGGTCTTTAATCCATTTTGAGTTTATTTTTGTGTATGGTGTTAGGGAGTGTTCTAATTTCATTCTTTTACATGTAGCTGTCCAGTTTTCCCAGCACCACTTATTGAAGAGGCTGTCTTTTGTCCACTGTATATTCTTGCCTCCTTTATCAAAGATAAGGTGACCATATGTGCCTGGGTTTATCTCTGGGCTTTCTATCCTGTTCCACTGATCTATATTTCTGTTTTTATGCCAGTACCATACTGTCTTGATTACTGTAGCTTTGTAGTATAGTCTGAAGTCAGGTTGCCTGATTCCTCCAGCTCCATTTTTCTTTCTCAAGATTGCTTTGGCTATTCGGGATCTTTTGTGTTAAAGTCCCCTACTATGATTGTGTTACTGTCGATTTCCCCTTTTATGGCTGTTAGCGTTTGCCTTATGTATTGAGGTGCTGTTATGTTGGGTGCATAAATATTTAGAATTGTTATATCTTCTTCTTGGATTGATCCCTTGATCACTATGTAGTGTTCTTCTTTGTCTCTTGTAATAGTCTTTATTTTAATGTCTATTTTGTCTGATATGAGAATTGCTACTCAATCTTTCTTTTGATTTCCATTTGCATGGAATATCTTTTTCCATCCCCTCACTTTCAGTCTGTGTGTTCCTAGGTCTGAAGTGGCTCTCTTGTAGACAGCATATATATGGGTCTTGTTTATGTATCGATTCAGCAGTCTGAATCTTTTGGTTGGAGCATTTAATCCATTTACATCGAAGGTAATTATCAATATGTATGTTGTTATTACCATTTTCTTAAATGTTTTGGGTTTTTTATTGCTGGTCTTTTGCTTTTCTTGTGTTTCCTGCATGGAAGAGTTCCTTTAGCAGTTGTTGTGAAACTTGTTTGGTGGTGCTGAATTCTCTTAGCTTTTGCTTGTCTGTAAAGGTTTTAATTTCTCTGTCAAATCTGAATGAGATCCTTGCTGGGTAGAGTAATCTTGGTTGGAGGTTTCTCCCTTTCATCACTTCAAATATGTCTTGCCACTCCCTTCTGGCTTGCAATGTTTCTGCTGAAAGATCAGCTGTTAACCTTATGGGGATTCCCTTGTGTGTTATTTGTTGTTTTTCCCTTGCCTCTTTTAATATTTTTTCTTTGTATTTAATTTTTGGTAGGTTGATTAATATGTGTCTTGGCATGTTTCTCCTTGGATTTATCCTGTATGGGACTCTCTGAGCTTCCTGGACTTGATTGACTATTTCCTTTGCCATATTAAGGACGTTTTCAAATATAATCTCTTCAAATATTTTCTCAGTTCCTTTCTTTTTCTCTTCGTCTTCTGGAACCGCTATAATTTGAATGTTGGTGTTTTTAATGTTGTCCCTGAGGTCTCTGAGACTGTCCTCAATGCTTTTCATTCTTTTTTCTTTATTCTGCTCTGTAGTAGTTATTTACACTAGTTAATCTTCCAGGTCACTTATCCGTTCTTCTGCCTCAGTTATTCTGCTATTGATCTCTTCTAGATAATATTTAATTTCATTTATTTTGTTTTTCCTCATTGTTTGCTCTTTAGTTCTTCTAGGTCCTTGTTAAACGTTTCTTGTATTTTCTCCATTCTATTTCCAAGATTTGGATCATCTTTACTATCATTATTCTGAATTCTTTTTCAAGTAGACTGCCTATTTTTTCTTTTGTTTGTTCTGGTGGGTTTTTACCTTGCTCCTTCATCTGCTGTGTGTTTCTCTGTCTTCTCATTTTGCTTAACTTACTGTGTTTGGGGTCTCCTTTTCGCAGGTTGCAGGTTTGTAGTTCCCTTTGATCTTGGTGTCTGTCCCCAGTGCCTAAGGTTGGTTCAGTGGGTTGTGTAGGCTTCCTGGTGGAGGGGACTAGTGCCTGTGTTCTTGTGATTGAGGCTGGATCTTGTCTTTCTGATGGGCAGAACCATGTCGGGTGGTGTGTTTTGGGGTGCCTGTGATCTTATTATGATTTTAGGCAGCCTCTCTTCTAATGGGTGTGGGGTGTGGTTGTGTTGCTGTCTTGCTAGTTGTTTGGCATGGGGCATCCAGCACTGTAGCTTGCTGCTTGTTGAGTGGAGCTGGGTCTTAGTGTTGAGATGGAAGTCTCTGGGAGAGATTTCACCATTTGATATTACACGGAGCTGGGAGGTTTCTGGCGGACCTATGTCCTGAACTCGGCTCTCCCACCTCAGGGGTATGGGTCTGACACCTGGCCAGAGCAGTAAGACCCTGTCTACCATACGACTCAGAAGAAAAGGGAGAAAAATAGAAAGGATAAAAAAATTAAAGTTATTAATATAAAAAATAATTATGAAAAGTGAAAAAAATTAAAAAATATTAAAAAAGGCAAAAAAAAAAAAAAAAAGGAAGAAAGGAGAGAGCAACCGAACCAAAAAACAAAGCCACTAATGATAACAAGCGCTAAAAATTATACTTAAAACAACAAGAAGAACGGACAGACAGAACCCTAGGACAAGTGGTAATAGCCAAGTTGTATAGACGAAATCACACAAAGAAGCATACACATACACACTCACAAAAATAGAAAAAGAAAAAAAAAATTATCTTCGCTCCCAAAGTCCACCGCCTCAATTTTGGGATGATTCGTTGTCTATTCAGGTATTCCACAGATGCAGGTACATCAAGTTGATTGTGGAGATTTAATCCACTGCTCCTGAGGCTGCTGGGAGAGATTTCCCTTTCTCTTCTTTGTTCGCACAGCTCCTGGGGTTCAGCTTTGGATTTGGCCCCATCTCTGCGTGTTGGTCGCCTGAGGGCATGTGTTCTTCGCTCAGACAGGACAGGGTTAAAGGAACAGCTGACTAGGGGGCGCTGGCTCACTCAGGCCGCGGGGAGGGAGGGGTGCAGAATGCGAGGCGAGCCTGCGGCGGCAGAGGCCGGCGTGACGTTGCACCAGCCTGAGGCGCGCCGTGCGTTCTCCCGGGGAAGTTGTCCCTGGATGACGGGACCCTGGCAGTGGCGGGCTGCACAGACTCCCAGGAAGGGAGGTGTGAATAGTGACCTGTGCTTGCACACAGGCTTCTTGGTGGCTGCAGTAGGAGCCTTAGCGTCTCATGCCCATCTCTGGGGTCCGCCCTGATAGCCGCAGCTCGCGTCCGTCTCTGGAGCTTGTTTAGGCCGTGTTCTGAATCCCCTCTCCTCACGCACCCCGAAACAATGGTCTCTTGCCTCTTAGGCAGGTCAAGACTTTTTCCCGGACTCCCTCCAGGCTAGCTGTGGCACACTAGCCCCCTTCAGGCTGTGTTCATGCAGCCAACCCCAGTTCTCTCCCTGGGATCTGACCTCTGAAGTCTGAGCCTCAGCTCCCAGCCCCCGCCCGCCCTGACAGGTGAGCAGAAAAGCCTCTCGGGCTGGTGAGTGCTGGTCAGTACCGATCCTCTGTGTGGGAAGCTCTCCACTTTGCCCTCTGCACCCCTGTTGCTGTGCTATCCTCCGTGGCTCAAAGCTTCCCCCCCGCGCCACCCTCCGTCTCTGCCAGTGAAGGGCCTTCCTAGTGTTTGGAAACTTTTCCTCCCTCACAGCTCCCTCCCCGAGGTGCAGGTCCCGTCCCTATTCTTTTGTCTCTGTTTTTTCTTGTTTCTTTTGCCCTACCCAGGTATGTGGGCAGTTTCTTGCCTTTTAGGAAGTCTGAGGTCTTCTGCCAGCGTTCTGTAGGTGTTCTGTAGGAGTTGTTCCACATGTAGATGTATTTCTGATGTATTTGTGGGGAGGAAGGTGATCTCCACGTCTTAACTCTTCCACCATCTTGAAGGTCTCCCCATGATGTTCTTCTTAAGTTCACCTGAAAATTGCTTATTCAAGGCTTCATTTGGGAAGGTATAGATTTGAGTGTTGTCAGCAGTCCAGGGATATATTTGAATAAAGTCACACTCCCTAGATCCAGGGCAATGTCATCAATCACATGTGTGTCAGGGATTTGTTTTGTGGCCCCACAAATCTTTGGCTCCAAAATGAGCTAAGTCCCTCACTTAGGAATGGGGTCTGCAGCTGCACTTGATGGAGTCTTTCTATCAATTTCTAGATGACTGGAGCATGGGTTTTCCCAGATGAAGTTTGTACATGTGGATGTGTTCATTGAATGTATAGTTTTTTTCTAAAAGCCTTAAGTATTTCAGCAAAAGAGAATTTTATGTAAGAGAGCCATTTTTATAGGAAACTAAGGTTCAAGTATAAGTAGAATATATGAAAAAATTTTATTCCTCCCCAAATTAGGTGTTTGAAAGGACACTGAAGGAAAGTTCCCAATATGGCCAGCAGTTCCAGATTGAGTGGATTTGTTCTAGCAGAAAAATTTCAACTATGAATGAAAATCACATTATCTAATAAAATAACTGTTTTAATTATGAAGGTAACACAATCCACACTATGAAAAAAATGGAAAAATCCAGAAAAGGAAAAATTTCCAACAATATTGGCAAAGAACCTGTCTATATTCATTAGTATGATTTTTTTCTTCTAGTGTCATTTACGTCTATGTGTTTGTATAAAATCCATTTGTATATTATGTAATAATAATACTAATAAGTAATATTTATTAAGCACTCAGCTAATGTGTACATTCCAGTTATTTTCTCATTCAGTTCTAGTGAAAAATCTGTAATACATATATTATTACATTCATTTAATAGTCATGAAGACTGAAACTCAGAGTGGTAAATTTTCCAGGACATAGATTTTTGCAATTTGGTCCTTTACCTATGTGCAATTTTGCAGCATTCTATCTTTTTATCTGCCCTTTGCAATTAACATGATTATGTTACATTCATTGTCCATGTTGCTGTGTAGCCTTTATAACAGTAATTTCTAATGAGTGTGTTGTGTCCATTAAGTGCAAGTGCCTAAAACTGAACTATTCTAAGGTTGAAAATTGTAGTTACATTAAAAAAATTTGGCAGAGTAGTTTGTTAAATGTATTTGTACACATCATCTTTTCCATATTGTGGATTCTTTTCTTAGGATATATGTCCATGATTAAAATTTATGCCCCCAAAAGAGAAATATTAACATTTTCAGTACCCTGGATGTATATTATAAAACTGTTTTCCAAAACGGTTATATTGATCTAAAAATTTAGCAGTAGTTCTTGAGAGTAGTAGCTTTCCTGTACCTTTACAAACATCAATATAGTAATTTTAGCTTTTACAAGATGCTTGAAATAGAAGTTTACTGAAATAATAATAATTCAGATATTGTAGTGATGAGTAAAATAATGGGTTAAAACTCCTTACCCACCTCTCCCCAAAATACACTGCCTGAAATAGTGAATGTTTACAGCTCCCTGTATTTGCTTCTAAGATACTTTCTATGGTACAAATTTGTATATCTATCTTTATCTGTCTGTCTGTCTCTCTCTATCATAGTGTGACATGCATTATTCCTATTTAGTTATCTAATTAGTTATCAAATAATGGATATCACACTACTTCATAGTGTCATATAGATATATTGTAAACTCAGAGGGTATGTTTCTATGCTTTTGCATTTCCCTGAGTGGTAAACTGCTTTTGACTGTTACGTGTGCATGCTAGCCTGTTTTGGGAGGCAAAGGGAGTCTCCGTTTTCCTGGGCCAGCCTTAGTTTTATGCAGATCCCTAGTCCCTAATTCTCAGGGGTGGGGTTTTCTCAATGATCCTGCCACTGCCCCTGTATTAGGAAACATCTAATGGACTGAGTCCAGGATGGTTTGCTACTCATTCCTTAAGGGAATTTTCTTTTTCCCTTGTTCCAATTTCCACAGCCACAGTGGATCTTTCACTCTTCCCTCAGGCATAGCATTTGTGGCCCTTTCCCTGATGGCTTAAATCTTTTGCTACCTAGAGAAGAAGGCACCAGGTAGTACTTTGTGTTTTTCCCCAGGGGCTGCCTCTCCCGTCTTCTTGGCCTGCAACACCAACCGAGGCTTTCTCCTGTTTTCCTCTTTTCCACTGCTTTGTCTTATGCACCTGGTGAGTCCTATGTACCTGATGAGTTCATGGAGAAGAGTCTCTAAGTGGGTGCAAAGTGCTGTGTGTCAGCAGCTCTTAGCGTTTCTATTCTCTTACAGTTGCTCACACTGGGCCTTCCACAATTGACTAAAAATTTAGTTGAACCCCTTTTACCCTCTTTTATGACGATCTCATCTTCCTCCTGCTGCAGCTATTAACAACAGTGCTGTCTGTCCTTTGATATTAGAGTAGTTGGTTATTCTATTACCACAGCTTTTGGATGTGTCCAAGAAACATTATAATTTTGTACATTATCCTGCATTTTCTTGTCATTAGGATGGGAGTGATGTCCTTACCAGCTTTCTACATCTTGGACAGAAGCTGGAAATCTGTCTGCATTCATGAAGAACGTTTTACAGATAGCCCTGTAAAGTATATGTGCTTTTACTTGTTTACTTTCTTCCCACTGCCTTCAATGTTTGCTCTGCAATTTTTATATTTGGACTGTTTTCCTATGATGTTTTTGGAACTGTGTTCTTTCTTTCTTCATAATGTTGCCTCTTATCTAGAACTGGCTCAGTTTTCTACACTGTACTGCCTTTTTTTTGATTTATTCTTTAGTAATTTCTCCAGAGTTCAAAAATGTAATCTATAGCATAGTCAGTTTGGTAGGAGCTTTTGTGACCATATCAGAGAATTTCCTCTTACCTCAATCTTCAATTTGGGATCATGGTTGTCTACATACATGGGGAGTCTGATATGATTTAACCCTACTTTAGTGCTTAGTCCTGTCAACCTCTGTGCCATCAGGTCCCCCAAAACTAGTTCCGGCTGGTGTTTACCACCACTAAGGAGGGCTTCCTTTTAAGATTCATAGACTTTTGTAACTCTAAATATGCCCTCCTAGAGTTTCAGCAGATATGAGACCTGAGCTCCTCAGGTGATTCTAAAACCTGATCAATTTAAATTGGGAGTTTGGGATTGACATATACACACTACTATATTTAAAATAGATAACCAACAAGGGAACTCTGCTCAATATTCTGTAACAAACTAAATGGGAAAAGAATTTGTAAAAGAATAACTTACATGTATATGTATAACTGAATCACTTTGTTGTACTCCTGAAACTAACACAACATTGTTAATCAACTATACTGCAATATAAAATAAAAATTTAAAAAAACCCACTTAAGTTCTTATTCTACAGTTTTCCTGACCTCACTCAGTAGCAAAACCCTTCATGACAAATTGAATTTTAAAGGTTGTAGAGAATGTAGAATTGTGGAAAACAAGAAAAAAGTCATTCTTTTTATTTTATTTTTTTGCGGTACGCGGGCCTCTCACTATTGTGGCCTCTCCCGCTGCGGAGCACAGGCTCCGGACGCGCAGGCTCAGTGGCCATGGCTCACGGGCCCAGCGGCTCCGCGGCATGTGGGATCCTCCCGGACCAGGGCACGAACCCGTGTCCCCTGCATCGGCAGGCGGACTCTCAACCACTGCGCCACCAGGGAAGCCCAAAAAAGTCATTCTTGACAATGGGAGTAGCGCAGTCAAAGAAACAGGCAGAAAAGTAGGCTGAATGTAATTACTGCTGCATTACTGGAATATACCATGCTTGTTGGAAATTAGTTTGGGACTAAATTTTGGATGGTCTTGGAAGTCAAACTAAGGATACCAGTGTTCATTCTCTAGATAATAGGAACTCAAATAAGGTTTTTGAAATGAAGGGTAACATGATTAGTGCTGCCCACAGAAAGACTAATCTACTAGCTTGTATATCCCTGACTGACATCCAGAGACTTGAAGTAGAAAGAATATTTGCAATATTCTAGGAGAGAGTAATTGTGTCCTTGAATGAGAGTTTGATCACTGGAATGTAAAGGTTGTGATAGATGTGAAAACTAATAAGGTAAAATGATCCATCAGTGGAAGAGAGAGGGCAGTGTTAAGGGTAGTACTGAGGTTTTAAATGTAAATGGTTAAAAAACTAGGCTGTTGTTTACAGCAACTAGGAACAGCTTTGGGGAAAAGATAAAACATTTAATTGGGGTTAAAGTTCTTTGAGGGGTTGCTGGTACTTCCAATTGATTTTAAGACAAACGAGTCTAAATTAATTAATGCAAAAATCCAGTCCATCAGGCATGCAGACTTTCTATTTTTTAATAGTAAAATTCTGTAATTGAGATTTTCTCATCTAATCCAGGATACCCTGTGGATATATTGAATTAATTCTCCAATTTATTCATTTTGTATTTAATATGTAATATTTCACTTCATAATAAAAATTTGATCTTTCAAAGCATTTTCAAAACTTTACTTAATCACTTAAAGAATGAGTCAAGAAATTTGATTTACTTTCTAGTACAAAGTCCTAACACTAATTATCCTCTGGTTTCTTCTGTGATTATTTCTGACATTATGTTTTAATTTTAACATTATAATTTCCATTATTTTTAATCTGTATTTTAAAATAATTTTTGTCAAATTGTAATGTACATACAGAAAAGTGCACAAATAATAAGTATAGACCTTGAAGAATTTTCACAAACGTCCTTCCATTTTACTGCCTACCTCTTCCAGAGGAAACAAACTTCTTTCACTTTTAGATTATTTTTACCTGAATGGAATCATACAGTATGTACTATTTCATGTATGGTTTCTTTCTTTCAAAGTTATGTGTATGCTGTTTTTCCATTCTGTTTCAGAAATAGTTATTTATTTTTATGAATTTGTCTAATCTTTATTGACATTTGCGTTGTTTCTGATTTGCAGCTATTCAAAGAATGCTGTTATAATGTAGTCATGCAAACCTTTCAGTCAATATATGTATGCATGTTTTGGGTTTATATTTAGATTTATGATTGTTGGGGGTGTGTGATAGGGTATGTGCATGTCCATCTTTAGTAGAGAGTACCAAACAGTTTTCAAAGTGGAAATGATGAGAGTTCCAGATTCTCCTCATCCTTGTCTGTGCTTGGTGGTTGCAGTCTTTTAAATTTCAGTCATATTGATGTATATGCAATTGTAAACTACTTTGGAATTAGTTTACATTTTATGGTGATTAAGGAGACTGAACACTTTCTCATATGTTTATTGACCACAAGTTATCCTCATTTTAGAAGAAGTTGCAAAAGATTCTTGCCCATTTACTTTTCTTTTTTGTACACAAGGAGTTTTATTACAGAATTTTAAAAAATGGAAGTGTAGTTGATATACATTATAATATAATTATATATAATACATATTATATATAATTATTATATAATAACATATATCATATAATTTACAAGTGTACAATACAGTGATTCACAACTTTTAAAGGTTGTACACCGTTTATAGTTAGTATAAAATATTGGCTATATTCCCTGTGTTGTATAATATATCCATGTAGCTTATTTTATACATAATAGTTTGTACCTCTTAATTCCCTACCACTATCTTGCCCCTCCTCCCTTCTCTCTCCCCGTTGATAACTACTGGTTTGTTCTCTAAATCTGTGAGTCTGTTTCTTTTTTGTTTTGTTCACTAGTTTGTTTTACTTTTTAGATTACACATGTAAGTGATATCCTACAGTATTTGTCTTTCTTTGTCTGACTTATTTCACTAAGCATAATACCCTCCAACTCCATCCATGTTGTTGCAAATGGCACAATTTCATTCTTTTTTTATGGCTGAGTAGTATTCCATTGTAGCTATATGTACTACATCTTCTTTTCATGGGCACTTAGGTCACTTCCATATCTTGGCAATTGTAAATAATGCTGCTATGAACATTGGGGTGCATGTATCTTTTTGAAATAGTGTTTTTGTTTTACACCAAGGAGTGGAATTGCTGAGTCATATGGTAATTCCATTTTTGGTTTTTGAGAAACCTCCATACTGCTCTCCACATTGACTGTACTGTTGAATATAATTTTTTGGTGTAAGGTATTTTTTTAGATAGCTTAAGGAAGACTTCTATTAGTATATAACAAGTTTTCTCATGAAAACATGAAAGAATGTTAAATCTTATCATATGCTTTCTTTGAAACTATCAAGGTGATCATACATTTTTATCCTTTATTCTGTTAATGTGATGAATTACATGATTTATTTTCAGATGTTAAAACCAGTTGTTCATTCCTGGAATTAATCCAACTTGTATATATTTCTGGATTATTTTTGCTAATATTTTATGTAGAATTTCATATGTATGTTTATGTTTTTGTCAGATTTTTGGTATGATAGTTATGTGGGTCTCATATAATAAGTTGAGAATTTTCTCTTTTTTCTATTTCTCTAGAATAGTTTTAAAAATAAGATCGATGTTAATTATTTCTTAAATACATGGAGAAATTCAATTATAAAATCATCTCAGCCTGAAGTTTTCTCTAACGATTTTCATTTCAGCTGCAATTCTTAACAGGTATACATGACTCATATTTTCTGTTTCTTCTTACGCCAGATTTACTAAGTTGTGCTTCACTAGAAATCTGTTCATCATTTAATCTAAATTTATATAAAGTTGTTCATATATTTTTACTTTTCTTTTGTAGTTTTCATTCCTAATATTGTTTGGATTTTTTTTCTCTTTGTGTTTCTCTCCAAAGTCTTCCCATGGAACTTACAGTTTTATTAAATTACTATTTATTTTATTAAACTATTATTTTTCGAGCATTGCAGTGAAAATTTTTTCTTTGTGTGCTTTTCTTTGTGTTTCATTAATTTCTTATCTTATTTTTCTATTACTTTCATTGGATAACTTACTGAGTTGGATGCTTATTAGATCATGGAGTATGAGCATTTATTCTTTTTCTAAATATGCCTTAAGGCTATAAATTTCCATCGTAGAATCTTTACAAGTGTCCAAGAAGATTCAATATAATTATGTTTATTATCTTTCCATTTGACTGATTTAAAAATTATACTGTAACATTAACTTTGGCTCAAATATTGGGAGATTTTCTAGTTGTACTTTTTGTAACTTGTTTCTAACTTAATTCCCCCTGGTCAGAGATGCACATGGAATTGTTTCAGTCCTTGTAAATTTGTTGAGACTTACTATGAACAGTATATTATCAATTTTGAAAAATTCTCCACATCATCTTGGGAGAAATGTGTATTTTCTAGTTGTTGAGGATGGTGTTGTATATGTTGATGGGATCAAAATTTTAAAATTTCACTCTTCAAAACTTTTCTATCTTTACTGCTAATACTGGCTTCCCTTATTAGTTACTGAGTGCAGTCTGTTAAAATTTATTTGTTTATATATTTCATATACTAGTTTATGAGGTACAAAAATCTTTCTGATGGATGGATTACTTAATCACAATAAAATATCTTATTTTTATTTAAATTGGAGTATAATTGCTTTACAATGTTGTGTTAGTTTCTGCTCTACAATGAAGTGAATCAGCTATATGTATACCTATATCCCCTCCCTCTTCGACCTCCCTCCCACCCATCTAGGTTGTTACAGAGCACCGAGCTGAGCTCCCTGTGCTACACAGCAGGTTCCCACTAGCTATTTTACACATGGTAGTGTATTTCTGTCAACCTAATCTCCCAATTCGTCGCACCCATCCCTTCCCCCCCATGTCCACATGTCCGTTCTCTATGTCTGCATCTCTATTCCTGCCCTGCAGATTGGTTCATCTGTACCATTTTTCTAGATTCCACATATATGCGTTAATATATGGTATTTGTTTTTTCTCTTTCCAGCTTACTTCACTCTGTATGTCAGACTCTAGGTCCATCTAGATCTCTACAGATGACCCAATTTCATTCCTTTTTATGGCTGATGTTGAGCATCTTTTCATGTGCCTCTTGGCCATCTGTATGTCTTCTTTGGAGAAATGTCTATTTAGGTCTTCTGCCCATCTTTTAATTGGGTTGTTTGTTTTTTTGATATTGAGCTCCATGAGCTGTTTGTGTATTTTGGAGATTAATCCTTTGTCCGTTGCTTCGTTTGCAAATATTTTCTCCCATTCTGAGGGTTGTCTTTTCATCTTATTTATGGTTTCCTTTGCTGTACAAAAGCTTTTAAGTTTCATTAGGTCCTGTTTGTTTATTTTTAATTTCATGACTCTAGGAGGTGGGTCAAAAAAGATCTTGCTTTGGTTTATGTCAAAGAGTGTTTTCCCTGTAAGAGTTTAATAGTGTCCAGTCTTACATTTAGGTCTTTAATCCATTTTGAGCTTATTTTTGCGTGTGGTGTTAGGAAGTGTTCTAATTTCATTCTTTTACATGTAGCTGTCCAGTTTTCCCAGCAACACTTATTGAAGAGGCTGTCTTTTCTCCATTGTATGTTCTTGCCTCCTTTGTCATAAATTAGGTGACTGTGTGTGGGGGTTTATCTCTGGGCAATAAAGTATCTTATTTTTTTCCTTAATAATCTTCTTGCCTCTAAGTTGACATTTTTCTATTGATATAGCTATATGAACAGTTTTGGGCAATGTTCATATTATATATCATTTTTTTATTCTTTTACTGTGAAAATCTCTTTATCCTTGTATTTAATGCATATCTTATTGTTGTGCTTCGTTTTATTTAGCCAGTCTCTCAAACTTTCTTTTAGGAAGTATGTAGTACATTTATATTCAATTGAATTACTTATATATTTTAGATTATACTTAACATTTTACTAATACTTTTTTAACGTGTAGTAATTTTAGCACTTAAAATTTTTTGTCTGCTGGTGAAAAACTCTGTTTTGTTCTTCTGGAGCTCTTTTCATTTTACTTCAGTTTTGTAGGATTTTTTTTTCTTAGGTGTAGCTATATAAATTGAAATACTTTTCTTTGAGCACTTTGATGATGCCATTCCACTGATTTCTAGCCTTCACACTTTCTATTCAAGTGTTAACTATCAGCCTGATTGTTGTTCCTTTGAGGGTGATGTGTCTCTTTTTTCCAGCAGATTTTAGGATTTATGCCTTGGTGCATGTTGAATTTTCCAGTTCTTTGAAAATGTGGAAACCTCTGCTGGTTTCCTCAGATTCTGTAGGTGACGTTCCTCAGAATCTGTAGATGATCTTTTCAGCTTTACCTCTTTCTGTCAGAGTTTTTACATCATTAGTGGACTAAATCTGCATATATGTGCCTGATGGATTTTTCTGGAAGGCTGCTCTAGCTATTCATGTGCTAAAATTGCTCAGGAATTAAAAATCCCCCAAAGCAGTCCTTAACTAATGACTGGCAGTTGTTGGTATATAAATCTTTACAGTTCCCCCACCCTTGGGTAGGATAATCCTGGAGCATGTGTTTTACACCATTTTTTTAAAACTTGAGTTTCCTCTATACCATTAGCTAGTGTAATAATGTATCTTTTGTTAGTTGCCATCCCTTCTCTGCATCACTTCCTCCATGTTAGTGTTCCTTTCACTCCCAGATAAACCAAATAAACCACTTGTGATAGAATCCTCATCTCAGGATCTGAGTCTACTCTAATCCCAGGAGATTAAAAAAAAGACTCTTATGGCCCTCCTGTTTAGGAGGGTAATATAGAGGTCAGGTGATATATGGAGTCCTGGCCCAGCTCTGTCTCACTGTGAATTCAATGGTTCATTAGTGTACTCTAGTGAATTCCCCAGTCCCTCATTACATAGTAAAGATACATATAATTTGGCATAATTCTCACATTGGCTGCCTGACTTATGGAGAAAGAAGTAAAATGTTTGGGAAAAACAAGTAGAATCCCCTAAAATTACTCCCTAGTCAAGAGACTAAATGAGAAGCCATAATGCGTCCTGAGAAAAAAGACAGATTTAGTGTTACCCTGTAGGCTTAAAGGATTCAGGGTTGGTGATCCCTATCATATTTCCATTCAGTTAACTAGTCTGAGCCCTGAATATCAATATAGTATGGAAAATTATGGGGAACTGCCGTAAATTTAACCAAGTGATAGCACCAATCACTATTGCATTTTTGCAATTGTCAACATGGTGATAAAGGCAAATAAAATCTCAATATTATGAAAATGTTGGTGACCCCAAAGACCGCTGAATATCATAGGCACCTGCAGAGCCTAAGGACTAAGAGTGGGAGTAACAGTGGGGGTCCCTTTAACTGTTACTCCTCATGACCCACTTGAGGAATTTGGGCTTCAGTTTCCAGAAGAGAAAAGCTTCTACCAGGCTGCACAGCAAGAGATCCACAAAAGGTAAAATTATAGCTAACCCTAGTCATTCTGGGTTCTCACATAGGAGTGCAGAGGCATTTAAAAAGTTGTTACATTGTCAGTGGAAATTGATCATTATTATCGTGAGAATATAGAGTTGCTGCTGCATGATGAAGGCAGGAAGAGTCACTGTCTTCCCCTATCTAGTAATTTATGAGAAATGGGTACCAGCAGAAAGCATGACCTAACAAGAGCATGGTAACCAGAGGCTCGAGCCTTCAAAGATAAGGATCGGCTTTATCCCAGATCATCAGAAGTACGAGCCAATTACATGGTGAGATTAAATGGTAGAATAGACATATAGTGAATATTGGTTGCAACCTTTGGATGCATGTCTCTTGTTTCACTAAAACTCCTGCACATGCATTTTTAAAAATATTTGACCTTGAAGAGGTGACAAGGTAGAGCAAACTTAACTTGAGGTGTGAGTTGTTTTGAGCATTACAAAGGGCAGACTACATGTAGCAAATTCAGTTGGCACCCTCTCAGATACCCTAAAGCTTATCATATCTGTGTGCTCTAGACAAGTGACAACTGCCAGTATCTGTATATTCATGCGTCATGACTTGTTCTGGAAGGCTACTCTGCTGTACCCAAGGAAGGCTAGAAATGCTCTGGAATTAAATAACACCTTAGCGACTTCCGGTAAGATGGCGGAAGAGTAAGACGCGGAGATCACCTTCCTTCCCACAGATACACCAGAAATACATCTACGCGTGGAACAACTCCTACGGAGCACCTACTGAACGCTGGCAGAAGACCTCAGACCTCCCAAAAGGCAAGGAACCCCCCACGTACCTGGTTAGGGCAAAAGAAAAAACTAAACAGAGACAAAAGGATAGGGACGGGTCCTGCACCAGCGGGAGAGAGCTGTGAAGGAGGAAAAGTGTCCACACACTAGGAAGCCCCTTCGCGGGTGGAGACTTCGGGAGGCGGAGTGGAGGAGCTTGGGAGCCGCGGAGGAGAGCACAGCAACAGGGGTGCGGAGGGCAAAGCGGACAGATTCCAGCGCAGAGGATCGGGCCGACCGGCACTCACCAGCCGAGAGGCTTGTCTGCTCGCCCGCCGGGGCGGGCGGGACTGGGAGCTGAGGCTCCGGCTTTTGTCGGAGCGCCGGGAGAGGACTGAGGTTGGCGGCGTGAACACAGCCTGCAGGGCGTTAGTGCACCGCGGCTAGCCGGGAGAGAGTCCGGGGAAAAGTCTGGACCTGCCGAAGAGGCAAGAGACTTTTACGTCCCTCTTTGTTTCCTGGTGCACGAGGAGAGGGGATTAAGAACGCTGCTTGAGAGAGCTCCAGGGACGGGCGCGAGCCGCGGCTAAAAGTGCGGAGCCCAGAGACAGACATGAGACGCTAAGGCCGCTACTGCCGCCACCAGGAGGCCTGTGTGCGAACACAGGTCACTAGCCACACGCCCTTCCGGGGAGCCTGTGCAGCCCGCCACTGCCAGGGTCCCGGGATCCAGGGACAACTCCCCCGGGAGAACGCACGGCGCGCCTCAGGCTGCAACGTCACGCCGGCCTCTGCCGCAGCAGGCCCGCCCCACACTCCGTGACCCTCCCTACCCCCCGGCCTGAGTGAGCCAGAGCCTCCGAATCAGCGGCTCCTTTAACCCCGTCCTGTCTGAGCAAAGAACAGACGCCCTCCGGCGACCTACACGCACAGGCGGGGCCAAATCCAAAGCTGAGCCCCTGGGAACTGTGAGAACAAAGAAGAGAAAGGGAAATCTCTCCCAGCAGCCTCAGGAGCAGCGGATTAAAGCTCCACAATCAACTTGATATACCCTGCATCTGTGGAATACCTGAATAGACAAGGAATAATCCCAAATTAAGGAGCCCTGTGGATGAAAGGCTCTTGGTGCTGCAGCCAGGAGTCGGTGCTGCAGCCAGGAGTCGGTGCTGTGCCTCTGAGGTGGGAGAGCCAACTTCAGGACACTGGTCCACAAGAGGCCTCCCAGCTGCACATAATATCAAGCAGCAAAAATCTCCGAGAGATCTCCATCTCAACGCCAGCACCCAGCTTCACTCAACAACCAGCAAGCTACAGTGCTGGACATCCTATGCCAAACAACTAGCAAGACAGGAACACAACCCCACCCATTAGCAGAGAGGCTGCCCAAAATCATAATAAGTCTACAGACACCCCAAAACACACCACCAGACGTGGACCTGCCCACCAGAAAGACAAGATCCAGCCTCATCCACCAGAACACAGGCACTAGTCCCCTCCACCAGGAAGTCTACACAACCCACTGAACCAACCTTAGCCACTGGGGACAGAAACAAAAAACAACAGGAACTACGAACCTTCAGCCTGCAAAAAAGGAGACCCCAAACACAGTAAGATAAGCAAAATGAAAAGACAGAAAAACACACAGCAGATGAAGGAGAAAGATAAAAACCCACCAGACCTAACAAATGAAGAGGAAATAGGCAGTCTACCTGAAAAAGAATTCAGAATAATGATAGTAAGGTTGATCTGAAAGCTTGGAGGTAGAATGGACAATAGAATGGACAAAATGCAAGAAACAGTTAACAAGGACCTAGAAGAAATAAAGATGAAACAAGCAACGATGAACAACACAATAAATGAAATTAAAAGTACTCTAGATGGGATCAATAGCAGAATAACTGAGGCAGAAGAACGGATAAGTGACCTGGAAGATAAAATAGTGGAAATAACTACTGCAGAGCAGAATAAAGAAAAAAGAATGAAAAGAACTGAGGACAGTCTCAGAGACCTCTGGGACAACATTAAACGCACCAACATTCGAATTATAGGGGTTCCAGAAGAAGAAGAGAAAAAGAAAGGGACTGAGAAAATATTTGAAGAGATTATAATTGAAAACTTCCCTAATATGGGAAAGGAAATAGTTAATCAAGTCCAGGAAGCACAGAGAGTCCCATACAGGGTAAATCCAAGGAGAAATACGCCAAGACACATATTAATCAAACTGTCAAAAACTAAATACAAAGAAAACATATTAAAAGCAGCAAGGGAAAAACAACAAATAACACACAAGGGAATCCCCATAAGGTTAACAGCTGATCTTTCAGCAGAAACTCTGCAAGCCAGAAGGGAGTGGCAGGACATATTGAAAGTGTTGAAGGAGAAAAACCTGCAACCAAGATTACTCTACCCAGCAAGGATCTCATTCAGATTTGATGGAGAAATTAAAACCTTTACAGACAAGCAAAAGCTGAGAGAGTTCAGCACCACCAAACCAGCTCTACAACAACTGCTAAAGGAACTTCTCTAGGCAAGAAACACAAAAGAAGGAAAAGACCTACAATAACAAACCCAAAACAATTAAGAAAATGGGAATGGGAACACACACATCGATAATTACCTTAAATGTAAATGGACTAAATGCTTCCACCAAAAGACACAGATTGGCTGAATGGATACAAAAACAAGACCCATATATTTGCTGTCTACAAGAGACCCACTTCAGACCTAGAGACACATACAGACTGAAAGTAAGGGGATGGAAAAAGGTATTTCATGCAAATGGAAACCAAAAGAAAGCTGGAGTAGCAATTCTCATGTCAGACAAAATAGACTTTAAAACAAAGACTATTAGAAGAGACAAAGAAGGACACTACATAATGATCAAGTGATTGATCCAAGAGGAAGATATAACAATTGTAAATATTTATGCACCCAACATAGGTGCACCTCAATACATAAGGCAAATACTGACAACCATAAAAGGGGAAATCGACAGTAACACATTCATAGTAGGGGACTTTAACACCCCACTTTCACCAATGGACAGATCATCCAAAATGAAAATAAATAAGGAAACACAAGCTTTAAATGATACATTAAACGAGATGGAGTTAATTGATATTTATAGGACATTCCATCCAAAAACAACAGAATACACATTTTTCTCAAGTGCTCATGGAACATTCTCGAGGATAGACCATATCTTGGGTGACAAATAAAGCCTTGGTAAATTTAAGAAAATTGAAATCGTATCAAGTATCTTTTCCGACCACAACGCTATGAGACTCGATATCAATTACAGGAGAAGATCTGTAAAAAATACAAACACATGGAGGCTAAACAATACACTACTTAATAACGAAGTGATCACTGAAGAAATCAAAGAGGAAATCAAAAAATACCTAGAAACAAATGACAATGGAGACACGATGACTCAAAATCTATGGGATGCAGCAAAAGCAGTTCTAAGAGGGAAGTTTATAGCAATACAATCTTACCTTAAGAAACAGGAAACATCTCGAATAAACAACCTAACCTTGCACCTAAAGCAATTAGAGAAAGAAGAACAAAAAAACCCCAAAGTTAGCAGGAGGAAAGAAATAATAAAAATCAGATCAGAAATAAATGAAAAAGAAATGAAGGAAACGATAGCAAAGATCAATAAAACTAAAAGCTGGTTCTTTGAAAGGATAAACAAAATTGATAAACCATTAGCCAGACTCATCAAGAAAAAAAGGGAGAAGACTCAAATCAATAGAATTAGAAATGAAAAAGGAGAAGTAACAAATGACACTGCAGAAATACAAAAGATCATGAGAGATTACTACAAGCAACTCTATGCCAATAAAATGGACAACCTGGAAGAAATGGACAAATTCTTAGAAAGGCACAACCTGCCAAGACTGAATCAGGAAGAAATAGAAAATATGAACAGACCAATCACAAGCACTGAAATTGAAACTGTGATTAAAAATCTTCCAACAAGCAAAAGCCCAGGACCAGATGGCTTCACAGGCGAATTCTATCAAACATTTAGAGAAGAGCTATCACCTATCCTTCTCAGACTCTTCCAAAATATAGCAGAGGGAGGAACACTCCCCAACTCATTCTACGAGGCCACCATCACCCTGATACCAAAACCAGACAAGGATGTCACAAAGAAAGAAAACTACAGGCCAATATCACTGATGAACATAGATGCAAAGATCCTCAACAAAATACTAGCAAACAGAATCCAACAGCACATTAAACGGATCATACACCATGATCAAGTGGGGTTTATTCCAGGAATGCAAGGATTCTTCAGTATACGCAAATCAATCAACGTGATACACCATATTAACAAATTGAAGGAGAAAAACCATATGATCATCTCAATAGATGCAGAGAAAGCTTTTGACAAAATTCAACACCCATTTATGATAAAAACCCTGCAGAAAGTAGGCATAGAGGGAACTTTCCTCAACATAATGAAGGCCATATATGACAAACCCACAGCCAACATTGTCCTCAATGGTGAAAAACTGAAAGCATTTCCACTAAGATCAGGAACAAGACAAGGTTGCCCACTCTCACCACTATTATTCAACACAGTTTTGGAAGTTTTAGCCACAGCAATCAGAGAAGAAAAGGAAATAAAAGGAATCCAAATCGGAAAAGAAGAAGTAAAGCTGTCACTGTTTGCAGATGACATGATACTATACATAGAGAATCCTAAAGATGCTACCAGAAAACTACTAGAGCTAATCAATGAATTTGGTAAAGTAGCAGGATACAAAATTAATGCACAGAAATCTCTGGCATTCCTATACACTAAGGATGAAAAATCTGAAAGTGAAATCAAGAAAACACTCCCATTTACCATTGCAACAAAAAGAATAAAATACCTAGGAATAAACCTACCTAAGGAGACAAAAGACCTGTATGCAGAAAATTATAAGACACTGATGAAAGAAATGAAAGATGATACAAATAGATGGAGAGATATACCATGTTCTTGGACTGGAAGAATCAACATTGTGAAAATGACTCTACTACCCAAAGCAATCTACAGATTCAATGCAATCCCTATGAAACTACCACTGGCATTTTTCACAGAACTAGAACAAAAAATTTCACAATTTGTATGGAAACACAAAAGAACCCGAATAGCCAAAGCAATCTTGAGAACGAAAAATGGAGCTGGAGGAATCAGGCTTCCTGACTTCAGACTATACTACAAAGCTACAGTAATCAAGACAGTATGGTACTGGCACAAAAACAGAAATATAGATCAATGGAACAGGATAGAAAGCCCAGAGATAAACCCACGCACATATGGTCACCTTATCTTTGACAAAGGAGGCAGAAATGTACAGTGGAGAAAGGACAGCCTCTTCACTAAGTGGTGCTGGGAAAACTGGACAGCTACATGTAAAAGTATGAGATTAGATCACTCCCTAACACCATACACAAAAATAAGCTCAAAATGGATTAAAGACCTAAATGTAAGGCCAGAAACTATCAAACTCTTAGAGGAAAACATAGGCAGAACACTCTATGACATAAATCACAGCAAGGTCCTTTTTGACACACCTAGAGAAATGGAAATAAAAACAAAAGTAAACAAATGGGACCTAATGAAACTTAAAAGCTTTTGCGCAGCAAAGGAAACCATAAAGAAGACCAAAAGACAACCCTCAGAATGGGAGAAAATATTTGCAAATGAAACAACTGACAAAGGATTAATCTCCAAAATTTATAAGCAGCTCATGCAGCTTAATAACAAAAAAACAAACAACCCAATCCAAAAATGGGCAGAAGACCTAAATAGACATTTCTCCAAAGAAGATATACAGAGTGCCAACAAACATATGAAAGAATGCTCAGCATCACTAATCATTAGAGAAATGCAAATCAAAACTACAATGAGATATCATCTCACACCAGTCAGAATGGCCATCATCAAAAAATCTAGAAACAATAAATGCTGGAGAGGGTGTGGAGAAAAGGGAACCCTCTTACACTGTTGGTGGGAATGTAAATTGATACAGCCACTGTGGAGAACAGTATGGAGATTCCTTAAAAAGCTACAAATAGAACTACCATATGACCCAGCAATCCCACTACTGGGCATATACCCTGAGAAAACCATAATTCAAAAAGAGTCATGTACCAAAATGTTCATTGCAGCTCTATTTACAATAGCCCAGAGATGGAAACAACCTAAGTGTCCATCTTCGGATGAATGGATAAAGAAGATGTGGCACATATATACAATGGAATATTACTCAGCCATAAAAAGAGACGAAATTGAGCTATTTGTAATGAGGTGGATAGACCTAGAGTCTGTCATACAGAGTGAAGTAAGTCAGAAAGAGAGAGACAAATACCGTATGCTAACACATATATATGGAATTTAAGAAAAAAAAATGTCATGAAAAACCTACGGGTGAAACAGGAATAAAGACACAGACTTACTAGAGAATGGACTTGAGGCTATGTGGAGGGGGAAGGGTAAACGGTGACAAAGCGATAAAGAGGCATGGACATATATACACTACCAAACGTAAGGTAGATAGCTAGTGGGAAGCAGCCGCATAGCACAGGGAGATCAGCTCGTGCTTTGTGACCGCCTGGAGGGGTGGGATAAGGAGGGTGGGAGGGAGGGAGACGCAAGCGGGAAGAGATATGGGAACATATGTATATATATAACTGATTCATTTTGTTGTGAAGCTGAAACTAACATACCATTGTAAAGCAATTATACTCCAATAAAGATGTTTTAAAAAAAAAATAAAACCTATTCAAAGACTAAAAAAAAAACAAAACAAACAAACAAAAAAACACCTTAGCAATATCTCTCACCCAATGCCTGATGGAAAGAATGTACAAAAACCTCAGCCCTATCAAGCCTCAGATGGGATATATCTGAACATAGTATGTGCTTTACAACATATCCCAGAGTGACTCTAGTATTACGTTATGGCTGTCCCTTGAATCTTGCTTAATAGGGTACTCTTTATTGGTTGCTTCCCTTTCCTATATCAGTTCCCACTTCCCTCTCGATGTTCCTGACATCTCCCAAAATGAACTACTTACACTAAGATCTTTATGTCAGGGTCTGCTTCCAGAAAAACTCAAAGTAAGACAGATTTGTAGCCACTACTTTTTGATAGGGTTTTCTGCCTCTTAGCTACTGCTTGGGGATTAGAAAATTCCTTATGTGTAAAAGTACTTTAAATACCTGGATTCTGGACCCTTCAAGTCCGTACTGATTTGATAGCCCTCTGATGCCTTCAAACAGCCTCTAAAAATGTATCTAGTTATTACAGTTGTTCTCCGGGGAGAGTTGGTCCAACATAACTAATAGTAGAAATCAATTTCTTTCATATATCCATATGTGAATCAAAGAAACTTTAATGAGAACTTAAAAAAGCAGTTACTGCCTTCTTCCGTGACATTTTGAAAACTCAAGGAACATTTGAAAAATGTAACATCCAATTTTCTAGAAGTGAAAAGTCAAGCTCAAGGCATTCTTACATTATGACTCTTTCAATCACCTTTGATTCTTTGTTTTCTGCCAATCTCTACATCTTTTGGGTAGTTTCTTTGCTCTTATTTTATGAGAAAGGATTAGACTTTTAAATTTGCTATTGTTTTCATGACATGTTCAGGGAGTGATTATCTGGCTTTTAAGGATCATACACTCATTCCTTTGGGGTAAGGGAGCAAGTATAAAACATTCATATTTCTCTTCATTTTCATTCCAGTAACTATATTCTAAAGGGGCACAGCATAGTGTTTTAAATGGAAAGAGAAGTTAAAGGAATGAAAAAGTGCTTGTTTGAAGAGTTCACCATTAAGACTCCTTCTGTAGATTAATAGATCACAAGTCTCCAGGGTTAGCAAGTCAACCATTTCATTAAAATTAAATTTACATGAAAATATGGGGGAAATGAATAACATTTCAGTCTTTGTTGGTAGCAGGTCAAAAAGCCACATCCCCATTGAATTTGGAGCTCTGCTTTATAGTGACTTTTTCTATGACCTATTTTCCAGCTCTCATTTTATTGACTGGCTGAAGGCTTCTCCATGAACCAATTGGTTTCTTTGTAGTTTTCAGCTTCATGTATTCAGGAAGATGTGCCTATGAGCTGAGTTGTAAATATGATGCCTTAAGTGACGTGTCATTTAGTGAATGCTGTGAAGTTTGAGTGTTTCCTGAACAGTGACAAATTTTGCCTAATTAATTGTCTCTATATTAAGAGTTGGACACAGTGTCAGTATCATCTTGTTTGCTGATGTAAGGAGTGTCCCTTAACAATTACTTACATGTTGGAGGAAAAAAAAAAGAGGGAAACAGCTTATGCCTTATATATCATAAGGACTAGTCACAACTGAATGTTTATCTCATAATATTAAAAAAAAAAGAAAAACATGCCTAAATTTTCTTATCATGTCAATTTGATATAGGAAAAAAGTTTGCTGTGTTCTCTCTGAAAAAGAATGTGAGTTGCTGAGATAATATTCATTTGCTTCTATGAGATGCCACTCAGAAGCCAAGGGGTATGAAAATATTACCTTACTCTTCTAGGTTAGGTATCAAAAATGCTTTTAGATTAATATCTAGCGTGCAAAAGCAGAGTAAGCTTGCCTATTATCTTAAATTCGATGTGCTCCTTTCTTACTTTTTTATATGCATCCTACTTAATCCTGGCATTCTCACTCTTGCTCCAAACTTCTCAGTTCCTTGCGATAAGGAGAGATGTACAGCAATCTTGATTATAGCTCTTGTCTACCACTGAATTGTGGGTGCTTGATTGGCACACAACTTGAAGCAATTTGAACTCGGAAGCAGAGTCCATATCAAATGCTTTAAGACATGGCAACGATTTTGTCTAAAAATTTTTTTGGTGGTGGTGATGATAAGGTAGCCATCCAAATGCAGCAAGCAGAGGTACCCAAAGAACTGTTCTGATAGATTTAAAAAAAATTTCCCTGTAATTTATTTAAACTAATGTTCAAGATTTCCTTCAAAAGTATAACAGAAAAGAAAATTAACATGTACCATCCTGTGATCAAGATGAATTTTTGTTATTTTTATACGATGTGGACCTGGAAGCAAGAGTCAGTGTAGCATATGCTACTCTCATTCCAAATAGATTTTTTTCTTCTCTGTTATTTACTGAATGCTAAAAATGTACCCTAAGCACATTATTACCTTTATATTTCATGATCCCTTTAGGTGCTGCTGTTAATATTTCAATTTTAGAAATAAGGACACACCCTGTGAGTCTCAGGTCACATGGTTAGAATGTGTCAGAGCCTTCACTCAGGTTCTGCACCTTGAGTCCTTTTGTTGCCTTATGATCAAGAATATTTGGAATTTGTGTAAGGATTTTCTTTTCAGTCTACATATTATAGGTTTATGATGAGTTATAGTCATTTTCCTCACAGGCCCCTCGAAATGCTTAATTCCATTTCCAGTGTGAGGGCATCCCATACATGAGTACTGCCCCCATATTTGGTTCCTGCCTGATTTTCGTATCTTCAAGGGAAAATGAAATAAGAACATGAGAAGTTTTGTAAAAGTTAGTAAGTGCTCTAGGGCATTTGTGGGATCAGAGAAGTGTATTAATACTCTAATCTACAGTTAGCCACCTATTTTTCCTGAGTACCACATGCTGGCATCAGTAGGATTTGGGGGATTTTCTGAGTTTTCCTGATTAGCCTAAAGCAGTGAAGAGGAGAGGGGAAAGTGACACATGAGCAGAAGAATGCGAAGGAGTGAAGTGACATGGCAGGGAGAGTGGTGTTGGAGAGGAGGATGAACAGAAAGGTGCATATGGAAGGGGGCAGCCCTGAAACACCTGAGCACTAGCTGGATCTCTGGCAGGCACCTGTTCTGTCAGTTACTCCATCCCGCTCTGGTGAGGAGGGATAGAATTCATCACGAGCTCCTTTTTTTTTCAACTTCCACATTTCTCTCTGGGGTTGGGAAAGGTGAGCAATTTGTTACAAATGCATGATGAATTTCATTAAGTATTCACAGCTACTGTTAAAATCACTGGAGATCTGCAGAGTAGAACCCAACATGCCCAGAACAGATTTGACACACAGAGCAGAGATGTGAAATTTGCCAGAAATTAAAAGCTGTGCTGGTAAATTCGGGTCCTTTATGATTCTTCTTCTTTTTTTTTCCTGAGCAGAACATGACTTTATTGAAATAATGACAGTTACATGTTTTATTAATGTGCTTTTTAGACAGGCTTCATAACATGATCTCATCATAAAATTCTGAAGGTAATGGATTTATCATTCAATGAGTTAATGCAGTAGAAAGTGATTTGTAGCCTGGAGAGTGCTAAATAAATATTAGTTATTGCAATCATAATCCACATGGCATTTTGTCATAGATTTGAAAAAATTTTTAAATGAGCTTTTTATTTTAGAACAATTTTAGATTTACAGAAAGACTGAAATAGTACAAAGAGTTTCCATATAACCCTATTTTCCCCTAGTTTCCCTTATTATGAGCACCTTAAAGTGGTATGGCACAATTATAATTAATGAAACAATTATGTTAGGTCCACATTTTATTCAGATTTCCATAGTTTTCACCTAATGTCCTTTTTCTGTTCCATGCTACCATCCAGGATGCCACTTTACATTTAGTTCTTATGTTTCCTTAGGATCCTCCTGGCCGTGACAGTTACTCAGACTTTCCTTGTTTTTGATGACCTTGACAGTTTTGACAAGTACTGGTCAAGGATTTTATAGATTGTCCCTCACTTGGGTTGGTCTGATGCTTTTCATATGATTAGACTGGAGTTATGAGTTTTTGAGAGCATGATTACAGAAGTAAAGTACTACTTTCATCACAGCATATCAAGGGTACATACTATCAATATGATTTATCATTCTTAATGCTCACCTTGATCATCTGGCTAAAGTTGTGTTGATCAGTTTCTCCACTGTAAAGTTTCTCTTTCTCCGCTTTTTCCATACTGTACTCTTAGGAAGGAAGTCGCTATGTGCAGCCCACAATTAGGCAGTGGGGAGTTATGCTGCAGTTCCTTCAGGGTGGAGTATCTACATAAATTATTTGAAGTTCTTCTGCTCAGGAAATGCCCCCCTCATGTATTTATTTATTTATTTAATCATGTACTTATATCCATATGGAATTGTAAATATTTATTTTTTACTTTGCATTATACTCCAATACAAGGTAATTTTGCTCAAATTATTCCAGCTTTGGCCACAGGGGACCATTTGTTTTGGCTCTTAGGTCCTTTTGACGTACTTCCATGTGGGTGTGTGTGGATGTTTGTTTTTTTTTAAATTATTATTTTTGTTTAGCACTTCTATACTTTCTGGCATTTAAAATATGCTCTAGGTTCATCTTGTAGATATCCTGCCCCAGTACTGGGATCAACTATTTCTTCAAAGAGCCCTGATTCCTTTTATTGAAGAATAGCATTAGAAACCAAGATATGAGTTATTTTGCTGCCAAAATGTCATTTTTCTGAGTTTTCTTAGCTGACAAGGCAAAGAAATATATGTGTGTACACTAACCCATGTATATGCACATATCTATAAATATTTTATATGTAACCATCTTCATGTACGTTAAGGTAAACATGAGTTCATGTTGGTGTCTCCAACTGGAATCCATTACCACACAGACTACCTCCTGCTCTTGCTTATTTGAAACATCTCATTCCAACAGTGAAAAACCTGGCTCCCAACATTCATTTACTTAATGGCTTTATTATAGATTTCAACATTTATTATTTGTATGCTTCTTTTGTCCGAGAAGCAGACATCTAGATAGAATTAGACATGTACGAGTTTTATTAGGGGAAATACCTGGGCAGGAAGAAGAAAAGAGAGAGCAGGAGGAGGTAGAGAGAGGTTTTAGACCATGATTCAGGTCTCACACTTGTAAAAAGAGAAAGAGAAGAAAGGAAGGAAGGGAGGGAGGGAGGAAGGTCCTCGCACTGTGTGCAGCTCTGAGAAAGTCTCATCCAGGACGTTAAAGAGACACAGCAATTATTGCCCATTAGAGGAGATCCATGTAAGGCAGAAATGGCCTGGCTCCAGTGTCCTCACTGTGCCATCATTGGCTGAGAGCATCTTGGAGAGAGTGTGGCTTTGGTGTAAACATTACAGCAGATCTCAAGGTGTAGCCACTGGAGACTGCCATCTGCCGATGCTGTTCATTGCAGAAAATCTACAAAGGGATACCTGAGCCAGGCATTTCCATGGCCATCACAATTCTCTCTCGTTATATAGGTCTGTTATAGGTTAAATTGTGTCCTCCTCCAAATTTATATATTGGGGTCCTAACCCCCAGTACCTCAGAATGTGACTGTATTTAGAGATAGGGCCTTTTAAAGAAGTAATTAAAGTAAAATAAGATCATAAGGGTGGGCCTAATTCCAATATGACTCATGTACATAGAAGAGGAGGAAATTAGGACACAAGCATGAAGAGAAGGAAGACAATGCAAAGACAAAGAGGGAAGATGGCCATCAAGTTGGCCAAGCAGAGAGGCCGCAGAAGAAAGCAACCCCGCCAACACCTTGAACTTGGACATACAGCCTCCAGCATTGTGAGAAAATTTCTCTTGTTTAAGCCACCCAGTCTCTGGTATGTTGTTATGGCAACTGTAGCAAACTAATACAAGGTTCTAACATTTAAAAGTCTTTAATTAGGTGGAGCTTCAAGATGGCAGAAGAGTGAGACGTAGAGATCACCTTCCTCTCCATAAATACATCAGAAGTACATCTACATGTGGAACAGCTCCTACAGAACACCTACAGAACGCTGGCAGAAGACCTCAGACCTCCCAAAATGCAAGGAATTCCCCACGTACCTGGGTAGGGCAAAAGAAAAAAGAATAAACAGAGACAAAAGAATAGGGACGGGACCTGCGCCAGTGGGAAGGAGCCGTGAAGGAGGAAAGGTTTCCACACACTAGGAAGCCCCTTCGCGGGCGGAGACTGCGGGTGGTGGAGGGGGGAAGCTTCGGAGCCGCGGAGGAGAGCGCAGCAACAGGGGTGCGGAGGGCAAAGTGGAGAGATGCTGGCACAGAGGACCAGTGCCGACCGGCACTCACCAGCCCGAGAGGCTTGTCTGCTCACCCACCGGGGTGGGCGGGGCCTGGGAGCTGACGCTTGGGCTTCGGAGCTTAGAGCCCAGGGAGAGGACTGGGGTTGGCTGCGTGAACACAGCCTGAAGGGGTTAGTGCACCACGGCTGGCCGGGAGGGAGTCCGGGAAAAAGTCTGGACCTGCCGAAGAGGCAAGAGACTTTTTCTTCCCTCTTTGTTTCCTGGTGCGCAGGGAGAGGGGATTAAGAGTGCCCCTTAAAAGAGCTCCAGAGACGGGTGCAAGCCGTGGCTATCAGCGTGGACCCCAGGGACAAGCATGAGATGCTAAGGCTGCTGCTGCCGCCACCAAGAAGCCTTTGTGCAAGCCCAGGTCACTATCCACACCTCCCTTCCTGGGAGCCTGTGCAGCCCGGCACTGCCAGGGTCCCGTGATCCAGGGACAACTTCCCCGGGAGAACACACGGCGCTTTTGCGTCAGGCTGGTGCAACGTCACAGTGGCTAGTGCCGCCGCAGGCTCGCCCTGCATTCCGTACCCCTCCTCCATCCCGGCCTGAGTGAGCCAGAGACCCCGAATCAGCTGCTACTTTAACCCCATCCTGTTTGAGCAAAGAACACACCCTCAGGCGACCTACATGCAGAGGCGGGGCCAAATCCAAAGCTGAACCCCAGGAGCTGTGCGAACAAAGAAGACAAAGGGAAATCTCTCCCAGCAGCCTCAGGAGGAGGGGATTAAATCTCCACAGTCAACTTGATGTACCCTGCATCTGTGGAATACTTGAATAGACAACGAATCATCCCATATTGAGGAGGTGGACTTCGGGAGCAACGATATATATATATATTTTTTTCCCTTTTTCTCTTTTTGTGAGCGTGTACGTGTATGCTTCTGTGTGTGATTTTGTCTGTATAGCTTTGTTTTTCGGTTTGGTTGGACTCTTCTTCCTTAATTTCTTTTTTTCTTTTATTACTTAAAAAATGTTTTTAAATAATTACATTTTATTTTTTATTTTAATAACTTTAATTTAATTTAATTTTTGTCTTTCTTTCTTTCTTTCTTTCTCTCTCTCTCTCCCTTTCTTCCTTCCTTCCTTCCTCCCTCCCTCCCTCCCTCCCTCCCTCTCTCTCTCTCTTTCTTTCTTTCTTTCTTTCTTTCTTTCTTTCTTTCTTTCTTTCTTTCTTTCTTTCTTTCTTTCTTTCTTTCTTTCTTTCTTTCTTTCTTTCTTTCTTTCTTTCTTTCTTTCTCCCTTTTCTTCTGAGCCGTGTGGATGACAGACTCTTGGTGCTCCAGCCAGGTGTCAGGGCTGTGCCTCTAAGGTGGGAGAGCCAAGTTCAGGACACTGGTCCACAAGAGACCTCCCAGCTCCATGTAATATCAAATGGTGAAAATCTCCCAGAGATCTCCATCTCAACAACAAGACCCAGTTCCACTCAATGACCAGTAAGGTACAGTGCTGGACACCCTATGCCAAACAACTAGCAAGACAGGAACACAACCCCACCAATTAGCAGAGAGGCTGCCTAAAATCATAATAAAGTCACAGACACCCCAAAACACATCACCAAACGTGGACCTGCCCACCAGAAAGACAAGGTCCAGCCTCATCCACCAGAACACAGGCACTAGTCCCCTGTACCAGGAAGCCTGCACAACCCACTGAACCAATCTTAGCCACTGGTGGTAGACACCAAAAACAACTGGAAATATGAACCTGCAGCCTGCGAAAAGGAGACCTGAAACACAACAATTTAAGCAAAATGTGAAGACAGAGAAACACACAGCAGAAGAAGGAGCAAGGTAAAAACCCACCAGACCTAGCAACTGAAGAGGAAATACTCAGTCTACCTGAAAAAGGGTTCAGAATAATGATAGTAAAGATGATCCAAAATCTTGGAAATAGAATGGAGAAGGTACAAGAAACATTTAACCTAGAAGGACTATAGAGCAAAGAAACAGAGATGAACAACACAATAAATGAAATTAAAAATTCTCTAGAAGGGAACAATAGCAGAATAACTGAGGCAGAAGAACGGATAAGTGACCTGGAAGACAAAATAGTGGAAATAACTACTGCAGAGCAGAATAAAGAAAAAAGAATGAAAAGAATTGAGGACAGTCTCAGAGACCTCTGGGACAACATTAAATGCATCAATATTCGAATTATAGGGGTCCCAGAAGAAGAAGAGAAAAAAGAAGGGACTGAGAAAATATTAGAAGAGATTACACTTGAAAACTTCCCTAATATGGGAAAGGAAATAGTTAATCAAGTCCAGGAAGCACAGAGAGCCCCATACAGGATAAATCCAAGGAAAAACACACCAAGACACATATTAATCAAACTATCAAAAATTAAATACAAACAGAAAATATTAAAACCAGCAAGTGAAAAACAACAAATAACATACAAGGGCATCCCCATAAGGTTAATGGCTGATCTTTCAGCAGAAGCTCTGCAAGCCAGAAAGGACTGGCATGACATATTTAAAATGATGAAAGGGAAAACCCTACAACCAAGATTACTCTACCTAGCAAGGGTCTCATTCAGATTTCACAGAGAAACTAAAACCTTTACAGACAAGCAAAAGCTAAGAGAATTCAGCACCACCAAATCAGATTTACAACAAATGCTAAAGGAACTTCTCTAGGCAGGAAACACAAGAGAAGGAAAAGACCTACAAAGACAAACCCAAAGCAATTAAGAAAATGGTAATAGGAACATACATATCAATAATTACCTTAACTGTAAATGGATTAAGTGCTCCAACCAAAAAACATAGACTGGCTGAATGGATACAAAAACAAGACCCGTATATATGCTGTCTACAAGAGACCCACTTCAGACCTAGGACACATACAGACTGAAACTGAGGGGATGGAAAAAGATATTCCATGCAAATGGAAATCAAAAGAAAGATTGAGTAGCAATTCTCATATCAGACAAAATAGACCTTAAAGTAAAGACTATTACAAGAGACAAAGAAGGACACTACATAATGATCAAGGGATCAATCCAAGAAGAACATATACAATTGTAAATATTTATGCACCCAACACAGGAGTACCTCAATACATAAGGCAAATGCTAACTGCCATAAAAGGGGAAATTGACAGTAACACAATCATAGTAGGGGACTTTAACACCCCACTTTCACCTATGGACGGATCATCCAAAGTGAAAATTAATAAGGAAACACAAGCTTTAAATGATACATTAAACAAGATGGACTTAATTGATATTTATAGGACATTCCATCCAAAAACAACAGAATACACATTTTTCTCAAGTGCTCATGGAACATTCTCGAGGATAGACCATATCTTGGGTCACAAATCAAGCCTTGGTAAATTTAAGAAAATTGAAGTTGTATCAGGTATCTTTTCTGACCAGAATGCTATGAGACTAGATATCAATTACAGGAGAAGATCTGTAAAAAATACAAACACATGGAGGCTAAACAATACACTACTTAATAACCAAGAGATCACTGAAGAAATCAAAGAGGAAACCAAAAATACCTAGAAACAAATGACAATGAAAACACGATGATTCAAAACCTATGGGATGCAGCAAAAGCAGTTCTAAGAGGGAAGTTTATAGCAATACAATCCTACCTTAAGAAACAAGAAACATCTTAAATAAACAACCTAAGCTTACACGTACAGCAATTAGAGAAAGAAAAACAAAAACCCCCCCAAAGTTAGCAAAAGGAAAGAAATCATAAAGATCAGATCAGAAATAAATGAAAAAGAAATGAAGGAAATGATAGCAAAGATGAGTAAAACTAAAAGCTGGTTCTTTGGGAAGATAAACAAAATTGATAAACCATTAGCCAGACTCATCAAGAAAAAAAGGGAGAAGACTCAAATCAATAGAATCAGAAATGAAAAAGGAGAAGTAACAGCTGACACTGCAGAAATACAAAGGATCCTGAGAGATTACTACAAGCAACTATATGCCAGTAAAATGGACAACCTGAAAGAAATGAACAAATTCTTAGAAACACACCAACTTCCGAGACTGAACCAGGAAGAAATAGAAAATATGAATAGACCAATCACAAGCACTGAAATTGAAACTGTGATTAAAAATCTTCCAAGAAAAAGAAGCCCAGGACCAGATGGCTTCATAGGCAAATTCTATCAAACATTTAGAGAAGAGCCAACACCTATCCTTCTCAAACTCTTCCAAAATATAGCAGAGGGAAGAACACTCCCAAACTCATTGTACGAGGCCACCATCACCCTGATACCATACCAGACAAAGATGTCACAAAGAAAGAAAACTACAGGCCAGTATCCCTGATGAACATATTGCAAAAATCCTCAAGAAAATACTAGTAAACAGAATCTGACAGCACATTAAAAGGATCATACACCATGATCAAGTGGGGTTTATCCCAGGAATGCAAGGATTCTTCAATATATGCAAATCAATCAATGTGATACACCATAGTAACAAATAGAAAGAGGAAAACCATATGATCATCTGAATAGATGCAGAGAAAGCTTTTGACAAAATTCAACACCCATTTATGATAAAAATCCTCCAGAAAGTAGGCATAGAGGGAACTTACCTCAACATGATAAAGGCCATATATGAGAAACCCACAGAGAGCATCATTCTCAGTGGTGAACAACTGAAAGCATTTCCAGTAAGATCAGGAAGAAGACAAGGTTTCCCACTCTCACACTATTATTCAATATAGTTTTGGAAGTTTTAGCCACAGCAATCCGAGAAGAAAAAGAAATGAAAGGAATCCAAATAGAAAAGAAGTAAAGCTGTCACTGTTCGCAGGTGACATGATACTATACATAGGGAATCCTAAAGATGCTACCAGAAAACTACTATAGCTAATCAGTGAATTTGGTAAAGTAGCAGGATACAAAATTAATGCACAGAAATCTCTTGCATTCCTATACACTAATGATGGAAAACGTGAAAGAGAAATTAAGGAAACACTCCCATTTATCATTGCAACAAAAAGAATAAAATACCTAGGAATAAACCTACCTAAGGAGACAAAAGACCTGTATGCAGAAAACTATAAGACACTGATGAAAGAAATGAAAGATGATACAAATAGATGGAGAGATATACCATGTTCTTGGATTGGAAGAATCAACATGGTGAAAATGACTATACTAGCCAAGCAATCTGCAGTTCATTGCGATCCCTATCAAACTACTGCTGGCATTTTTCACAGAACTAGAACAAAAAATTTCACAATTTGTATGGAAACACAAAAGACCCTGAGTAGCCAAAGCAATCTTGAGAAAGAAAAACGGAGCTGGAGGAATCAGGCTCCCTGACTTCAGACTATACTACAGGCTATGACTACAGGGTATACTACAAAGCTACAGTAATCAAGACAGTATGGTACTGGCACAAAAACAGAAATATTGATCAATGGAAGACGATCGAAAGCCCAGAGATATACCCACGCACATATGGTCACCTTATCTTTGATAAAGGAGGCAAAAATATACAGTGGAGAAAGGACAGCCTCTTCAATAAATGGTGCTGGGAAAAATGGACAGCTACATGTAAAAGAATGAAATTAGAACACTCTAAAATTAGAACACTCTAATGAAATTAGAACACTCTAAAAATTAGAACATTTTTAGTTTGAAAAATAAACTCAAAATGGATTAAAGACCTGAATGTAAGGCCAGACACCATCAAACTCTTAGAGGAAAACATAGGCAGAACACTCTGTGACATAAATCACAGCAAGATCCTTTTTGACCCACCTCCTAGAGAAATGGAAATAGAAACAAAACTAAGCAAATGGGACCTAATGAAACTTAAAAGCTTTTTCACAGCAAAGAAAGCCATAAACAAAATGAGAAGACAACCCTCAGAATGGGAGAAAATATTTGCAAATGAAGCTACTGACAACGGATTAATCTCCAAAATTTACAAGCAGCTCATGCAGCTCAATATCAAAAAAACAAACAACCCAATCCAAAAATGGGCAGAAGACCTAAATAGACATTTCTCCAAAGAATATATACAGGCTTCTAGCAAACACATGAAAGAATGCTCAACATTATTAATCATTAGAGAAATGCTAATCAAAACTACCATGAGATATCATCTCACACCGGTCAGAATGGCCATCATCAAAAAATCTACAAACAATAAATCCTGGAGAGGGTGCAGAGAAAAGGGGACCCTCTTGCACTGTTGGTGGGAATGTAAATTGATACAGCCGCCATGGAGAACAGTATGGAGGTTCCTTCAAATACTAAAAATAGAACTACCATATGACCCAGCAATCCCACTACTGGGCATATACTCTGAGAAAACCATAATTCAAAAAGAATCATGTACCACATGTTCATTTCATCTCTACTTACAATAGCCAGGACATGGAAGCAACCTAAGTGTCCATCAACAGATGAATGGATAAAGAAGATGTGGCACATATATACAATGGAATATTACTCAGCCATAAAACGAAACGAAATTGAGTTATTTGAAGTGAGGTGGATGGACTAGAGTCTGTCATACAGAGTGAAGTAAGTCAGGAAGAGAAAAGCAAACACTGTGTGCTAAGACATATATATGGAACCCAAAAAAAAATGGTCATGAAAAACCTAGGGGCAAGATGGGAATAAAGACGCAGACCTACTAGAGAATGGACTTGAGGACACGGGGAGGGCATAGGGTAAGCTACGACAAAGTGAGAGAGTGGCATGGACATATATACACTACCAAATGTAAAATAGATAGCTAGTGGGAAGCAGCCGCATAGCACAGGGAGATCAGCTAGGTGCTTTGTGACCACCTAGAAGGGTGGGTTAGGGAGGGTGGGAGGGAGGGATACGCAAGAGGTAAGAGATATGAGGATATATGTATATGTATAACTGATCCACTTCGTTATAAAACAGAAACTTACAAACCATTGTAAAGCAATTATACTCCAATAAAGATGTTAAAAAAATACTTAACAAACTAGCACATAACACACGTGTTCAATTAAAAATATAGATATTTTTTTAAAGTCTTTAATTTAAAAAAGTCTATCTCAGACATAAAGTATTTAAGTAATTACAGGTAGAATGCTATGATGTCTGGAATTTATTTTGATACAGTGCATCCAAAAAAAGGAGTGTAGATGATGAAGAATGGCAAAATGATTATTACTGTGGGAACTGTTTTGAGTATATGAAAATTCATTATCCTCCCTATTTTAGTGTATGATTGAAAATTTACATAATAAGTAGTTTCAATATGTAACTAACTCATTACTATTAATTATTGATTAGTCTGCTGGGCACAGCATGCCAGCGTCTGTTTGGATTTAAAAATGTTAAATTTAGAAAACTACAACAGTAATGGCTACCCACTGAAAGTCAGTTTTACGGTATACTTTATGTATGCTAGTCCCGTGGTTATAACACAGACCAATAAGGTAACTGTTATTGGCACTAATTTATACAGTTAGTAAACAGCTTAGTTTGGACTTGAACAGTAGCCTACCTGTTTCAAAAGCCAGAGTTATTTCCACTATACTTTTCCATTCTGCCACTGTGTCCCACAATAAGAACTACTTTTATTGTGTGTATATATGTGTCAAGCATTTTGTTGGGTGTCATATATCGTGAAGGAGGGTCAAATTTGAAAATAATACTTTTTATGCATCTACTGATACCGTCATACAATTGTTCTAATTTATTCTACTAAGGTGGTAAAATGTATTAATTGATTTTTAATATAACTATTTGCATATAATGTATAATTAACTGCACAAATTAACAGTTTATTAGATTTTAATATATCTAAGCACCAGGGAAACAATCACCACAATTGGGATAATTACTATTTCTACCACCCCCCAGCCCCCAAAGTTTCCTCATGCTCTTTTATAATCCCTTCTGCCCTCTCAAAACCCCGGCAACCAGTGATCTGTTTCATGTCACAATAGGTTAGCTTACAGTTTTTAGAACAATGATCAGCAAACAATGGCCTGTGGGCCAAATGTGGCCCAACCTCCTGCTTCTGTAAACAAAATTTTATTGGAACACAGACGCATTCATTTGTTTACCTGTTCTGTGGGTCGGAGAACACAGCCAAAGTTTTGGCAATTCATAAGTCTCCCCTGGCTTTTAATTTTCTCCTGAGTCTCCTTGTATTTTCTCTGGGAATATGTAAGGCCTCATGACCCAAACAGTGATATTTGGAGGGATAGGACCCTCTCTAGTCTATTCTGAGTGTTTGTGCAGTTTCGCACATGTACACAGCCTTCCAGGAAGCTAGAGATACGGGAACTTATCAAGGCCCACTATGAGTGTATCATTCTATGATCCGTGTTAAATTTCTGGCTAATTGGGCAGTCTGCTGCCTGTCTCAACCCGAATAGCAGTCTCATGCTAGCTGTGATTTCAGTCTCCCCATTTGTTTGCCACCAGAATTGCTACTGTTTTGGCCAATGTCCAGGAGTTTGGGACTTTTCTACGTTCTGATTCAAATTAAGTCAGTGCCCTCTAGCATGAGAACAGTTGGTTCCTGCTTAGCAAGCTAGTGGGGTAGGAGTGGGGCAGATGAAAGCCGCCCCAAGCTAAAACTCCATCAAGTCCCGCTGTTTTTGCCTCGGGTTTGGTAGTTTTTCTTCAATCAACTTTTCTTCATGAAAAAAAATATGCCTCTGGTTGCTCTCCAGAGTACTGAAATTATTTCTGTCAGTTTTGTCCAGCTGTATCATTGCTTTCTGGGGAGAGGTTTTGCAGAGTTCCTCACACCTCCATTCCAGAAGTCCTGCCCCCTCAATGCCCTCTTTTTTTTTTTAACTTTTTATTTTATATTGGAGTATAGTTGATTAACAATGCTGAGGTAGTTTCATGTGTACAGCAAAGTGATTCAGTTATACATATACATGTATCTATTCTTTTTCAGATTCTTGTACATACTGCTATATTTAAAATGGATAATCAAGAAGGATCTACTGTATAGCACAGGGAACTCTGCTCAGTATTATGTAATGCTCAGTGCCCTCTTTTAAGAAGTGTTATTATTGGTCCTATAATTCCCTCATTCTCCTCACTAATCCCCACCTTCCAAGAGTTGTCAGGTGTGACTTTCACTTTTCTTTGGCAAAGTTAAAAAAGTTACATCCTGTTTTGTGACCCTCATTACATCTTCTGTGCTGTTTATAAATTATTTGATTCATTTAGCAAATATTTACTCTGTATTTACAATTTGCCTGTCAGTGTGGCAGGTTCTGAGTTAGGAGAGGGGCATCAAATAGACTGTGTCCTTGCCCTCCTGAAATTCACATAAAGTACATACATGATAAATAGGTAAAATCACATGTGAAAACCATCAGTGCTTTTAAGTAAATAAAACTGTTCTAAAAGGGAACTGTGGCGGTGGATGGGGACTGTTTTAGATAGAATGATGTGCTTTTAAAAGGTGATAGTTAGGTGCGGTATGGATGGTAAGAAGGAGTCTGATGTGGTAATTTGGAGGGAGTGTGTTTCAGGCAGAGAATCCCCAGGGCAAATATTTTTAAGTTGCCTAGTAATGGCCTGTAAAATGATAGACCTGGAACCTGGGTGAGATGAAGACTGGTAAGCGGGAGCAAGGGCCAAAAAAAAAAAAAAAAAACAATGTCAGTAATTGTTACAACTATTGGAAAACTAATGAATGTTAATTGACATGAATTTGAGTATGTAGGTAACATGCTATAGAACACAGTAGTATGGTGAAATTACATTTCCCTCTTTGGAGTTTCAGTAACACAATTTTCTTTACGCTCATTGGAGAAAATTCCTAACTTTCAAATGGGTGCTCCCTTTTTATATCTTCCCAATTTGATGGAGGTTTTTTATTATCTAAATTTCAAACTAGATATTTGAACTATTGGATTGGGATGAAAGAACTCAGACATAATTTTAACATTTTATTTTGGTTTGGCTAATATTTCAGTTCCTCATACTGTCTAGATGTTTCATGAACAAAGAGGTGACTGACACAAATAAGGATAAAAACTGGGTTTTGATTTTCTCTCACCTACTGATTGAGGTTAGGGTGCCTTAACATGATAAGAGAGGTTTCCTTATGACACGTGTATTAGGGCTCTTGACACAAGCCTGGTTAAAAGTTAAAGTCCAGTATCCTTATTTTTCAAAATGAGTTTTTGTCACAGCTAAACAGTTGCCAGGAGATTTACATATTGTATAGCTATGGCAGCATATGACAGCTGCAGCAAATTATAGAACCCCATCCTGACCTTAGTTTTTAATAAACGTAAAAAAAGGAAGGAAGTATCTTACTTTCAGATATGAAAGATAAATATCTAAGCAAGAATTCAAATAATGAATAACTGTTTTAGGCTGGACATTAACTGAAGCAGATGCAAATAATGGCATCTACCAAGGGACCATTCCAGGACGTTGTATGGTGTCTCTCATAGGCTGGAGAAAAGAAAGAGAAATTGAACTCCTCCAAACACATAGAGATTTCTTTATACACTAAACTTCTAAGAACAGTTAAAATTTTGACAGTATATGACACTTCATAGTGTGGTGTCACAACTTTTATATATTTATGAAGAAACGGAAGCAGATTAATACATTCCTACTAAAATATGGATACATATTCTTTAAAGGATGAATATATACTGTTTTAATACCTATTTCAGCAGAGGACTGAAATAACACAAGTGCCTTCCATGAAAATGATGAAACCTGAAACATGAGAAGTGTGAAAAGAATCTTCAGAGAAATAATAAATATTTAAAAGTCGAGCAGAAAGTGCTGAGAATTCCCATATAACCATGTTCCCATGCATTCACAGCCTCCCCCACCATCAACATCCTGCACAGAGTGGTACTTCTGTTGCAGTTGATGAACCTACATTGATACATGATCACCCAAAGTCCATAGTTTACATTAGGGGTCATATTTGCCATTGTACATTCTATGGCTTTGGACAAATATCTAATGACATGTATCCACTATTGTAGTAACATACAGAATAGTTTCACTCCCTTAAAAATTCTCTGTGCTCTGCCTATTTATCCCTCCTTTCCTGCCACCCCCTGGCAACCAATGATTTTTCACTGTCCCCATAGTTTTGTCTTTTCAGGAGTGTCATATAGTTCGAATCATACAGTATGTAGTCTTTTCAAATTGGCTTCTATAAGTTTGCGATATGCATTTAAGATTCCTCTCTGTCTTTTCATCGCTTGGTAGCTCATTTCTTTTCAGTACTGCATAACATCTCTTTGTCTGGATATACCGGTTTATTTATATTCAGCTACTAAAATACATCTTTATTGCTTCCAAGTTTTGACAATTATGAATAAAGCTGCTATAAACATCCATGTGCAGGACATATGTTTTGTGTGGACAGAAGTTTTCAATTCATTTGGGTAAATATCAAGGAGCATGATTGCTGGATCGTATGATAAGAAAGAAACTGACCAGCTAACTTCTAAAGTGGCCCTACCATTTTGCATTCCCACCAGAAATGAACGACAGATCCTGTGTTTCCACATCCTTACCAGTATTTGGGGTTTTCATTGTTCTGGATTTTGGCCATTCTAATAGGTGTGTTGTAGTATGTCATTATTGTTTTAATTTGCAATTCCCTAATATCAGTTGATGTTGAACATTTTTATATGCTTATTTCCTGTCTGTATATTTTCTTTCTGAGGTGTCAAAGTTGTTGGCCATTTTAAAACTGAGTTGTTTGTTTTCTTATTATTGTGTTTTAAGAGTTCTTTGTATATTTTGAATAGCAGTCCTTTATTAGATATGTCATTTGCAAATATTTTCTCCTAGTCTTTGTCTTGTTTTCTCATTCTCTTGACATTTTTGATTTTAATGAATTCCAGCTTACCTGTTACTTCTTTTGTGAATCATGCCTTTGGTATTGTATCTGAAAAGTCATTGCCATACAGAATGTCATCAAGATTTTCTTTTATGTTATCTTCTAGGAGTTTTATAGTTTTACATTTATGTCTATGATTCATTTTGAGCTAATTTTTGTGAAGAATGTAGGGTCTGTGTCTATGTGCCTGCGTTCTAGAGGGTTTTGTTGTTGTTGTTGTTTTGGTAGGTGGATGTCCAGTTGTTCCAGAACCATTTTGTTGAAAAGGCTGTCTTTTCTCCACTGTATTGCCTCTGTTCCTTTGTCGAAGATTATTTGACTTAATTTATGTGGGTTTATTTCTGGGCTCTCTATCCTGTTCCATTGATCTATTTGTCTATTCTTTCGCTAGTACCACACTATTTTGATTATTATAGCTTTATAGAAAATTGTGAAGTTGGGTAATGTCAGTCCTCCAACTTTGTTCTTCTCCTTCAACAGACCTTGGCTATTCTAGGTCTTCTGCTTCTCTATATAGACTTTAGAATCAGTTTGTCAGTATCCACAAAATAGCTTGCTGGGATTTTTTTTTTTAACATCTTTATTGGAGTATAATTGCTTTACAATGATGTGTTAGTTTCTGCTTTATAACAAAGTGAATCAGCTATACATATACATATATCCCCATATCTCCTCCCTCTTGTGTCTCCCTCCCACCTTCCCTATCCCACCCCTCTAGGTGGTTACAAAGCATCGAGCTGATCTCCCTGTGCTGTGCGGCTGTTCCCACTAGCTATCTATTTTACATTTGGTAGTATATATAAGTCCCTGCCATTCTCTCATTTCGTCCCAGCTTACCCTTCCCCTCCCCATGTCCTCAAGTCTGTTCTCTACATCTGTGTCTTTATTCCTGTCCTGTCCCTAGGTTCTTCAGAACCTTTTTTTTTTTTTTAGATTCCATACGTATGTGTTAGCATACGGTATTTTTCTCTTTCTGACTTACTTCACCCTGTATGACAGACTCTAGGTCCATCCACCTCACTACAGCTTGCTGGGATTTTGATTGCACCGATTGTATCATTTTTTAACTGTATCAAGATCCAAATCATTTTTTTAACTGTATCAAGATCTAAATAAAGTTCAGGTATTGCAAACTATTTACATAACTTAAGTAACTTTTAATGTACAAATTCTATTTCCATGTCTCTTTACATGCAACTTATTTATGGAAGGAATAAATTTATTTATTCTGTAGTGTTTTCCACAGTGTGGATTTTGTTTTGTTTTGTTTTGTTTTCCCTGTGCCATCAGGGAAGCCCCACAGTCTGGATTTTGAATAGTGCATCTTTCTGGTGATATTTAGCATGTTCCTCTGTTGTCTGTGTTTCCTATAGATTGGAAGTTAGATCTGTAGGTGTAATCAAATTCAAGTTAAAATTTGGGGGCAAAACTGCTTCATAGATGGCCGTATATACTTGCATTAGAAGGTACCCAATTCCAATCTCCATCTCTCTCTCTGATGCCACATGCAAAATAGTGATATTCTAATTCTATTCCCTTTTCAAATATTAGTTGAAATATTTCTAAAAACAGAAGATCTCTTTTGTCAACTATGTGTTTACTCAAGGATGTGACTTATATAGAAAAAACTTGATATTTTTTCCTTTATTTCCCATAATAAACAGTTGGTTCCTTAGCATTCCTCAAAGTTTATTAAGAGAAAATTTATCACTAATAATGGAAACATCTTTAACTTCATTAAAAGATATTATGAATAACTTTATGGCAATAAATCTTAGAATTTAAGTGAAATGAAATTTTATAGAATTTTTTTATGAAAAAATACAATGTACAAAACTAAAACCAGAACAAAAAGGAAATATGAATGTGAAATAATGGTTAGCTACATTAAAACTCTAAGTAAAAATCTGTTGAAAAATCTTTAGTCCTACATAGTTTCATTAGTGAGTTTTGAAAACATTCAATGAAGGAATATTTCAATTTCTATGCCAGTTATTTCACAAAAAAGATGGAAATGCTTCCTAAATCATTTCATAAATCTAGTATATCCTTGATACCAAAACCCAACAAGAATATTCAAGAAAGGAAAAGTATAGACAAATATATTTCATTAATATGAATGTAAAATTCTAAATAAATTTATAAATCAAATCCAGTGATTATAAAATAGGACAATGTATCATGAACAAGTGAGGTTTTTTCCAGAGATGCAAAGTTGATTTGACATTTTTAAATCAATAAGTACAATTTAAACATTACCAGAATGAATGAGAAATGTCAAATTCTTACCTCAGTAGATGAATAACAATCATTTGATAATTCCACACTCATTGTTCAGAACATTTAGCATACTATCAATGGAAAGAAACTTCTATAGTATGAAAGAATCTATAAAATTCTAAATAATCATTAATGTTGAAATATCAAAGATTTCATTTCAAGAAAGAATAAAACAAGGAGGCTTGCTATCATTACGTCATTCAACATGGTAGTGGAGAGCTCAACCAGTTCAGTAATGCAGACATTGAAGTGAACAGAATAAGTAAAAGGAAGCCGGCCATTATTCATTACAAACATAAATGTGTACATAGAAATTATTTTGGCAATCTAAGCACAAAAAATTAGAATACACTAGTATCTAGCTGTATATAAAATTGGTATAAAATAGTCTAATTTGATATTTTACAAACTTATAAAGAAGGTGAATAAACACTTTTCCTAAGGTCTTAGCATTTAATAGAGTAGAAAAATCTATGGATTTTTATTTTCAACTCAAAACCAGGCATCAGTATGTATGTGCTGTATATCACAAATGATTTGAATAATATTTTATTTACCAGACACAGGAACAAAATTTACCCATTTCTTCTAAGGATTACAATTAGATTTTACGTATACCAGAAATGACCTGCCATAAACAGAGCTGGAAATGATGAAAATTAGTGCAATGTGGTACATAGATAAAAGAACAAATAACATTTTGTCTGTCTTCAAGAATGTTGCTTCCTTCTGAAATTAAACCCAGCAGGTAGGAAGATTCTAAAGAGACTTCAAATCGTTGAACATCTGCTCACCCTAGCACAATCTAAAACAAGGAATGCATAACATTTTACAATGCTAAAATTCATACAATCTAGTTAGAATCATTACACTATTAAATTTTGGCAGGGGGGAAGAATATCTCAAACAGAATCCAAAATGTTTTTACTTTCAAGTCATAAAATACTGTGAAACTGACCCAAACATCTCTTTCATTATGTTAAAAATAGTTGAGTATCGTTTGCTAATTTAGGTTTATATCATTTCCTAAAATTTCTCAAAATGAAGAGTAAAATTAATAAACCTTAAGGTCAATTATATTTAAATGAAATGGAAATTTAGATTTCTGCTTTAAGATGAAGCTGCTTGATTTTCTTCTTTCATATTCAGGTGGCACTATAACATGTTCTGGTTTGCTGCAGATAAGAAAGGGCTCAGTGCAAGTTGGAGTGACAAAAATACCCAAGAGTTTTCTGCTTACTAATGCAGTGGTTATTCAAAAGAAGTGGGTGGACGCTTCTAGTCCTAATGTCATAACTCACAGCCATTGCAGAACTTGAATGTTCTGCCTCTGTAGAAAGATGTCACCTGTTCTGATTTGCCTATGTCCCCGTGTATCCTTCTGAGAGTAAAGAACAGTGGGTAAGCAGCTGCCATAGATGGCTCAAGAATTTTGTATTTCACAGCAGATTTCATTTCCTTAGTTCATTTTCTGTGCAGAAAAAGGCATGACACCCTTCAACTTCCAAGTTGGTCATTTCCCCAGTCACAGACAAAACATGTCGAACCCTATCTGACATTCTCAAGAAGACAAAAGTATGTGATAAATGGATCCACAGTTTTCCAGGGCTTATGGGAAAAGAGGAAGGTATGACTTATAAAGGGATAGTATAGGGGTTTTTTCCTGGGGTCATAGAATTATTCTGTATCCTGATTGTGATGGTAGTAACATGAATCTATACATGTGTTAAAATTCATAGATGTGTACACCAGAAAAAAGAAGAGTCAATTTTACTGTTTGACAATTTAAAAGATAAAAATTTTAAAAATCATCCTAAAAGAAAATTCAAAGTGCTGTTATTTGTAGAGAGGTTCTCTCTCTGACCCCAGATCCACACCCACACAATCCAGTTAAGTAAAAAGTTTTCCAAGCACAGGCTTCCGTGCTACTTTGTGTCTTAAACAAGATTATTTAAAAGCATGCTAAGGTAATTATCTCCTGTTGATGCCAAAGGAGAAGAAAAAAGGTTTTAAACAACATTTAAAGCGATAAACAGCCTTTGAAAAAGCTATTTTCTTTTCTTAAAACATGTCCCCTCTCCCCACCACAAATGGGGCTTTTGTTGGTGCCTGTAGGAGACTGCAAGTGAAGGCAATAGGTTCAAAATTCTTTGCTTTAATGTAAAATTGATTTGAGATTGCCCTTTCCCCTTCCCTTTGTCGAATCACCAAGATCATATCCCTATATCGTTATTCAACAAGTATTAGGACAAAGAACAATCCCGTGTTTGATTGCACAGCAATATGGAAAAGGAAATCTAAGGTTCCTGGGACTTATTTTTTGTTGCATTGTGTCCCTTATATTTCGGTTACTTCAGGTTTTTTTTTTCCCCAAGAGTGGAAAATTATCAGATAATAAAAATGTAGAGATAAGCAGAAGCAGAACTGTGATGCTATGATTTGTCCAAGAGAAACAAAAATCATAAACTTGTCAAATTCTAAGGGTTATGTCTCTGAACAATTTATTTATAAGAGGATAATTTATATGAGAATTTGTAGGACAAAAGTGCGTACATGGCTATAAAATCGGAAGTAAATCAGCAAGCTAAATATCATGGAACTTATATCAGCAATGTTCTTTGCACTCGGCCTTTCCTCTTTGTGCAGTGAAAGGAAAGTAATCAACTTTCTTACTCAGAAAATAGCTAAATTGTCAAGAAATCTTTTTGAGATTTTGTTTTTATATAAATTTATCTTAGTGAAATGGATCCCTGAGTTTCGAGCTAAAATCATTGATTTCCTGGCTAGAAACATAGGTCCTCTTGCCTGCATTTGTGGTGAGCTTGTTCATTCAAGATAACTTGATTCAGAACAAAAAGTAAGATCTTCCTCAGAACTGATGATTAGAAATCAATTAGTGAAGAAAATTGGTAAAATTTATTAAATTATATTTAGAAAGAGGTAACATAGAGAAGTTATAAAATTATTTCAGCATGGGAACAGGCGTATCAAATACCTGACTTTTCCTATAAGCAATGTGATTTTACCTGAATTAATTAATGTAATTGAGGCATATTTTCTCTCAGCAAAATTAGAAAATAATAACTCTCTCTTACATTTTCCGTGAAAATGAAACAATACCTATGTTTTTAAAAGGTCTAGCATAGTTCCTGGCAGATAATAAGCATGTGCTATTCCTTCTCCTTGTCTTTTTTTTTTTTTTTTTGTGGTACGCGGGCCTCTCACTGTTGTGGCCTCTCCTGTTGCGGAGCACAGGCTCCGGACGCGCAGGCTCAGCGGCCATGGCTCACGGGCTCAGCCGCTCGGCGGCATGTGGGATCTTCCCAGACCGGGGCATGAACCCGCGTCCCCTGTATCGGCAGGCAGACTCTCAACCACTGTGCCACCACGGAAGTTCTCTCCTTGTCTTTTGCCATTGAAAAACACGTTTCTCAAACTTTTAAAACCCATAGAGGCTTATATTTTCTAGTGAACTCTCACCTGGCACCCAGTATGTACCACATGAATTCAGAGCTTTTTGGTTGAAGAGGAATTGAAGTACTGCGTTCAGAGTCCTAGAGCCTTCTTCTGTCTGCTTTCCTCTCCCCACCTCACTTGCACCCTCTCTCCAACTTCCGACCTCCCTCCTCCACTCCCATCCCCACCGCTACAGTTATAGATGCTCTGCCTCAATATCCTAGGACTCCAGTCAAGAAATGCCATTTTAAAACTCTTAACACCAAAGTTTAGAAAGACAGCATGCTCAGATTTAATAGCCGCAAGTGTCTTATGTACAATAATAGCCACCACAAACATATTAGACACAATCGTGTTGGTTAAAGAGGAAAAATCATAAAAATATTCATGTGAACCCAGTGTTTTATGTTCACTCAAAAACATACACATGCACATTATTTGAGTCTTTTTGCATAGAACCAATTCTTAATTTTTTTTGTAGAACAATGTTCAGTTAATTGTAGTTCTTGGGGAAAATATGCCTATAATTCTATTATCTGTGATATCTAATTTGACTTTAAAAAAAGAGTACAGTTCAGTAGCGTTAAGAATATTCACTTTGTCATGAAACAGAACTTTTTCATCGTGCAAATCTGAAACCCTATTCCTACTAAACAACTCCCCATTGCCCCCTCCTGATGGCATTTTTTAAAGTAAAGTAATATGTTGAAGAGACTTGTGTAGCTGTCTAAGATCAAAATCTTTCCGGTTGTGTTCCTCAGGTTGTCATGGACTGTTATTCATGTCTAATTCAAAAGCATTATTACATTGTTTCTTTATTGCATCTTTCTAAAGCATTCAAGTTACGTTTCTCAGAAGAAGTTGGTATCACCTCTCCCTCAGATTTCTTTGTTTTGTCATTGTAATTTTGTTATAATTTAGTTACATTTCATATATATCAAGCACAATTAGCTTAAGACATAAGAAATATCTCCACTCACTCTTATTAAACACATATTTGTTTGGAGAAGCAGTGACAAGCACTCTAGCAAATGGTCTACAAGCCCTAAGCTGTAACATGTTATGAACATGCTATGAACACGTGTGAAATATATGTATTAATACAACATGTTTGTCAAAAATGGACATCATTGGCAACAAGAAAGAAGGTGCATTGCCATTTATCTATCCAAATATCTATCTATAGGAATATATATATCTATATCAATTTGAAATACAAAATTGGAGCTATGAAAATGATCATTGCTGCTGATTGCACACTTTGAAAATGGTTATATATAGTTAACAATATTATATAGGTCAAGTACTTTATTTTAAAGATTTTTTTTTGATGTGGACCATTTTTTTGAAGGCTTTATTGAGTTTGTTACAATATTGCTTCTGCTTTATGTTTTGGTTTTTGGCCACGAGGCATGTGGGATTTAGCTTCCTGACCAGGGATCGAACCCGCACCCCCTGCACTGGAAGGTGAAGTCTTAACCACTGGACCGCCAAGGAGGTCCCAGGTCAAGTACTTTAATACTTTGCTATATTATGCTGAAGACATTAAGAGAAGGCAAATAAATCCACAGTGTGTAACCATAAGCAACATAGCTTGCTTTCCTTAGCTAAAATATAAGAATTTTATCTCTATATTTTTCTTAAATTTAGAATAAATTCCCGTTATGCTCTGCCCAAAGTATGGGGGGAGGTGAATATGTTGAACTCTGAAATGGAAGGCACAAAGGAGGCAAAATATTTTTCAATTTAGGAGAGAGAGAATCTAACCAAGGATTACAAATTCTGAGAGTATGCAGACTTTTAGACAGAAATTTGGGGGTTTCTATAGTCTGAAGACCAAATTGAAAGTTACAAGATGTTTCAGAGCTCTGAAATAGTTGTAAAATTGATACAGAATTTATCAGTGGACTGCTGATAAGGTGAGGAGCCCACCTCTTCCCTCTTGGAATGTTAATGAAAATTTCTCATCTTATTCTTTCACGCTTGTACTCTTCACTCACATTGGTTTGTAATTAGCTATAACTCAGTTGAAAATCTTCATTGCCTGCTGCTTTTGATGAGCTGGGAACCGATCCAAATCTTTGACTTACAGCCATTTTCTTTTAACGTTTGCTTTCTAGCCTCTCTCTTTCATCTTTAGAATGTTGTCTATCAGTATCTGTCAAACTCTGTCTTTAAAATATGAAAGTCCGAGATAGACATTACACATTTGGGCTTGTTTTCTTTCTAACAATTTTCAAACATATCTATTTGTTTTTTACTGATGAGAGATATTCTATGAAGGGATCAATGGCTTTAACCCACATTCTATGACAGCAGATCTGTCATACTCTTTCAGGTTATTCTTGAGATGAGTTCCACGGCTTTGGACTTGCTCACACAAGGTTACAGCACAGACACAATGTCTGTGAATTCTTGGAAGGAAGCAAGCCATCAAGTGCTACCAGTTATTCTGCCATCCTTAAACATGTGTTTGGTGTTTCAGCTAAAAAGAAAGCTGTGTAATACACAGTTTGGGCATCTAATCAGTTGATCGGAGAATACGTACTGTAAGCCTACCTACCAAAACAAGATCTTCTTTTTGGGGAATCTGATTCAGTAAACTCCTGACCATGTGAGATTCACACTCTTCCAGTCTTCCAGCCTTGCCTCTTCAAACAGGCATATTTTGCTGATAGTAAGTAGTTTCTGGTTTCTACATCAGTCACTTATTTAGCTCGTGAGTCTGCAGTTTTGGTCAGGGCTCAGTGAAGAATGCTTGTGTCTCCTGCATGTGGCTTCAGTGGGAGCAAATTCCAGTTTTAGAGTGGCTCACTCACGTGGCTGACAAATTGGCACCTTTGTTTCCCTCCATGTGGGCAGCTCCACCTAAGTCTTTGCAAAGGCTGCTCCAGCTTCCGCTCAGCATGGTGTCTGGGGTCCAAGAGTGAGGATCCAAAGAAACAAAGTAGAACCCACCAGTTTCCTAGGACAGGGGCCAGAAACAGGCACAGTACCTTTTTCTACCTTATTTTATTGGTAAAACACAGAGCCCGAATTCAAGTGGAAGGCACATGGATCTCACTTCTTGATGAGTCAACAACATGGTAAATCAACTATACTTCAATTAAAAAAAAAAGAGGTGTCAGAGGTATTTGAGGCCATGTTTTAAAACTAACATGTCGTTTATTTTCAAGTATTTTAAAATTTAAATTATGATTTCTTCTTGATCTATAGGTTAGTTAAATAAGAATTGCTTACTTTAATATATACGGGAATTTTCTAGTTATATTTTTGTTACTAAATTCAAGCCTAATTATTCTATAGTGCAAGATTATTTACTACATATCAATCAATTCTGAGTTTAGGACTTGTTTTACATTTCAGGATATGATTGTTTTTAATGGTTCTTCTTGGAAATAGAGGAAAAATTAGATATATTCCAAAGTTATGGGGCATAGTATTCAGTATATAAGAGTTAGGTTTACTAATTTTAAAATTATTTTTGTTCAGTTATTCTATATATATATATATATATTTTTACATCTTTATTGGAGTATAATTGCTTTACAGTGGTGTGTTAGTTTCTGCTTTATAACAAAGTGAATCAGTTATACATATACATATGTTCCCATATCTCTTCCCTCTTGCGTCTCCCTCCCTCCCACCCTCCCTATCCCACCCCTCTAGGTGGTCACAAAGCACCCAGCTGATCTCCCTGTGCTATGCGGCTGCTTCCCACTAGCTATCTACCTTATGTTTGGTAGTGTATATATGTCCAAGCCTCTCTCTCGCTTTGTCACAGCTTACCCTTCCCCCTCCCCATAACCTCAAGTCCATTCTCTAGTAGGTCTGTGTCTTTATTAGTTATTCTATATTATTGCTAGTTTTTATTGGTTTAATTAGGTACTAGGATCAATTAAAACATTACATTAATGATGGATTTTCAACTGACAAAGGATTAATCTCCAAAATTTACAAGCAGCTCATGCAGCTCAATAACAAAAAAACAAACAACCCAATCCAAAAATGGGCAGAAGACCTAAATAGACATTTCTCCAAAGAAGATATACAGGCTTCCAGCAAACACATGAAAGAATGCTCAACATTATTAATCATTAGAGAAATGCTAATCAGAACTACAATGAGATATCATCTCACACCGGTCAGAATGGCCATCATCAAAAAATCTAGAAACAATAAATGCTGGAGAGGGTGCGGAAAAAAGGGAACCCTCTTGCACTGTTGGTGGGAATGTAAATTGATACAGCCGCTATGGAGAACAGTATGGAGGTTCCTTAAAAAACTAAAAATAGAACTTCCATACGACCCAGCAATCCCACTACTGGGCATATACCCAGAGAAAACCATAATTCAAAAAGAGTCATGTACCAAAATGTTCATTGCAGCTCTGTTTACAATAGCCAGGACATGGAAACAACCTAAGTGTCCATCAACAGATAAATGGATAAAGAAGATGTGGCACATATATACAATAGAATATTACTCAGCCATAAAAAGAAATGAAATTGAGTTATTTGTAGTGAGGTGGATGGACCTAGAGTCTGTCACACAGAGTGAAGTAAGTCAGAAAGAGAAAAACAAATACCGTATGCTAATACATGTATATGGAATCTAAGAATAAAAAAAGGGTCATGAAGAACCTAGGGGTAAGACGGGAATAAAGACACAGACCTACTAGAGAATGGACTTGAGGATATGGGGAGGGGGAAGGGTAAGCTGTGACAAAGTGAGAGAGTGGCATGGACATATATACACTACCAAACGTAAAATAGATAGCTAGTGGGAAGCAGCCGCATAGCACAGGGAGATCAGCTTGGTGGTTTGTGACCACCTAGAGGGGTGGGATAGGGAGGGTGGGAGGGAGGAAGACACAAGAAGGAAGAGATATGGGAACATATGTATATGTATAACAGATTCACTTTGTTATAAAGCAGAAATTAACACACCATTGTAAAGCAATTATACTCCAATAAAGATGTTAAAAAAAAATGATGGATTTTCTATTTTTCCTTTAGGTTCTATCAATTATTTTGCAACATACGTATTTATTGAAGTATAGTTGACTTATTATACTAGATACAGGTATACAACATAGTGATTCAATATTTTTATAGATTATACACCATATAAAGTTATTATAAAATATTGGCTATGTTTCCTGTGCTGTACATTACATCCCTGTAACTTATTTATTTTATACCCAGTAGTTTGTACCTTTTAATACCCTTCACTTATTTTGGCCCTCACTCCACACCTACCCATCTGGTAACCACTAGTTTTGTGTATCTGTGAGTCTGTTCCTGTTTTGTTATGTTTGTTTGTTGTTGTTGTTGCCTTTTGCGGTACACGGGCCTCTCACTGCTGTGGCCTCTCCCGTTGCGGAGCACAGGCTCCGGACGCGCAGGCTCAGCGGCCATGGTTCACGGGCCCAGCCACTCCACGGCACGTGGGATCTTCCCAGACCAGGGCACGAACCTGTGTCCCCTGCATCACCAGGCGGACTCTCAACCACTGAGCCACCAGGGAAGCCCGTTTGTTTTATTTTTTAGATTCTACATATAAGTGAAAATATACAGTATTCATCTTTCTCTATCTTACTTATTTCACGAAACATAATAACCTCCAGGTCCATTCATGATGTCGCAAATGGCAAATTTTTATCCTTTTTATGGCTGAGTGATATTTCATTGTATAAATACCACATCTTCTTTATTCATTTATCTGTTGATGGACACTTAGCTTGCGTCTATATCTTGACTATTGTAAATAATGCTGCCAGGAACATAGGGTGTGTATAGCTTTTCGAATTAGTGTTTTCACTTTCTTTAGATAAATACCCAGGAGTGGAATTACTGGATTATATGGTCGTTCTATTTTTAATTTTTCGAGGGAACTCCATACTGTTTTCCATAGTGGCTACACCAAATTATATTCCTGCCAACAGTGTGCTAGGGTTCCTTTTTCTCCAGATCCTTGTCAACACTCATTATTTTTTTAAATTTTATTTTTATTTCTTTTTTTGCGGTTTGCGGGCCTCTCACTGTTGTGGCCTCTCCCGCTGCGGAGCACAGGCTCCAGACGCGCAGGCTCAGTGGCCATGGCCCACGGGCCTAGCCGCTCCACGGCATGTGGGGTCCTCCCGGACCGGGGCACGAAGCCGTATCCCCTGCATCGGCAGGCGGACTCTCAACCACTGTGCCACCAGGGAAGCCCAACACTCGTTATTTCTTGTCTTTTTGACAAGAGCCATTCTGACTGTGAGGTGATATCTCATTGTGGTTTTGATTTGCATTTCAAAATATGAAATTTGAAACTTGCATTTGAGGTTTGCATTTCCCTGATTAGCAATGTTGAGCATTTTTTATGTGCCTTTTGGCTACCTATATGTTTTAAATTACTGTTTTTATTTCATGTGCCTATTCTTTGCTTCTTTTCCTCTCCATTCATATTGTAAGTTAAAATGTATATTTTCTTTTGTCTTTTCTCCTCTATGATTTTTTAAGTTACACAGTCCTTGAAAATTGTTTCAGTAATTTCCTAGAGATGCAGAGATTCATGCCACATACATAGCATGTTAACTCATCCAAGTTAACATATATTAAAATTTTTTCTTCATAGAGAAAACAAAATTCTTGGAGTATATGAACTTGATCTATTATTGTTCTCAGGCACTTAAATTTTCTGTATTACATATTTCAAATGTCACAGTGCCTTATTATTATTGTTTTTGCAGTCAACATTCGTGTAGATTCACCTAATATTTTACACTTTCACTCAGAAAAGAATACCTTGTTGGTATTTTTTAAATATCACTCTGTAGATTTCCTTCTCTGTCTGTTTCCATAATTTCTGTTGAGAAGTCTGTTGCCAGACTTACTCTTGGTTATTTGAAGGTACTGCATGTTATTCCCATTAATACTTAAAAGTATTTTTTTTTATTTGGTTTTCAAAGAATTTCAGAAACTTTTCAAAAATATGATCTGCCTATAATTATTTGATTATTATTTGCTTAATTTTTTTTTTTTCCCTGCAGCTCTTTGAATTTGTGGCTTGATGTCTTTTGTCAGTTTTGGGAAATTCTCAGCCAATCTTTTTTTCTGCCCTTTTCTCTCTGTTCTTTCAGTTATTCGATAACATGTAAACTCTTCATCCCCAAAGTAACTTACACCCTACTTTTACTCTTTTCTCCTCTATTATTTGGTTTGGCCATTTTACTTTTTACTGTATTATTGGTAAGTGATTGTCTCCTTAGCTTTATATAATCTGCTGTTGAACACATTCATTGTTTTTAGACTCAATAATTGATAATTTCTCATTATATGAATTCTCTTTGTATTTTTTGTAGTTTATTGTTCTATGCCAAAGTTTTTGATCTTTTATCTCCTTAAACATATGATGCAGAGTTATTTTAAAGTTCATGATAATTCCATTACCTGAATCCTGTGTAGATTTATTTGTATTCTCTGTTGCTTCCTTGATTTTGTCATAGTATCATCTGCTAATAGTGACTTTTTAAAACATTCAGTGATGTATATTGTGAATAAGAAATTGTCAAAATAATTTGCACCCTAAAAGGATGTACTCTTTCTCCAGAGAGGTTTTAACTTTGCTTTGAATGGACGGTAGGGTCATGAGGAATCATTGATCTTATGAAGGCTGATGTATCTCTAGCTCACCCTTCTCTTATTGGATAGCCTTTGTGATTAACCAAGGTTTTCTCTACTTGGAAAGTCCTTCATTCTTTTTTTGTACACCTAAACTTTTTTGTACACCTAAACTTTTGTACACCTAAACTCTGTCAAAAGCCTTGCTGATCTTTTCAGCCTCTTAGGCTCTTCTAAAATCAACAGCAATTTCTGTGATAAATATGGACTTTAGGGCTTCCCTGGTGGCGCAGTGGCTGAGAGTCCACCTGCCGATGCAGGGGACGTGGGTTCGTTCCCCGGTCTGGGAAGATCCCACATGCCGCGGAGCGGCTGGGCCTGTGAGCCATGGCTACTGAGCCTGTGTGTCTGGAGCCTGTGCTCTGCAACGGGAGAGGCCACAACAGTGAGAGGCCCACATACTGCAAAAAAAAAAAAAAAAATATGGACTTTAATTTGGGTTCATCTCACTGAGTTTCTTACCCTGGACTTCCACTCTTTAATTTTTTTATTGCCTCATTGATTCTTTGATGCCTTCACACATAATTTTATAATTTTTTTCTTGCAGTTTTTCTAATTGTTCTCAATTAGAGGGTTGTTTTCAGGGGTGATGTTGGCCATTTCCCAAACCAGAGTTCTTATTTCTTCTTTTTGTATAGTAGTAATTCTACAAAATTATTTATTAAACAAATGGATAAAAATGTAATTTTAACATTCTTATAGTTAAAACTGTTAGATACAGGTGTTCTGTGACCCATGAAAGTTTTCATCAACCCTTCACTGTTATTCAAACTTCTGACTTACGTCCACTTAATTTTATAACTGTGCTTAAAACTGAATGAATTAAAAAAAATTTTTTTTAAACTGAGCTGAAGGTTACTTTGAACATCAGTAAGTCTCTCCATTTTATAGGTCTTATAACTGCAGTTTAGAACATTGGCATCAGCAACAGCATCAGTTATGCTGAATGCACAATACAGGATTATACCTGTCTATAGTCTATATAGTAAAACTTTAGGTCAAGAACCATACTTATCCTGTATACTTATATTATTGAGTATGAACATATATTTCAAGGATGCTTTAGTTCTGAGGCCAGTAGGACTACAGGAGGGTTTTATCGCCAGTGTCTAACAAATATCCCCAATAGTTTCTTCCATGACTTATTTGCACACAGATTCCTTGTCAGGTAGAAGGAAATGGTTCCCCTTGGTAAAGCAAAACATATTGGGTTAACCATTGCATATACTCAGGAGACCAACACTGAGAGATAAGGTCGGAGTAATTTCAATATTTGCCTGTGACAAGAACCAGATCAAATGAGGAGAGAGAAAATATTGCTCAGTAGTCTAATCTTTTATATTTAATACTTTAACATGTCTAATTCAGATCCACATGAAGAACTTGAAAATAAGAATCTCAGAAAAACTGTGTCACTTCAGACATAGAATAGAAGATAGAGATGAAGTCGTTGTTATAGATAATGCATTTACACATCATTTCAAGAGAATTTATTTTTTAAACGAAGTCCTAGTTCTAGACTCCAGACACTTTATTGTCATCTAACAATGTAATGGAAATCGAATATATTTTACTGTTTTCTACATTTTACTATCATATATTATCTGCTGAATTTTATGTAGTCTGTAACATTTTATATCAGATTTATCAGTTCTGGGGTATATTTATGCACTACTAAAATGTTTACCACTTTTATTTCAAAATAACCTTATTTTGAGATAGGAAACAAAATTTTCTATACCTTTAACCAACCTAATTTACCTTTTAAATCTACTCTTAGTGAGATATAGTAATTCTAGTTTAATGTTTTGGTACAAGTATTGTACATGATTTTTTTGTTTATTGTCTTTTTCTTATTAACATGAGTCGATTTAAGGGAAAATATTAAAATTAAAAAACTGAGAAACACATGTCCTATAGGAATATCTATTTTAAAAGAACAGGTTTTCAGATAAACACAGGCAGTTCGTTTATAAGGATTCAACTAAATTCATTATCCATGGAATCAAGAAAAAAATGATACTAGTTTCTGAAAATATGAGAAACATATCTCATGTAATGTGATTTCAATATTATGTCTACTTTTTTCTCTATTGCTAATATACGTTGCTTGCAGTTCACAAGCCATTATTTAATGCCATATAAATTTAATATACCCTGAAGGGAATTTGCCCTAGGGACACATTAAGAAGGCTAAATATGATTTTGAAAGCTATAAACTATGCTTTCCAATTTAGTGTTATTCAGTGAGACCTAATTTATATATTCAGCATAAGCTAGAAACAGAATAATCTGAGTTTGCCTGGTTAATGTCCGAGGCAAAGAGGACCTTCTGGCAAATTCTCTAATGTATGTCTAATTGATACTCCCATTGTTAAAATACTGACAATGTTTATTAGTATCCCTCAAGAGAAAGAAATCCTTCAGATTTCTTTCTTTGCAAATACATAAGTGTATTTGCAAAAATCATGTTGTATTTTGGATCAATGAACTTATCTCAGCCAACTTCTTCTTTCATTGGCATGATTGTCAGTACAGGTTTCTGCCTACGTTAATAATGAAAGTTTCACTGTAAGTCTAATTCAGTATCTAATTGTTCTCCTCCCACCCCTGGCTATTAGCCAGGAATCAACTCTTTAAGCATGTGCACCATACCCCTAAGTAGTACTGTTAACACTGTGACCGACGAGTACAGTTCACTTTGATCCACATACCCCAGCTGTGTTGGTAATTGTGACAAGCAACAGAAATACAAAATGCTTCAGCTGTAGGAAAGCAGTTTAGAGACTCCAAGGCCAAAAGTACATCTCACGGATCTTGGTATATTTAGGAAAACCGTATAGCATAGCCTTGGCTGTGAAGACAGAAATGCCAACATTTGCAAGTTACTGTCTGTGTAATACCTATTACCTGTGTGATTGTTTAAGCAGCATTATTGAGATATAATTCACATACCATAAACTTTACCCATTTTAAGTGTACAATAAGTTTTGCTAAATTTACAGAGTTTTGCAAATAGCATCATTATCCCATATTTCCATCTCCCCCTAAGGATTCCTTGTGCCCATTTGGAGTCAGTTTCAGTTCCCACTCCCACCATCAGGCAAATAAGAATCTGCTTTCTATCTCTATAGATTTTCCTTTTCTAGACATTTCCTAAATATGGAAACATTTCCTATAAAGGGAAACATACAATATATGGTCTTTTGTGTCTGGCTTTTTTCACATAGCATAACACTTCTGAGGTTCATGTGTATGTTTTGCATGTAGCAGTAGTTCATTCATTTTTATTGCTAAGTAGTATTCTACTGCATGAATATACTACATTTTATTTATTCATCAGTAGAGGGACATTTTGATTGTTTTTCCTTTTTGACTATTATTAATAATGCTACTGGAAACATTAATTTACAAGTCTTTGTGTAGACATATTTTTTATTTACCTTGAGTAGTTGCCTAGAAGTAGAATTGATGGGTTATATGGGAAATTTATGTTTGAAATTTTAAGAAACAACAAAACTGTTTTCCAACACTATTTTAATTCCCACTAGAAATTTTCTCTGTGTTCTTTCTAAAACTTCTTATTGTCTATTAAAAAATTTTAATTATAGCCATTCTAGTGGGTATAAAGTGGAATCACATTGTGGTATTAATTTACCTTTCCCTAATCACTAATGACGTTGACTGTCTTTTATGTGCTTCTTAATCATTAATCTATCTTTTTTGGGGGTAAAATGTCAATTCTACACTTTTCTTCATTTTTAATCAGGTTTTTATATTCCTTGGTTTTAAGAATTCTTTATAGTTTTGATACAAGTCTTTTATGAGATATTTGTTTTGCAAATAATTTCTGCTAATCTGATGCCTGTTTTTAAGTTTTCGTAATGGTGTTTTTTAAAACATAAAGGTTTTAAATTTTGATAAGGTCCAATTTATCCATTTTTTCATTTATGAATGGTGTTTCTCATGTTGCATCTAAGAGAGTTTTGCACGAACCTGGTTATAGATATCTTCTCCTATGTATTATTTTAAATTTTTTGTAGTATTTAAAAAATTTTGTACTTTTAGCTCTTTCATTTAGGCTTTGATACATTTAGGTTAACTTGCCATGTGACTCCCTCCATCTTCAAAGCCAACAACAAAGACTCTCTTTTTTTTTTTTTAATTGGGGTATAGTTGTTTTACCACATTGTATTAGTTTCTACTGTACAGCAAAGTGAAGTAGAGTTCCCTGTGCTATACAGCAGGTTCTAAGACTCTCTTTCAATTTGAATCTCCCTCCTGTGTTTTAAGTCTTTTTCTCCAGGAAGAACCTTATCTATTTTTAGGATTCATCTGATTAGGTCAGGCCCAGGAAGGATAATATTCTTTTTTAAAAGTCATTTGTGCCATATAATACAACCTAATCATATTCTGTCATATACCTCCCACTTTCAACAGAAGAGGGCTATACAAGGACGTGAATCACAGGGAGTAGTTGTAGAATTCTGCGCAATTCTTCTATTGACATGTCTGTTATGGCATAATATATTGAGGGAAAAACATGTATGTTAATTACTCTTTCACTTGCCATTCTCAGGGAGATTTTAAAGAGTTAAATCAAGAGGAACAAAACAAAAACAGAACTTTTTACTTCATCTTCAGTTTGTATATTAAAATATTCTCAAACTATGATTCTTATGTTGAAATGTTCTTAAGTGCAAAGTTTTAAACCCCTAATCTGATACATGATTGCTCAAACTAAAATAGTTATAATCACTATTTAATATTAGGAAATGTAAGTTTCAAATCTTACAATTTATTAAAGATATTTTTATTTATAATATTTACATCTCATTTTCCATTCACTAACTCATAAGGTAAAGATGAATAGAATGGGGTGACATAAAAAATATCTTTGTGATGAATAAGAATCAGTGTGGTTGCCTTCAGAGTTAATGTGTAGTTTAGACTGGCCTTTTTTCAAATTCAAGTACATGATAAATTACATTGATTGCATTTTCCTGAAGGTGCCTGTGCTTAGAACGATGGCCTCATAGGAGATGTAAAATGCTGTACTTGAATGGCTTTGAAAATAAAAATACAATTATTTGGAAACTGATATTTTGAGGTAGGTTAGAATATATTTGGTTTTAAAGGACTTAACCCACTCTAATTCTTCATTAAGAAAAATCAGTCACAGGATAAGAACATAAATTAGGTATCCCTAAATGTCATAACATTTATATATTGGATTTTATTTTTACTTCATTAAGAAACCAAATAGGACTGTAATTAAAGAAACGATAGCATATGGTGGAGAGGCTGTTCTTGGTTTTCCCAACTTTAAACACCTTTAGAAATTCTACGCTATGAAGGACAAGCCAAGTGAACTATATGCATAATTGATTAGAAACTTATCCATTTTTAGATCACAGGGAAATCTACTTTTATTTAATTTGAAATCTGTTACACAACTCTGTTTGGAATTGAATGCCCCAAAGTGTCCCATGAAATTTGAAAGGGGATGAAAGTAAATGAAGGAGCAAGGGCTTGAAAAGTCCCCTAACAATATTATTTAATTTTATAGACTTATTTAGAATAGATACATCTTGAAATTTTATTTTTATAACTTCAATAATAAGTTAATCTCTCTCTTCAAAGCTGTGAATCTTTAAAACTATGTAATGCCTACTGTGTGTCAGGTGCTGGGAAAAATTATGGGCAAATTGATAGAAAAATATTTGATTCCTGTCCTCATCAAGTAGGTTGGAAAACAAGACAAAGTAATATTTATAATATATTATGATAAATGCTCTCTGGTCTGAGAAGAGTGACTGGGGGACAAACCAACACACGATCTTGAAAGTCACTCTGATCACCCACAGATGATCAGGATTCAACTTAATTTTTCCTCTCCCATCCCAGTTTTCTGGCTTGTTTATATAGGTACAGGTTCCTTCTAAGTATTCATGTATTTTATAAATATGGACATAAAAATCTCTCCCTGAAGTCCATACTAACTTTTATTTAGGTCAGTATTCTAATATCATGAAACAGTAGAAGAATGAGATATCTTTGATGGTCAACATTTCTTTTTTTCACTCAGGATTGAGCCAGTGCCAAGTGTACAGCATTTGAAAAGTTTATGTTTGTATGTTTGGTGTGGGATGGATTGATGTGGTGTGCGGTATGTTGTAATGGTAAGTGTGGGGTGGTGTGTTGGAAGTGGCATGGTGTATCGTATGGTTGGGTAATGTGGTCTGTTGGGGATGGTAGATGTGGGGTGTGTAGTGTAGTGTAGTATAGTGTGTGCTATGCTCTGTGGTACAGTGTGAATGGTTAGGGTGATAGGGGTATGGGGTGTGCGTGTGTGTGTGTGTGTGTGTGTGTGTGTGTGTGTGTGCGTGCTGTGGGGTATGGTGTTCAGGGTGGCATGTGATACAGTAGGAGTTATAGATGTGCTGTGTAGATGGTGTGTTCTGAGATGTGGCACATCATACACAATGTGCTGTATTGGAGATGGTAGGTCTGGGAGTGTGGGGTGTGGTATAATACCATGCTGTGTTTTACGCTACTTTTTTGAAGTTCTATGTTCCTTAAGTCCTGTAAAGATTGAAGGAAATACAAGTTCCTGCAAATTAACAAGGAACCCAGGTTACACTCATATGGTATTTGCTATGTGAACTTGCTAAGTTGCAATATATCTTTCCTGTGATGGATGCAGCAGCACATACATAAGGAAGACTTGTTGGACACAAGGTGGGGAGCTGGATGTTCCTAAGATGAATAAGACAAATTGAGTAAGCATCCTCCAAGACCTCTGGTCTAGGAAGACTATAAATGTGTCACCAGTGTGTAACTCTTATTATTTTGACAGCAAGCATGAGGTTTCCATTTAGGGAAGGAAATATTCTGAGGGAAATATCCCGGTAGACAACTTGAGCTAGGAGGTGAAATGACAGGGCATGAGTGTCCACAATACCCAGTCACCATCAAGAGCTACTCAGTACGAGGGAATCAGATGACTTTTTGGTTCTTTTATCTTTTTCTTTCTGATTGGAAAGTGGGGTGATAAAAATGAAAGTAGAGACAAGGAGAAAAGGGACCTGGTGAGCTTATTTTATGTGAAGACTGGCGGGGGAGGGGGAATGAGATGAAGGGAAGCTAGCAAACATTTTAAGAGGTTTTTCATGTTTAAAACCAAATCATGTACAGTCCTGTCATGTAAACACACCCTTCAAACATTGCCTCTCTCTTTAAAACTACCATTGAGTTTAGTAACCTCAGAATGATGTGTGAAAAGGGACCTGCAGAGAGTGATGTGAACAGAGATAGATTCCAGAAAAGTTCAGTGGAGCCTCAGGCAGAGAGGACCCAAGAATAAAGTTTTTACTGTCTGTGTAGACATTGGAGAAGGTTCTGTTGTACCCCAAGATGTAGTTGTACTACATCTTGTACTAATTTCAAGAGACAGGGGAGAGCCAGGTGAACTCTCTATGTATGAGGCCTGTTCTTCAAATTATAAGGGTGGAATAAACAAGCAGATGCCAGAGAGTGTAATTTCTCATTTCAGCTTGTTACTGACCTGGGTTCTTGGCCTCTTTAATTTATAAAAATTGATAACAGGACTTGTGTTGCAGCAAAAGGTAGTGAGAACAAGTAACAGGTGCCCTTGCTTGCTTCCCAAGCTTAGGTGGGGTGCTCTGCCCACCTGCTTGGTGGTGTTGCATGCAGGGATCATGCATAGTACCCTCCTTTTGCTCCCAGCACCTCAAAAGTGGCAGTTGGCTTTTGGCCTTTTTGTATTTTATTGTTCATAATTTGCCCCAACTGGGCATGCATGCAGTTATTTTTAGTCCCTCATAGTTTCTTTATATTCTGTTGGTTGAAGAGACATTTGTGCAGGTGCAAGCACTCCAGTAAAGCGTTCCAGATCCCAGCCTATCTCAAGCCGAGGCGTGAAGGATAAGCAAGAGGCACCATGACAGTGCTGTTATTGGCAAGAAAAACTGGGTGTCTTATTGACATAGAGGAAAAGTAAAATTGAGAAAAACTTGCGTAATTTAGGACAAGTAGGACACGAGAGAGTTAAAACTCAATTCCTTTTCGTTCACTTGAAGTCATTGCTCCAACATAACTTTTCTACTCACCACTGCATGGATATCTCTCCCCTTCTCCAATCACCTCTGTTTTCCTCTTGTTACACCCTTTCTGTTCTTCCCCTCTAGCTCCTGGCTGACCACCTATCTCCTCTGTCTCTAAATTTTCACAGTACAGCTGGTCAAAAGTTAGTGGGAAGAAACATGAATTTTAGAGACAAAGGAAAACACAAAATACTCACTCTGATGGATAGACTCTAGGGCGTCCCCCATGATTCTTGCCTTTGTGTTCATGCCTTGTGTAATCCTCCCCTTGAGTGTGGGAGGGGCCTGTGACTTGCTTTTGGCCAATAGAATATGGAAAAGGTGAAGGGATTACTGCAGGTGTAATTAAGGTGTCAAATCAGTTGATTTCAAGTTGATCAGAAGGCAGGTTTTCCTGGGTGGGCCAGTCTTAATCAGATAAAAGCTCTTAAAGGAAATACTGAGCTCTCACTGAGGTGAGGAGTGCTCTCTGTCTCTATCACTGTTTTGAAGAATTAAGCTTCCATATTGTGAGAGGGCCCATGGACAGGGATATGGAACAAGGAAACATGGGTGGCCTCTAGAAACTGAGAATGACCCTTGGTTGACAGTCAGAAAGAAAACAAAAGCCTCAGTCCTACAGCTGCAAGGAGATGAATAATACTAACATCTTGAGAGTGTTTGGAAGTATATCTTTCTCTATTTGAGTCTCTAATGGGAACACAGCCCTGGATGACACCTGGACTTTAGCCTGGTGAGATTCTGAAATAGAGAACCCAGGCAAGTCGTGATTCGACTTCTGACCTATGGAAACCATGAGATAATAAATGAGTGTAGTTTTAAACTGCTAAGTTTGTTGTAGTGTGTTATGCAGCGCAGAAAGCTAATATGCTCTCCAGTTTTAACTGAATTCTGATCTAAAAGATCTTAGTGGTCTGAAATGATCAAAATACTAAATTCTGGTCAAAATATGATAGACTAGGTCGCTTAAACATCAGAAAATTTATTTTCTTATAGTTCTGGAGGCTAGAAGTTCAACATCAAGGTTGTGGTCAATTTGGTCTTCAGTGAGGGCTGTCTTCCTGGCTTGCAGACAGCTGCCTTCTTGCTGTATCCTCATGTGCCCTTACCTTGGTGCATGTGTGCAGAAATTGAGTTCTCTGGTGTCTCTTCTTAGAAGGACATTAATTCAATTGAATTAGAGTCCCACCCATATGACCTTATTTAACTTTACTTTTTTACTCTAAATGCTGCCACACTGGAGGTTAGGGCTTCAACATGTGAATTTTGGAGGAGACATACATTCAGTCCATAACAGTACTTTCCTCACAGGATTTCATGCATTCCATAAATGATATATAACACATAAATCTATAGTACATGAAAAAATTCTTACAAAATAAGCAAAATGATGACTGGAATGATAGAAAATTTGGCAGAAGTATCACTAACAATATCTGAAAAGACCATTTGATGTCTCACTAATAAATGTAGATGAAAACCATGACATTGATTTTGCCTATAAATATGCAAAGATTAAAGTAAAAATTCTCAGTCATGACAAATGTTGCTGATTTCACAATTTTCAAAAATTTAAATGCACATGCAATGTAAGCATATAGAAAGATGTCTGTTATAACATTGTTAGTGGTAGCAATACATTGAACTCACTAACTGTTCCATTAAGAGGGCAGTAGTTAAATAAATTACTATGGATATCACTCTAACAATTTGAAAAAAGCAGGTAGACCTATTGCATTGAATTTAAAATAAGGCCATTGTAAAATGCTGGAGAGGGTGTGGAGAAAAGGGAACCCTCTTGTACTGTTGATGGGAATGTCAATTGATACAGCCACTATGGAGAACAGTATGGAGGTTCCATAAAAAACTAAAAATAGAACTACCATACAACCGAGCAATCCAACTACTGGGCATATACCCCGAGAAAACCAAAATTCAAAAAGAGTCACGTACTACAATGTTCATTGCAGCACTATTTACAATAGCCAGGACATGGAAGCAGCCTAAATGTCCATCGACAAATGAATGGATAAAGAAGATGTGGCACATATATACAATGGAATATTACTCAGCCATAAAAAGAAACGAAATTGAGTTATTTGTAGTGAGGTGGATGGACCTAGAGACTGTCATACAGAGTGAAGTAAGTCAGAAAGAGAAAAACAAATACTGTATGCTAACACATATATATGGAATCTGAAAAAAAAAAAGAAAAGGTTCTGATGAACCTAGGAGCAGGACAGGAATAAAGACGCAGATGTAGAGAATGGACTTGAGGACACGGGGAGGGGGAAGGGTAAGCTGGGACGAAATGAGAGAGTGGCATGGACATATATACTCTACCAAATGTAAAATAGCTAGTGGGAATCAGCTGCATAGCACAGGGAGATCAACTCGGTGCATTGTGACAACCTGGGGGGGGGATAGGGAGGGTGGGAGGGAGATGCAAGAGGGAGGAGATATGGGGATATATGTATGCGTATGGCTGATTCACTTTGTTGCACAGCAGAAACTCACACAACATTGTGAAGCAATTATACTCCAATAAAGATGTTAAAAAAATAAAATAAGGCCATTGTATAGTGTTAAGTGAGAAAAAAGTTAGTTGCAATTTATTTCTTGTAGTTCATTACTATGATAGATTTTTTACAAGTATACTTAGCATTTTGTATACATATCACTGAAAATAGTAATGATATCTGGATATTGAGATATTTGCAGTGATTTTTATTTTTTGAAATTTTCTGTTTTGTTTGCTTTTTTTGTTAATAAAATCTTTTCAGACCATAAATTTTTTAAAAAAAGTAGACTGAATTATGTTTCATTAATAACTTCTATATAATTAAAAAGAAAATATCTTTTTTATATACAATTTTATATTTTTGTCTTGTTTTCAACCAAATAAAAGGAAATTCATTCCCTTAGAACTACACTAAAGCTTGCCACTATAACTACTAGATGATTCAGCTTTTCTCTTATTCACTTAGATGCAATAGTTTTTCATCTTTAACAATATCTGTGCAGCTCGTGATTCATTCCAGTTGGTTTGGTGAGTTATGTTCTACTGCTCTCCTCTTTACAAAAGAGGAATACAAACTTTAAGACTGGTTGCTTTGCTGAAATTAAATGTCATTTTTTTTTCAAGTAGCCAAAAGAAAAGTCAGAATATTATTTTGGTAGTTTTGTATTTGATCCTCTTACAGAGCTGCAGTTCTCTCATGTGTAAAGAAGTTCTGTCTTTTTGATTATGCAGACAAGACCTAAACAACATTCTCTCACATCTTACTCATTATTCTTTTATTACTGCACTCCTCTATTACTTCATTAAGAAACACATTATACCATGATTATATTTAATGAACATGTTCAAATCACTATGTATGCAGTCACTGGGAATTTTATACCCAATCAGTCCTTTTTTCATTCCTTTTTCTCTAAGTTCTGTCTCTTTTTATAGGATGACATGATCCAGTGTTCATCACTACAAAACAATGTATTTATCTGGCTCAGAAGGAAAATCCTCAAAGGCCACATGATACTGGTCCTAAGTAAAAATGATTTGTGATAAGACAGCACTCTTTAAATGATTAAGAAACTATAAGACAGCATCCTTTAAATGACTGAGGTAAACAACTCAATCCAGCAATTATAAATATAAACCTCCCTACGAAGTATGAAAACAACTCTGAGTCATTCTCTTTATAGCACTCTATCATCTTCTTCCCTCTTGATAATGAAATGGTCTCAGCTCTGTCTGGCTCCTGTCCAGGTCCTGCAGTGGACTGTATACGAAGGGCCTGCAACTTCACTTTGGGCTACACAAGCTTTGTCCAGACGTCTCAGCAATAGAAATACATATGATATTTGAGATATAGCTAACAAATAAGATATCTGAAGGTGGAATTTAATCTTATGACTAAAATCAATATTTATTTTCCCTGATCACTTGCACATTATTAATTATATTTTCAAGCGGTAAAATATTTGAGTCTCCTTGAAAATGAGCCCCAGTAGAATTTTTTTTTTTTTTCATTATGCGGGCCTCTCACTGTTGTGGCCTCTCCCGTTGCGGAGCACAGGCTCCGGACGCGCAGGCTCAGCGGCCATGGCTCACGGGCCCAGCCGCTCCGCGGCATGTGGGATCTTCCCGGACCAGGACACGAGCCCATGTCCCCTGCATCGGCAGGTGGACTCTCAACCACTGCGCCACCAGGGAAGCCCCCCAGTAGAATTTTTATTAAGTTACTGATATCCTGTCCTAGTAATGAGCCCCAATCATGAGGGAGATTGTCCGTGCATCTCTCATCTTTTTGGTTTATTTCTTGAATGTAATTCACATTGCTACATATTTTTATAAAGTAGCCTGAGACACAAGCACATTTGCTAAAATTTTTGACATTAGTGGGATTACTTTGCCTAGATTTTCATACTAAATTAAAATTGTTTTCATATTTTTCAGTAATAAAACTAAACTTTAAAAATCATTCTTTTTTTTCTGATGGCACCTAAATTGTCATAACAGTACATGTTGTTGAAATTTGTTATCTAGCTGAGTAGAAATTGATGTTGTCCTTAATTTGAATCCATCATTCCAGCCCCCATAATATTTTATAATACCAAGTCTGCTCTGAGAGCATTGATTTATCAAACCCTCCCAGAGAAGGGACGTGTGACCTTGTTCACAGTATCTTTCTTTGAGACTCTGTAAACAAAATGACATGATGTGTGCAGTAAGCCTTTCCATAAGAATATCAGTGTATAAAGTTGATTAATTAGTAATAATAGTGAAAACATAGTAGTATACATTAATAAGGTTATGGTAAATAATTTGTGAGGTTCAGAAAATGTATTTTGTGTTTCCAAAACATTTTTTCGTTGATGATGAGTTTCAAGATAGTATCATCAGGAACCTTAAATTCAATATTTGTTCATTCATCCATATATTGATTCAGATACATACCGAGCATTTGTATTATATGTTAGACGTTATGTTCAGCCCAGTGGACTCAAAGGTAAATAGGAGATCACAGCTACTCTTAGGAGCTCACAGTACTGGGACAAACCACCAGGAAATCCGAGGGCTTTAATGAAGTCTGGCCAAGTGCAACCATAGAAATGCATACGGGTATTAATGTAGCATTGAGAAGAAGCATGAACCAACTTGGGGCTGGTCTAGGAAGTGTTGCAGAAGAAGCCACAGATAATCTGAGACGTACAGGCTCAGTAAGAGAGTCAGCAGAAGGCATAGGGAGAATTCTTAGCCAAGGGAGGGTCACAGGGGAGAAGTAGCCTGGGGCTAGGATGAGCAAAGAGGAAAACAGGTGGGCAGTCCCATCTCCTATAATAGGAAGTGGGAGACGGGGAAGAAGAAGATGACAGTGGGGTAAAGAGGAGCACAGAATTCTGAGCATTAAGTCCTTGTTTCAGCGTGTCGCCAGAGTGTATAAAAATAGACTTTGTCCTCATAGAATAAATTACTCTTAAGAATCCCCCTTGGCTAAGACAAAATATTTTTGATACAAATATTCTAGTTACTTCCTTTTGAAAATATTTCTTTTTCTGGAGAATATTCAACCTGTGCAAGGTATAAGCTCAGTGGATCCAAACTTCAAATTCTCTATATGGTGCTGGTCCGCTACACACCCTCTGGGTTACTTAGTATCAGAGAAGGACTAACAAGTAGTTTCAGCAAGCGACCTACATACAAGGAATTATAAAGAATTCTCTCTGTGTGTCAGGGCAGTTGGAAGAAGGGAAATGAGGTGAAAGAGAGTTGGGAAGACTGGAAGCAGGGGATGCCCAAGGGAGGAACAGCCATCTACCATGTTTTCCTGCTGAGAGCACAAATTGAATGAGGAGGAAGAGGGAAAAGACGTTGGCGGGGGGAGGGCATTGTTTTCCCTGAGAGAAGTGACAGTGGAATGATCAGAATCACATACAGATAGATAAAAATTCAGTTTGCAGTAATGTAGAGGAATGAATGGTGGTAAAATAGTTACATACAGTGCATAATATTTAAGGCATTTGATGGTGAAGTGAAACACTGAGACGGCTTGAGGAAGGATGGGGGTGTGTGTGTGTATGTATGTCCGTATATTCCTTTTTTTTTCCCCCATAGAGCAGCATGTATGATTCCATTTTAGTTTAAACGATTCTTTTTTGGGTTTTATTTCGTTCTGTTTAGGATCAGAGATAAATTAAAGCTCTAAAATACGTGTTATTACTTTGTACCCATGTAACATGTTCGTATTCAGTGTTCTTCAGATATTTAAATTCCTCTGCGTACCTTTGGTAAAGTTGTTCCGCAGCCCAGCTCCTGATTTAAAGAGGAGTTATTTCATGTCCGCCGAGCGCTCGATGAGGCAGCTTCCAAGAGACGCAAAGTCTCCCTCTCACAGGGCTCTCTTAGATTTAGAAATAAGCCTTAGGAAAATGTTCGTGGATGTTTAGAAAAGAATTCTGAAAATGTTCTGTTGAAGACGTATTTAGGTGAGAACATGTCAAACTCTCTGATATTCAATGTAAATATCCATTTTATTTCCTCTCGTATATGAGGAATAAGAAGCGCATAAAATGGAAATAAAACATCTTACTTTGGTTCACTTTTTTCTTTTACTGTATTAACTTTAATTCTCAGTCTTTTCTGGTAAAATCATGATTTTTTTTAATTACCTGTCCAATACAAAAATCACTTGGTAAATAAGATCTGAACAGTCAGCAGAAGGAAAGCCTGAGAAAAAATAAAACAATTGTGTCTTGTTCTCTGTGGCCTTGAAGATCCCACTGATTTAATAACCCTCAAAGTACATTTAGGCTTATTGCATAGCAAGCCAAATAATATTGTCTGCCAATTATTACATTAAAAGGGAACCTTGTATTAACTTAGAAATGAAGTAATTTCTTTTTTTGAGTGAGTAGAATTAAGTTGCAGGTGATTTTGATGTTATTGAGGAGGGCTTAATCACACTGTCTAGTTGTTTATCCAAAACTTTTCATGAGAATGCCTAAGGGATGTTCCCCCAACCCCCATTACTACACAATTGGGAAAATATTAGATCTTAATAGGAAGCCAGAGTGGTACATTTTCTACTAAGATCTTTTTTAAACCTGGGATTTAATTTAAGGATTTAATCTAATTTTCTCTTGAATTGCTCATTTCTTTTCACAGTGCTGAAGTGTGGGATTTCCTTTAAGGAAACCTCCCAATTTGTCAATACTGTGTGAATACATAAACCAACATTCAAATAAAAATTAAAAAGGAATTTCAGGTAATTGAGGATTTCCCTTGCCATATCAGTTTTATTGAAGATAAAATTTAAGCCTGAATATAGAAGAAAACATATCCCATTTGCAAGGCTATTTAGAAAAGATAATAAGAAAAGATAATAATAATCCCTGGGACTTACTGAGCGCATACCATCTGCCAGGCATTGCTCAAATGATTTGCATTCATTATGTTATTTATTCCTCCCAGGAACCAGATAAGGTAGATATTAGTATTATCACCCAAGGCAGAGAGAGGTTAAGGAACTTAAAGTCACACAGCTGGTGAGAATGGAATCCAGAATCTATACGCAAGGAGTCTGACTTCAGAGCTACAGTTGATTCTCAAAACACACCCTTGAGTAACATATTTCATTGCTCAACGATTGTTAGCAACAACAATTGGTCTTTAAATGTAATGTAGAATTTGGGAAGTCAACAAAAATGGAGAAATAGCTAATAGCCTACTAGCTGTAATATTTTATTTTGTAATATTTTACATAAACCTATCTCAAAAATTTATTTTAGCGATTCAGCTCTGTAAGATATTTTTTCTTAGGTTTTCTTGAATATAGTAAGTATTTTTTCTGTATTCTACTTCAGATCATCAATACAAATGCTGGACAGGTCAGCACTGTCCAGAGTCCCCTGTCATAAAATGTAAATGTCCCTCATGGTGAAAATCAATCCAGCAGCTTTGGCAAATGTAGATAAATTAAAATGCAAAGTCATTAAAGAGTATTGAGTCCACATTTCACCATTTCGTCAGTTTGAATGAAAAGTTTAGTCAAATGACTTGGTGAAATCCAAATACCCACATTTCAGGAGTGAACTTTTAAAAGGGCCAATGGGGCACTTCTGCCAGGTTACTATAATCTGGTATTCCATTCTAGCCACAAGAGGATGTTTATAAGTGTAGAAAAATGAATGTGCAAGAGAAGCAAGATTTTTTTGGAAGGTTATTTTTTTTCCTTTGAGAGTAGGAGAAGTGACCCTACCCAACTTTCTGCTATAAACCCTAAGATTGTTGAAGGAAATGTTTTTATCAGTCAGGGACAAACTGCAGATGATGGGGCTTTCAAGAAGTACACAGACTGTATTTTGGATAGTATCAGAAAAAAAATAGTGTATTTTGTGTTGGAGAGACCTCCTCAAAGAACCAGTTGGTACATACAATGTCCTTTAAATACATGATTCACAGTAGATTTCAGGAGCTGAGCAAAGAAGCAAGAGAAGTAAAGTCTACAGGGGAGGATGCAGAAAATGTAGGAAAGGGGAGGTGCAGAAAAGGGACAGTTCCAAAGCAGTGAAAGCTGAAGCACAAGAACAAGTGTTTGTGTAAATGGCATATGGAGTCAGCTAAGATGCCAGCAGAGTAAGAATGCTGACCTAGCTAGACTGAGTAAGGGATTCTTGCAGCTCCTAAACAAAATTCCCATCAGAACCACAGACCTGTAAATTGTACTTTTCATTAGTGCATTTGTTTAGAAGTTTACCTAGAGTGTCATTAAGTAATTCTTTTTAAAAAAAAAATAAATTTATTTATTTTTTATTTTTATTTTTGGCTGCATTGGGTCTCCGTTGCTGTGTGCGGGCTTTCTCTGGTTGTGGTGAGCGGGGCCTACTCTTCGTTGCGGTGCACGGGCTTCTCATTGTGGTGGCTTCTCTTGTTGCGGAGCACAGGCTCTAGGTGTGTGGGCTTCAGTAGCTGTGGCACGCAAGCTCTAGAGCGCGGGCTCAGTAGTTGTGGTTCGCGGGCTCTAGAGCGCAGGCTCACTAGTTGTGGCACATGGGCTTAGTTGCTCAGCGGCATGTGGGATCTTCCCAGACCAGGGCTCAAACCCGTGCCCCCTACGTTGGCAGGCGGATTCTCAACCACTGTGCCACCAGGGAAGCCCATCGTTAAGTAATTCTTTAAAACAATGATCTTCGCTTAGAGTTCTGATTAGATTCTTTGGTGGAAGCAAAATTACCTGCATGGTGGAAAACTCTGTGTGCAGTGTATCTAGTCTCCAAACTGATGTCCAACCCCAGATGGCTGTTAAGAACTGAGTCTGGGGACTTCCCTGGTGGTGCAGTGGTTAGGAATCTGCCTGCCAATGCAGGGGACATGGGTTTGATCCCTGGTCCAGGAAGATCCCACATGCCACAGAGCAACTAAGCCTGCAAGCCACAACTACTGAGCCCATGCACCGCAACTACTGAAGCCCATGCACTCTAGGGCCCTTGTGCCGCAACTACTGAACACACGAGTTGCACCTACTGAAGCCCGCGTGCCTAGAGCTGATGCTCCGCAACAAGAGAAGCCGCTGCAGTGAGAAGGCCGCTCACCACACCAAAGAGTAGCCTCTAGCTCACCACAACTAGAGAAAGCCCGTGCACAGCAACGAAGACCCAACACAGCCAAAAAAATTAAAAAATTAAAGAAATAAAATAAAGTTTCCATCCCCATATTTCTAAAAAAAACCCCTAAATCTGTCTGGTCTCCTGCTTATGTTGGGATGAAATAACTGCAGAGCATAAAATCTGTGCTCATAAAAGAAATTGTCAGTGAGATATATGAGATTATTCAAATTTAGATTAGGAAATTTTCTCATACACATACTTTACCTGCTCTTGAATTATCTTGATGTCTCTCATTAAAAAAGACCAGTAGTGGGCTTCCCTGGTGGCGCAGTGGTTGAGAGTCCGCCTGCCGGTGCAGGGGACACGGGTTCATGCCCCGGTCTGGGAAGATCCCACATTCCGCAGAGCGGCTAGGCCCGTGAGCCATGGCCGCGGAGCCTGCACGTCCGGACCCTGTGCTCCGCAACGGGAGAGGCCACAGCAGTGAGAGGCCCGTGTACCGCAAAAAAAAAAAGACCAGTAGTAACAAGATTTTGCACACACCGGCATGCACATAGACACGTGTACACATGCAACTTTATTTTGGGATTTTCAAAATAAATATAATTTAAAAGACAAGTGAAAATATTTCACTGACTGATGGAAATGTCATTAATATTTTGAAAAAAATTTCAAAATGTCATTTAAAATATTATTATTCCGGTGACACGCTTGATTTCCCTTCAACGATAACCTCTTTTGTCCACTTAGGTGGGTGTTAGAGGGGCATGGAGTTTAATAATCTCATTCATTACTTCAGAAGTAAGTATTTGAATTTGAGGTGTCCGTTTGGAGATATTTTAATGAATACAGATTTCAAAACAGGTTGAAGTCTGATAAATTTCAGAACCTGTCATGATAATAGCAACCATCATGGACTCTCTACCAATTTTTCTTTAAGAACAATAAAAATTGAATATAGGAACTCTATACTGATACATTTCAGGATAGAGTAGTAACTCTATCCTGAACTTTTTACATGGATTAAACATGCATTTCCAATTCTAACTACAGCTGCATCTTGCCACACTGCTGTCTCTAAAGTTCGTCTGATTCAGTGGTTTGAATCTTGCAGGTTCAAGGGGACCAATGAAACACTGTGAGCAAATCATGAGTAGATGAGTCTGTGGAATTCTTTTGGGTTTTATCTTTGGGAAATTTAGGTTTAAGACCATCTTGAAATTTATGTTTTAAATTCCTAGATTTATAATGATATGTAAGAGGAAGAAATTTGCCAGTTTGTATCTTCTACATTTTTTGTATACTTTGTGCATAAAGTTAACTGTTAGATCACATAAAGGATTACATTAGTTTTATCTATTAATACATTAACTCCACAGTTTAACCTATTCTCATGGCATTCAATATCATAACCAGAGAATGGTTCTTCCATCGCACCTTTGGAGGAAGTGCTGTTTCGATAGCAGATACTTTTATGGGCACCTAGGTTGGCTCTAGGACAGCCCCCACCCCGCCGGAAGATGTCTTGCTGAAGAGAATTGAGGTCTCAACCAGGACTGTTTGATCGCACAGTTCTATAGGGGCTCAGCTAAACGATTGAAATGGCATGGTATGTGAGAACACCTAAACTGAGAAATAAGACCTGAGTAGTATGAAATAAAAATCAATAAACTCAATCAGGAAATCACAAGGCATATATTCTGGGCTATAAAGCAGAACATTTTCCCTCAGTTGTAGAGAAATTGTCACTAAGTGGCCCAGATTAAGAATAAGGCAAACAAGAGGCAGCAATTCACACATATTTTGTGAAAAAATGAATTGGAATTCCTTCTCAGTATTCAACCACTTTAAAATGTATCTTTGAGATATTGTGCCGAAGAGGAAAGTAGGAAAGGCACATTTACTGAGCACTTGTGAAGAGTTAGTTTTGTACAAGACACTTTACATGATCCCCTTGGCCACTCTCTGAGTTATAATTATTACGTTTACAGTTAAAGTAAATGGGGCTTAGAGACAAAGAGTCGTTGTGACACATCAGAGTCAGAGGCAGAAATCACGGCCAGGACTCTTTAATTTCCAATTCTGGGGGACCTCCCTGGTGGTCCACTGATTAAGACCTTACCTTCCAATGCAGGGGGTGCAGGTTGGATCCCTGGTGGGGGAGCTAAGATCCCACATGCCTCGTGGCCAAAAAACCAAAACATAAAACAGAAGCAATATTGTAACAAAGTCAATAAAGGCTTTAAAAATGGTCCACATCAGGAGATTATTTTGGATTAATTGGCTGAACCCAGTCTAATAACATGAGTTCTACTAACTCAGAGTGATACGACATCAGAAAGGTTTGGTCCACTGCTGCAGTCAGAAGTTTGAAGACGGCAAAAGGGGTCCAGGAGCCAGGGAATGCAGGTGGCCCTAGAAGCTAGAAAAGTCAAAGAAACTGATCTCCCTTATGGTTTTCAAAAGAGTTAGCCCTGCTAACACCTTTAATTTAGCCCAGTGAGATCCATGTTGTACTTCAAACCTACATAATATATTTGTGTTACTTTAAGCCAGTTTGCAATAATTTGTTGAAGTAGCAATAGATATATAAATAATAGTAAATATAAGCAATGTGTATACTGTATATTATATATGTGGTAAATATAATCAATAGAAATAGTAATAATATTGACTATATATATTGTACAATGCAGTGGTAAATCCACAATAAATATAAAATATGACCCCTAAACCATAGTTCACCTTGCTAGAAGGAGCAAGGCTTCCAAACATGAAACAATTAAAAGATAATACAAATTATTGTGTATACGAGCACTAACTTGTTTGATTCCGATAAAATATTTAAGACTTCAAAGAAAGATGTGTTTGAATATCAGTGTGAGCCCATGGAATTAGATAAGCCTCCTCCTTGAGTAGGAAATATGAGTGTCATATGGAAGATGTGAGAAAGATTTCCTTGATAACATTGACCATAATAAATAGCTGGCATTAAAAAAAAAATGGTCCACATCAAAAAAATCTTTTAAAAAATTTACAAGTCTGTGCTCATTCCAAAACACCATAGAATTTGTGAATTCAACTGCATTAGGATAGAAGATGCTCTGTTATTTAACAAGAAATTCCTTGTAAGTCGCCATTATTTTAGATGTTCTCTCCTTAGTCTCCTTTCTCAGCTCCTCCTATTGACACATCTCTTATATGCCAGTGTTCTTTGTGATTCTGTCCTAGACACTTTCGATCATTCTCTACACTTTTTTCCCAGGCGCTCACATCCCTTTCTATGGATGCACTTATAGTATTTGTCTTAGCCGATTCTCTCTGCTTAACTGATGTGCTGGCTTCACGGATGCCATTCTCAGTGAACTATGTCCCTTGATTGTCATGGGATGTTGAACTATTGTGCCTGGTAGACTGCATTTGCTACTTTTTCTCCTAGAAAAGTTGCAAGCTTATCTTGGTCAATGGTTTTTGTTCCCAAACCCGCTTAGGCAAGTTGGACATTATAATATTTTGTGTATTTTAGTTAGAGATTGTGCCAGTTGAAAATGCTTTCATACAAAATTAGAATTGTTTCTATAAAAATCACATTGAATGCACTGGAAAGACTTGATATAGGAAGCCATTTAAAGTTTTTTCCTGTTGACAAAGGTAGAAAAGAGTAAGAAAGAATAATAAAAATCTAGAATTCTGTACTCAGATATTTTTCACAAGGAAGGTTAATGAAAGGAATATTTACAAAGGGGTGGGCAGGGTTCAGGGAAGTTAACAAAGAATAATTCAGTGCCTCAGACCTAGTAAGAGTGAGGGACTTTTTACCTCCCCTGCACTTGAGAGACGCAGGGATAGTAGCTGTGTAGAAGAGAGTTCGGCCTCTGGTAGAGAGCCAACTGAAGATGATCCAGCAGGGAGGAAGCAATAGAATAAGGCCACCAACTTCCTTTCCTTCTATCTCTGATATCCAGTTAGTGCCCACTACTGGAGAGATTAACAGAAGATATGTAGCATAACACATTGCTTTTGTCTTTACATCCACTCAATTTTTATATGGGTGGAAAATTTGTGCACTCAACACAAATTCACAAGCCTGATTACATAATGTAATATCTTGAGGAAATACCAGTTAGAACATATTCCTATCTGTAAATCTAAAATGCTCGCTATACCACTGTTATTTAAGGTAACAGGAGAAGGGGGTAACAGTTAACAGCAACAAGAAGAACGGAATTTATTGGTACAGTCCCCATTTATGTAGCTCTTCACAAAGCCAAAGTCAATAATTAGACCTTTATTCTCCTACTATCTTGTGTTTCACTTACTGTCCATCACCAGTAATGGTATTCTTTTCCTGAAGGTATGAGCGAAACCTTCATTTCTAAAAAACCCCTTAATATTTGGTGTTCCTGTTTTTCAGGATTTATCTGTTTTTCACTGACTATTGGACAACAGTATACTAAGTGGCACCCCTCTGAATCCCTTAGTTTCACATATGGTTTTATTTGTACATACCTCTCCCCACCATTGAGTAGCATCAACTCGATTCCCCCTCAGAAATAAAATCAGTCTGCTGAGCTCCCTTCTCACCCTGATTGTCCAGCACCTGGGTACCTCAAAATGGCCAGAGACTTGCCACATCATTTAACTCTATCAGTCCTTGACTACATTCTTTGGTGTAAACATTGTTCCCTTGGACACTAGGACTTTCAAACTCCTTCAATCACAGTGTTGCCAGACAAAGAAACGAAGACTTCATTAAGTGCATTTCTTAGCATAACAGTGACACTCCTACCTCCATCTTTTGGTTTTGGACCCATAGATTCCTGCACAGTCTGTCAGGAAATAGCATATTGTGTTGTGATGCACTTGACCTTGCAAAGCATTCTCCCTCAACTGGCTTCGGAGACTGGATCCTGTGATAAGCCTGGTGATTTACATGTGAGTGAGCCGATTGTTGAACTTCCTTTGTTGTAAAAGTTGTTCCCCTGGTCTGAGGCAGTGTTGTATGGGATGAAATGGTAATGGATAAGTGATTCTATAAGTCAGGGATGATGGGAGATGGATGTCAGTCTTCAACACTTAAAATCATATCCTTGGCTGTGCTTGGTGTTCAGTCATGTCCAACCCAAGACAGTAGGAGATGAGGTGTTCCTTCAAAGCTGCCATCAAGACTTTCTGATTTTCTACTTGTTTTCAAAATAGGTTTTCATTTTATATTTTTAATCCGTATATATCAGCTCTCAGAAGCAGCCAGGTAACCCCATTTTCATGATTGTTACTAATTCCATGATGGCAGCTACATGATCTCTCACATCTTGCCTTCCACTTGCATCTCATTCCATGTCATCACCAGGAAAAATCTGAATAATCATGATGCCATCTCATCCTGTGGCCTAACATTGTACCAATGTCCCACAGCAAAGTGGCTTTTTGAGTATCCCTCAAAAATACGAGCAACACATTTCAGGATCTCATGTGAAAGTTTCTTTCCTGGGACACTTCTTGTATCAGTTACTGTATCTGCCAAGGTTCTCACAAGGAGCAGAGGGAACACAAATGGGGTGATTGAGGAGAATCTGTTAAGGGACCATTTATAGAAATGCGGACGGGAGTTAATGGCACCCAGAAGGATAGCGTAAGATATAAGGACGAGAAGCAATAAGAAGATTTTACTTTCTAGCTCCTCTAGTCTTTACTCCTTGGAAGGTACCAGGGGAAGGAGCAAGTTCCAACAGAGTATAGCTGTAGACAAAGAGCCTCTTCCATTCTTAGCTCCCAGCCTTCCATGTGACAGAGGTCTGTCTCTTTTAATTGGAAGGGAAGTGGAGGAGGGAAGATAATCCTTCTCATTTTATTCTTAGAAATAAACTGTGTGCCTGCATATGTATATGCATTTTCAAAAACTAACATTTTCAGCAGTTTTTAGCTCTTTTTAAAAATACTGAAAAAAATAACGTGTGTTCTTCAAGATACACTGAGACATGGAGAAGGGACTAAAATCACTGAAGCGTTCATTCATATATAGAAAATAATATGGATTGATTATTGATGTATGATAAGAAATTCTGTAAGAAAATATTTCACAGAATACCTGGAATACTATGAAGAATGTTATGATTTTCTCATAGATAATTATAGTCAATTCATAACTCCTCTGTATTTCTGTTCATGTTCTACATGTACACATAGAAAAATACTCTATATGTGTTTCATAGTCTATAATGGTTTAACCATAACATTTTTAAGTAGAATAGCATGAATAATTTGTCATCAGCAATAGCCTGTATTTCTGTAACTATGAAGACTATTTCACAATACAAATCATACTATGAGATGGCTTTAATGAAAACCACTCTTGTAAAGCCTTTGCCAGAAACACACACACACACACACACACACACACACACACACATACACACACACACATTTTTAAACTATATGGATTATTCAAATCAAGTTGACTTGAAAATTTAAATTGTGAATTTGCTTATGGAAGACAGTGTTTGAAATAGCAAACACACTAGTCATCGACTACAATTTAACCAAACCAGCTGTGAGATCTATCAGTTCCTTGAAAATCATTGCTAAATCTGATGTATAGAATTGAATTTTTAATTTTACAGAATTTAATTTCTTGGTTTAATTACTCTGCATTGCTCAGGTTGTAAAAGCAATCTGATGAGTTATTTTTATTTATAGTGCTCCCATTCAAGGTGCTTATAATTATTTCTCACTGCAATGGAGATATGCAATCATCTATTTCAGTGCCTTTAAGTTTTTTGAAATTAAACTTCTGCCAAATGTTAAAGAATTATTTTTAAAGATAAAATATTATTTGCTAAGATGATAAATAAGGAAATTTGCACATATGTGCAGTACAAAACCATTACAAATGGATGAAGTTATAATTTCTATTTGGCAAAGTCGTTCAGTTGCAGAGTCATTAAACATTTATTGAGTACCTTCTGTGTGCTATGCATTTTCACATGACACCTTCATTTAGTGCTCAGAAATTTATAAATTTGCTGTTTTTAGTAATACAAAAGCAAGTCTACTCTTATTTAGTAGGCACCTTATGAGTACTGTGATCATCAGGATCCATAAAGACACATTTCAGTTTTTTTAACTTGGCTTGGAAGACCTCTCATGGCCTTCCTCTCCAGCACCACCTTTGATCACTCCCCCAGGCACATCCCCAATGACAGCTGTCCTGGCCTTCTTTCAGTTCCTCAGACACCTTGCTCTCTCCCTTACTCATCCCTCTGCCTGTCTTGATCTCCATTCTTCTACATTGTCACCTTTCCACTGAACCAAGTCCAAATCATCTCTCAGGCACCAGCCTAAATGTCGTCTTATTCGTTTAATGATGCCCAACTAGTATTTATCAAATACATTATCTGTTCCTCCTTGACTAGATGAGGTGATCTTGGTACATGTTACAGTCCCTTCAAATTCTTATCACAGTTCTTATGAACTGTTACCATAATTTCTTATTTAATGTACCTGTCTCCCTTGCAGGATATTTAGCTCAGAGGCCAGGCAATGACTATGTTGTTTCTCCTTTAAATTCTGCCACCTGTCATCAGTTGTTCTCTGTAATAGATGCTCATAAACATTTGGGTAATCAGACATTGAACACAGACTCATCATGGATCACAAAATACTTTAATAAGTAGTGTAGAAGAAGCAGGGAATGCAGGTAAGGCAGAGTCCTCAGTTTGTTATACATAACGCAGAATGTCCCGGCTTTAAACCTGGAGAATCAGCATGGGCTGTGGAGGCCATCGGAGCTTGTGAAGAAGCTACGTCCTTACGTAATGTGAACCTGGTGTGGCCACTGGCCTCTTCAGAGGGAAAGACCTTAGCATTTCACCCTTCTAGAGTGTGCACATGCCCCAGTTCTTCTAAGCTGCTGCATCAAATGGTTTTCATGTTGAAAGATCTCCCAACAAAGCATTAGCCGTCTGCAGAGCCAGTTCATAGCATAGCAGCTCAGGGGCTCCTGGAGATACTCTGCTTGGTTCATGCAGTTGATCTTTCTGCCAGTCAGTGCTTAGGGAGCATATTTTTTTACACTAATGAAATCAAGAATTGTGAAGAGCTCTCAGGTCAGAAGTGACCCGTGCAATGATGGAAACAGAGCAATGAAACATATATATGCTGAAGAAGAAATTATTCATTTGGTAACTATAATTTCCCACTTGGTTTAAAGGAGATTTTCCTCACTGGCTAAATCAGCATATGAACCAGTGCCCATGTGGCGGGCACAACCAAGCTGATCTGAGCTGTGTGCACGTGTTTGTCTGCATTCTTAAACATTCTTTTTCATTCCTTCCTTCCACTCCTCATGCCCAAAACTTCATCTTCAAATCCAGTTGCTTTTGTCAGTATCATAAGAATGACAAATCATATGCTATAGATTGTCAAATTTATTTATTTATAAGATACTTTGTAAAAGGTCTTTCATGTTGGGGGGGTGGTAAGGAAAGAGACGGCTAACAAGTTGTCAGAAGGATAGCTAATCAAATTAAATTGGGTATGGTAAGTGTTTTTTTTTTTGGAAAAGGTAGTCTTGTTTTTTTTTTTTTTACCTAAAACAGATGTATTTTATTTTATTTTTAAAAAATCCTTCTTGGCGTATACTTGCTTTACAGTGGTGTGTTAGTTTCTGCATTATAACAAAGTGAATCAGCTATATGTATACATATATCCCTATATCTCCTCCCTCTTGAGTCTCCCTCCCACCCTCCCTATCCCACCCCTCTAGGTGGTCACAAAGCACCGAGCTGATCTCCCTGTGCTATGCGGCTGCTTCCCACTAGCTATATGTTTTACATTTGGTAGAGTATATATGTCAGTGCCACTCTCTCACTTCATCCCAGCTTACCCTTCCCTGTCCCTGTGTCCTCAAGTCCATTCTCTACGTCTGCATCGTTATTCCTGTCCTGCCTCTAGGTTCGTCAGAACCTTTTTTTTTTTTGATTCCATGTATATGTGTTAGCATACGGTATTCGTTTTTCTCTTTCTGACTTACTTCACTCTGTATGACAGACTCTGGGTCCATCCACCTCAGTACAAATAACTCAATTTCGTTTCTTTTTATGGCTTAGTAATATTCCATTGTATATATGTGCTACATCTTCTTTATCCATTCATCTGTCGATGGACACTTAAGTTGCTTCCATGTCCTCGCTATTATAAATAGAGCTGCAATGAACAGTGCGATACGTGACTTTTTTGAATTATGGTTTTCTCAGGGTATATGCCCAGTAGTGGGAGGGCTGGGTCATATGATAGTTCTATTTTTAGTTTTCTAAGGAAACTCCATACTGTTCTCCATAGTGGCTGTATCAATTTATATTCCCACCAACAGTGCAAGAGGGTTCCCTTTTCTCCACACCCTATCCAGCATTTACGCTTGTAGATTTTTTGATGATGGCCATTCTGACTGGTGTGAGGTGATACCTCATTGTAGTTTTGATTTGCATTTCTCTAATGATTAGTGAAGTTGAGCATCCTTTCATGTGTTTCCTGGCACTCTGTATATCTTCTTTGGAGAAATGTCTATTTAGAAATGTCTATTTAGAAATGTCTTCTGCCCATTTTTGGATTGGGTTGTTTCTTTTTTTATATTGAGCTGCATGAGCTGCTTGTATATTTTGGACATTAATCCTTTGTCAGTTGCTTCGTTGGCAAATACTTCCTCCCATTCCGAGGGTTGTCTTTTTGTCTTGTTTATGGTTCCCTTTCCTGTGCAAAAGCTTTTAAGTTTCATTAGGTCCCATTTGTTTATTTTGTTTTTATTTCCATTTCTCTAGGAGGTGGGTCAAAAAGGATCTTGCTGTGATTTATGTCATAGAGTGTTCTGCCTATGTTTTCCTCTAAGAGTTTTATAGTGTCTGGACTTACATTTAGGTCTATAATCCATTTTGAGTTTATTTTTGTGCATGGTATTATGGAGTGTTCTAATTTCATTCTTTTACATGTAGCCGTCCAATTTTCCCAGCACCACTTACTGAAGAGGCTGTCTTTTCTCCATTGTATATTCTTGCCTCCTTTATCAAAAATAAGGTGACCATATGTGCATGGGTTTATCTCTGGGCTTTCGATCCTGTTCCATTGATCTATATTTCTGTTTTTGTGCCAGTACCACACTGTCTTGATTACTGTAGCTTTGTAGTATAGTCTGAAGTCCAGAAGCCTGATTCCTCTAGCTCTGTTTTTCCTACTCAAGATTGCTTTGGCTATTCGGGGTCTTTTGTGTTTCCATACAAATTGTGAAACTTTTTGTTCTAGTTCTGTGGAAAATGCCATTGGTAGTTTGATAGGGATTGCATTGAATCTGTAGATTGCTTTCAGTAGTATGTCATTTTCACAGTGTTGATTCTTCCAATCCAAGAACATGGTATATCTCTCTATCTGTTTGTATCATCTTTCATTTCTTTCATCAGTGTCTTATAGTTTTCTGCATACAGGTCTTTTGTCTCTTTAGGTAGGTTTATTCCAAAGTATTTTATTCTTTTTGTTGCCATGGTAAATGGGAGTGTTTCCTTAATTGCTCTTTCAGATTTTTCATCATTAGTGTATAGGAATCCAAGAATTTCTGTGCATTAATTTTGTATCCTGCTACTTTACCAAATTCAATGATTAGCTCTAGTAGTTTTCAGGTAACATCTTTAGGATTCTTTATGTGCAGTATGTCATCTGCAAACAGTGACTGTTGTACTTCTTCTTTTCCAATATGGATTCCTTTTATTTCTTTTTCTTGTCTGATTGCTGTGGCTAAAACTTCCAAAACTATATTGAATAAGAGTGGTGAGAGTGGGCAATCTTGTCTTGTTCCTGATCTTAGTGGAAGTGGTTTCAGTCTTTCACCATTGAGAACAATGTTGGCTGTGGGTTTGTCATATATGGCCTTTATTATGTTGAGATATGTATGTTCCCTCTATGCCTACTTTCTTCTGGATTTTTGTCATAAATGGGTGTTGAATTTTGTCGAAAACTTTTTCTTCATATGTTGAGATGATCATATGGTGTTTATCCTTCAGTTTGTTATTATGGTGTAACACATTGATTGATTTGCATATATTGAAGAATCCTTGCATTCCTGAGATAAACCCCACTTGATCACTGTGTATGATACTTGTAATGTGCTGTTGGATTCAGTTTGCTAGTATTTTGTTGAGGATTTTTGCAATGATATTCATCAGTGATATTGGCCTGTAGTTTTCTTTCCTTGTGACATCTTTGTCTGGTTTTGGTATCAGGGTGATGGTGGCCTCTTAGAGGGAGTTTGGGAGTGTTCCTCCCTCTGCTATGTTTTGGAAGAGTTTGAGAAGGACAGGTGTTAGCTCTTCTCCAAATATTTGATAGAATTCACCTGAGAAGCCACCTGGTCCTGGGCTTTTGTTTGTTGGAGGATTTTTAATCACAGTCTCAATTTCAGTGCTTGTGATACGTCTGTTTATATTTTCTGTTTCTGCCTGGTTCAGTCTCAGAAGGTTGTGCTTTTCTAAGAATTTGTCCATTTCTTCCAGGTTGTCCATTTTATTGGCATATTGTTGCTTGTAGTAATCTCTCAGGATCCTTTGTATTTCTGCAGTGTCAGTTGTTACTTCTCCTTTTTCATTTCTAATTCTATTGATTTGAGTCTTCTCCCCTTTTTTCTTGATGAGTCTAGCTAATGGTTTATCAATTTTGTTTATCTTCTCAAAAACCAGCTTTTAGTTTTATTGATCTTTGCTATTGTTTACTTCATTTCTTTTTCATTTATTTCTGATCTGATCTTTATGATTTCTTTCCTTCTGCTAACTTTGGGGTTTTTTTGTTCTTCTTTCTCTAATTGCTTTAGGTGTAAGGTTAGGTTGTTTATTTGAGATGTTTCCTGTTTCTTAAGGTAGGATTGTATTGCTATAAACTTCTCTCTTAGAACTGCTTTTGCTGCATCCCATAGGTTTTGAATCATCGTGTTTTCATTGTCATTTGTTTCTAGGTATTTTTTGATTTCCTCTTTGATTTCTTCAGTGATCTCTTGGTTATTAAGTAGTGTATTGTTTAGCCTCCATGTGTTTGTATATTTTACAGATTTTTTCCTGTGAATGATATCTAGTCTCATAGTGTTGTGGTTGGAAAAGATACCTGATACGATTTCAATTTTCTTAAATTTACCAAGGCTTGATTTGTGACCCAAGATATGGTCTATCCAGGAGAATGTTCCGTGAGAATTTGAGAAAAATGTGTATTCTGTTGTTTTTGGATGGAATGTCCTATAAATATCAATTAAGTCCATCTTGTTTAATGTATCATTTAAATCTTGTGTTTCCTTATTTATTTTCATTTTGGATGATCTGTCCATTGGTGAAGGTGGGCTGTTAAAGTCCCCTACTATGATTGTGTTACTGTCGATTTCCCCTTTTATGGTTGTTAGCATTTGCCTTATGTATTGAGGAGCTCTTATGTTGGGTGCATAAATATTTAGAATTGTTATATCTTCTTCTTGGATTGATCCCTTGATCACTATGTAGTGTTCTTCTTTGTCTCTTGTAATAGTCTTTATTTCAAAGTCTATTTTGTCTGATATGAGAATTGCTACTCCAGCTTTCTTTTGTTTTCCATTTGCATGGAATATCTTTTTCCTTCCTCTCACTTTCAGTCTGTATGTGTCCCTAGGTCTGAAGTGGGTCTCTTGTAGACAGCATATATACGGGTCTTGTTTTTGTATCCATTCAGCCAGTGTCTTTCTTTTGGTTGGAGCATTTAATCTACTTACATTTAAGGTAGTTATAGATATGTATGTTACTATTACTATTTTCTTAATTGTTTTGGGTTTGTCTTTGTAGGTCTTTTCCTTCTCTTGTGTTTCCTGCATAGAGAAATTCCTTTAGCCTGTGTTGTAAAGCTGGTTTGGTGGTGCTGAATTCTCTTAGGTTTTACTTGTCTGTAAAGGTTTTAATTTCTCCATCGAATCTGAATTAGATCCCTGCTGGGTAGAGTAATCTTGGTTGTAGGTTTTTCCCTTTCATCACTTTAAATATGTCATGCCACTCCCTTCTGGCTTGCAGAGTTTCTGCTGAAACATCAGCTGTTAACCCTATGGGGATGCCCTTGTATGTTATTTGTTGCTTTTCCCTTGCTGCTTTTAATATTTTTTGTTTGTACTTAATTTTTGATAGTTTGATTAATATGTGTCTTGGCGTGTTTCTCCTTGGATTTATCCTGTATGGGACTCTCTGCGCTTCCTGGATTTGATTAACTATTTTCTTTCTCATATTAGGGAAACTTTCAACTATAATCTGCTCAAATATTTTCTCAGTCCTTTTCTTTTTCTTATGGGACTTCTATAATTCAAATGTTGGTGCTTTTAATGTTGTCCCAGAACTCTTTGAGAGTGTCCTCAATTCTGTTCAATTTTTTTCTTCGTTCTGCTCTGCAGTACTTATTTCCACTATTTTATCTTCAAGGTCATTTGTCCGTTTTCTGCCTCCGTTATTCTTGTATTGATTCCTTCTAGAGAATTTTTAATTTCATTTTTTGTGTTGTTCATCATTGTTTGCTCTTTAGTTCTTCTAGGTCCTTGTTAAACGTTTCTTGTATTTTCTCCATTATATTTCCAAGATTTTGGATCATCTTTACTATCATTACTCTGAATTCTTTTTCAGGTAGACTGCCTATTTCTTCTTCATGTGTTTGGTCTGGTAGGTTTTTACCTTGCTCCTTCATCTGCTGTGTGTTTCTCTGTCTTCTCATTTTGCTTAACTTACTGTTTTTGGGGTCTCCTTTTTGCAGGCTCCAGGTTCATATTTCCAGTTGTTTTTGGTGTCTGTCCCCAGTGGCTAAGGTTGGTTCAGTGGGTTGTGTAGGCTTCCTGGTGGAGGGGACTAGTACCTGTGTTCTGGTGGATGAGGCTGGGTCGTGTCTTCTGGTGGGCAGGACCGCGTCCAGTGGTGTGTTTTGGGGTGTCTGTGACGTTATTTTGATTTTAGGCAGCCTCTCTGCTAATGGGTGGGGTTGTGTTCCTGTCTTGCTATTTGTGTGTCATAGGGTGTCCATCACTGTAGCTTACTGGTCATTGAGTGGATCTGGGTCTTAGTGTTGAGATGGAGATCTCTAGGAGACCTTCTCCTGTTTGATATTACGTGGAGCCGGGAAGTCTCTGGGACCAATGTCCTGAACTCGGCTCTCCCACCTCAGAGGCACAGGCCTGACACCCGGTCGGAGCACCAAGACCCTGGCCGCCACATGGCTCAGAAGAAAAGGGAGAAAAAAAGAAAGAAAGAAAGAAAAAATAAAATAAAATAAAGTTATTAACATAAAAAATAATTATTAAAAATAAAAAAAATTAAAAAGCAATAAAAAAAGAAAGAAGAGAGCAAGCAAACCAAAAAAAACAAATCCACCAGTGATAACAAACACTAAAAACTATAATAAAAAAAAGAAACCAAAAAAAATCCGGCAGGCAGAACCCTAGGACAAATGGTGAAAGCAAAGCTATACAGACAAAATCACACAAAGAAGCATAGACATACACACTCACAAAAAGAGAAAAAGGAAGAAACAATATATATCATTGCTCCCAAAGTCCACTGCCTCAATTTTGGGATGATTTATTGTCTATTTAAGGTATTCCACAGATGCAGGGTACAAACATCAAGTTGATTGTGGAGATTTAACCTGCTGCTTCTGAGGCTGCTGGGAGAGATTTCCCTTTATCTTCTTTGTTCGCACAGCTCCTGGGGTTCAGCTTTGGATTCGGCCCTGCCTCTGTGTGTAGGTCTTTGAGGGCATTTGTTCTTCACTCAGACAGGACGGGGTTAAAGGAGCAGCTAATTAGTGGGCTCTTGCCCACTTAGGCTGGAGGGAGGGAGGGGTACAGAATGCGGGGTGAGCCTGTGGTGGCAGAGGCCAGCATGACGTTGTAGCAGCCTGAGGAGTGCCGTGTGTTCTCCCCGGGAAGTTGTCCCTGGATCATGGGAGCCTGGCAGTGGCGGGCTGCACAGGCTTCCGGGAGGGGAGGTGTGGATAGTGACCTGTGCTCGCACACAGGGTTCTTGGTGGCTGCAGCAGCAGCCTTAGCGTCTCATGCCCGTCTCTGGAGTCTGTGCTGATAGCCGCGGCTCGCACCCGTCTCTGGAGCTCATTTAGGCGGTGCTCTGAATCCCCTCTCCTCGCGCACCTGGAAACAATGGTCTCTTGCCTCTTAGGCAGGTCCAGACTTTTTCCTGGACTCCCTCCCGGCTAGCCGTGGCGCACTAGCCCCCTTCAGGCTGTGTTCACGCAGCAAACCCCAGTGCTCTCCCTGAGATCTGACTTCCGAAGCCCGAGCCTCAGCTCCTAGCTCCCGCCCACCCCGGCGGGTGAGCATACAAGCCTCTCGTGTTGGTGAGTGCAGTTTGGCACCGATCCTGTGTGCGGGCATCTCTCCACTTTGCCCTCCGTACCCCTGTTTCTGTGCTCTCCTCTGCAGCTCCGAAGCTCCCCTACCCCCCGACGCCCACAGTCTCCACCTGCGAAGGGGCTTCCTAGTGTGTGGAAACCTTTCCTCCTTCACGGCTCCCTCCCTCTGGTGTACGTCCCGTCCCTATTCTTTTGTCTCTGTTTTTTCTTTTTTCTCTTGCCATACCCAGGTACGTGGGGAGTTTTTTTGCCTTTTGGAAAGTCTGAGGTCTTCTGTCAGCGTTCAGTAGGTGTTCTGTAGGAGGTGTTCCACGTGTAGATGTATTTCTGATGTATTTGTGGGGAGGTAGGTGATTTCCACGTCTTACTCTTCCGCCATCTTGTAGGTCTCCTGGTAGTCTTTTTAATAACTGCTTTTGTCAGCCGGTTAAGTCATGCAGTTACCAAGTAGTTAGAAATTTCTGAAAGGATATTATTGTTAACAGAAGAAAAGCTCATTCTTACATAAATAATATCCAGTACTTCATTGGGACCCTACTCTTCAAAAGGCCCTGGCCAAACAACTTCCAAACAAAACACAACACCAGGTTGTTTCCAGCCCACTGGGAATGACGCCGTGTACAGAAGAGGAGGCCTCTGAGTGAGGACATAAATTCAGGGTGAGTCGGGGCCATTGGCAATGCTTAGAATCACCAGCCAGGCTCCAAAGAGGGAGCCCAAGTTTTTTTTTTTCTGGGGCACTGTACTTGAATTATTGTTCAATTAGTCAACACAATAGATCTTCAAAAGAGGACAATTAATTAACATGTTAAGGAGGTTACTGCACTCCTTGGACTATATGTCAAAATTGTGGTTAGTAAATTCTGGCAGTCTTAACAAAATAGCCTCCATCGTTTGCAGGTATGAAGATAACTTAATTCTCTACCGGGCTTTTTATTTTTGCTGGATGACAATATGCAATTGACAAGTTATAAATGATACTGTTTTATGTTATAAAAATACTAGCATTTTTCACTTATTATGTTTACAGGCATTCACTGCTTGAGTCAAGGTTAGGCTTATAAAGTGATTAAAGGCAATTTTATTACAGCAGCATGTACTTATTTTATTCTAAAAGAATAAAATGCATGAAGAGAAAGTTTTTTTGTTTGTAACCTGTAAAATTGAGTTATTTTGCTGATTTAAAATACCAATAACTCACTTGAGGACCATGCTACCTCCTGGAAATGCCATATACCTGCTTCTTAAATGTGTCCAAGCACCTGATAGATCTGTCCAGAGCTGAAGTGGCAAGTGACTGACTGCTCTTGGACAAAAGGTGCTTTCCCAGGGCTACAGCTGACTGTGCTGGGAAACAGCCATGGAACAAGGCAGCACAGGCAAAGGGAAAAGACTTTACTTAAAGGCAAAATGCCCAAATGGCTCTCTGACATAGCTAATTTCTACTATCACTTATTAGCTTATATATGATCCCCTAACTTTTTTTCTTAAGGGGCTGATTTGGATTGACTTGTTGAGAATGGTGTCCATTATCTATTAAGTCATGAGAGAGAGATTTCTGTGGTTACATGTAAACTTGTGATAGGTCTGCAGATGAAGAGATGAAGAGGGTAGTGGAGAAGTCAGCCGCAGTCCCGTCCCGTCTATGTGAAGGTCACACCAGCTTCATTGTACACCTTCAAGTCTTTCTCGATGGCGCTGACTTAAGCAGCTGTTCTCAGGTCCAATCCCAGGTTATACTTCATGGCTGTGCACATGATTTGCCTGGCAGAGCGCTCCATGGTGTAAGCTAAGCCAGACTGCACGATGTCTTTCTCAGAGGCATGCAATATCCTGTCTTGGAACTGTGCTGTGGGTACAATGGGAATAGTTCCACCATGCTTTCCAAATTTCCTTTCCAAACTCTCTTGAACAGACATGAGCAAGTGGTAGTTAGAATCCCTTTCATATTTGAAGGTCTAACGGCCATAGCTGACATGATTTAGATTCTTCAGCCACTCAAAGTAAGATACTGTCACTTCTCCAGCATTCAAGTAGAGATCTGGAATAACCATGATGTTCTTCTCTAGGAAAATCTTATCAGCTTCTGGAGTTGTCAGTCCGTTGGCACCTTCAGCAATAATCTTGACTTCTTAACTTTGACTCTGGGTGTATTGGACTTGGTCAGCTGCTTCTCGCTGGCAGCAGGGATCAGTATGTCACAGTCCGCCTCCAAGATGCTCTCTTCATAGATCTTTGCTTCACTCCACCAGCTTGTCCTCCAAGATGCTGGTGCCGTGGTCGAGGAAGGCCCTCCACCATCTTGAAGAAGTTGGGGTCGTCCTCGCCGTCGGCCGCTGCCTCGCTGTAGTGTCGCCGGCCGGGCGACGTGAGCCCTGGCTGCGGGGCGGCAGCGGCTGCGGCGGGCTGCCCGCGAGCCCGGCCCAGCAGCCGCGGCCGAGTTGGCCGCCTCCGAACCTAGGGCTGTGGGCCCGACATGGGACAGCAGCAGTGCTTCACCCAGGCACCAGTACATGGCGGCAGGACGGAGACCGCGGAGGAGAGGTGCTTTCACAGGCCCGGGGACGGACAGAGAGTTTTGTAAGTCTTAATGTAGGAGCCCCATCAAGTGATGCTGAGCACGGCATCACTTCCGAGCGGAGGTGGTGGCCGGTGTGTCATAAGACTCATCTACCTGTGGGGAGCTCAGGCGGACAACCCCACCGACATTTTCATTTCCTTATGAAAATCAACTATGGACGCTTTGAGGAACAGAATACCAATTAGGACATTTGGGGCATGAAAGTAATTTAGTGGGTGAAGACACAAAAATATCATCATCACTTCTGTTGCTTATAGCAAATTAGCAGGTGGCCCAGAGAATGAGAGAGCTGATGAACATTGTGCATTCAAGAGCCAGTTTCCCCAAGGTGCGACAAGAAAACATGTTCATCACGGAAGCAGGCATAGCTTCTGGACATTTCAGCACTTACCTTAAAAAGTGTGCAAATAACTTTTGCTTTAATGTGAATCAGATCTAAGCTGGGTAATAATTTTCTTCCTCATTTGAGTTGCCTTTAACTCTCAATTCAAAACTATATTACATTGATTAGAAACATACAGAAATCAAACTGAACAATTATTCACACACATTTTATGATAGATAGAAAGCCACTTTATACTTTACCTTTATGAATGACAATTTAAAGAGGCTTACAGGTGATTGGATCACCCTAGCCAATTTACATAAATGCAATTTGTGGAGACATTTATATTGCCAAATTGGATGAGGTACATTTCTGAGTTTGCATAAGGTGTTCTGCAAATTGTTCCATTTTCTTACTGTACGCCCCAGGTTTCTCAACACAGGAACTCTATTGATTTACATTCTCTGTGTGGGAAACGATTGATGGAACTGAATGAAGGATTCAGTGTAAAAGATGAGCATCACTGAGCAGAAACAGGCTTCAAAGTGACTTGCCTTATCAGAAGCCCCAAATGATTCATCTATAATAATTAAAACAGTGTGATGCTGGCATAAATAGATCAGTTAAACAATTTACATGATCTTTAAAGAGACTCTGATGTGATGCATATAATAAAATGAAAAGGAATAGATTATTTTAAAAAAATCATTGGGCTATTGTCTATATAAATAAGCGCACACAAACACACGTGCACACATATACTCCTTAGAATTCTTATCTAACATCACAAGAAAAAAATATTCTGAGCTCTTTTAAACATCTATACTTACACTTATACTTAAATCGTAGATATCAAAAAAAATCTACAAATATATTAGGCTAACAAATAGATAAGAAAGGTATTTATAATTTTTAAAAAATTCCCAGAAGAAATAATACAATAAGCCCTAGTATACTTAGCCCTATAAAACATATCTTCTGTACATCAAAGGCACTGCAAAGAATTAAAGATCAAATGACAAACTAAGAAAAACCTTTACAACATTTATTACAGAATAATAGTTAATATAGGGATATTTAAAGTATGCATATATCATACAAATCTTGAGAAAAAACAGTAAATAAAATAGGAAAATGATATGGATGGATATTTTAAAGGAAATTGAAATACTGATAATTACTAAAAGATAAATTATCCAGTAATAAAAAATATATCAATTAAATACCAGGCTGCAATGAACACTCAGAATCTTTCTGCAGATTGAGTGCATTGTGAGACAGAGGGGAGGAGTGTACTTATTACCCTGGCTCCATCCTTGCCAACTCACCTGGTTTGATTGTTCCCTTCTATCGATGGCCACAGCTCCTGCCAACTGTCACTTTCTATTTAGCGATTTCCTCAGGTTTCAGACAATCACCCAGCCCTTTGCCCCTACAGAAGAGGTGGCATAGGTTTTTCATGTGGCTGGCCTCAGAGTACCATAGCTTTCTTATGTGGCTGGCCTCAAAGTACCATACCCTGTTGGTTGTCCCTAACATTTTCCCACACCTTTGTAAAGAGCACCTCAATTACCCTACTGAGTTTACCATCAGTTTACTGTTAAGATATATCAAAATAAATGGGAAAACACCTCTTTTTTGTTACAGAACCTTGACATTATCTTAAGAAAATTATATTTTAGCCCATATTCCAGTTTGAGTTTCTTCCCAGGCTTTATGCACTTATCTGTAAAATTTTAAATGGATATTAATTTAAATATTAAATGAACAAAGATTTATTTCCCATTACATCAATTTTTAAAAATACAAACAAGAGAAAAGATGCTTTTACTATTCATTACTTAGTTTGTTTTAATTTACAATTATTAGAATTTTAATTTAATAGCATTGGTAATTCAGAAAAATTATTTCATCTTTAGAGTGAATTGAAATGAAGTAAAACTAAGCATTATTAATATGTATTTGAAAAATAACTTTTTAATGTAAAGTTGTTAATTTGTTGTCATTAACACCACCGAAACAAAGATGAACATCCACTAAGTAACTGGATTTTGCAACAATGACAGAGCACCATTAAACTAGAAATTTTGTAAAAACACTTCAATACAGTGAAGATAGCAAGAAAAATAGGAAGTCAACATATACCAATTGACGGAAATTCTCCCTGAAACAATAATCATAAATTAGAGGTAAACTGTATAATAATAGTTAACATGGAATTAAATATATTCATAAAAGCATTTAACAATATGAAAAACCACCTTTATTCATAAATTCATAAGTTAATAATAGAAATGAACAACAACGAACAAAACCCAAAAGAACAAAAATGAGATTTTAAAAAAGGATTAAAAAGGGTAAAATGGAAAGTAGAGGAAAAGGAAGACAGGAAAGGAAGGAATAGCATTCATGTTATTTCAATTACTGAAGAATAAAACAGTGGAACGGAAATAGTGTTTAAAACTCCAAGAAAAGTTTCCACATTTTGACTCACACACATACACATGTACACTAATGTCATATATATCTGTGTAGACACATGTATTATGTGTATATACACACACAAGTGTTATATGTGTATATTCACAATGTGCATTATTTGTGTATATACACATGTACATACACATGCATATCTTCTAAAGTCAGTATTATCTTATTTAATAAGGAACAGTAGTGATATTTCCAAAAGGCAATTGTACCTACAATCTCTACACTAATCAGCACTTTAATGCAATTATTAATCAAAGTAATTGATCATAAGAACTGACTTAGAGGCATAAGAATAGATAAAACAGATAAAGAAGCCGTAAAACTATCTTTTTTTTTGCTGCTGACCTGAACGTATATCTGGAAAACTCTAAGGAATCTAAAGACTCAATTAATGGGGCTCCCCTGGTGGCACAGTGGTTAAGAATCCGCCTGCCAATGCAGGAGACATGTGTTCAAGCCCTGGTCCAGGAAGATCCCACATGCTGCCAGGCAGCTAAGCCCAAGCACCACAACTACTGAGCCTGCACTCGAGAGCCTGTGAGCCACAACTACTGAGTCTACCTGCTACAAGTACTGAAGCCCGCACACCTAGAGGCCATGCTCTGCCACAAGAGAAGCCATTGCCATGAAAAGGCCATGCACCGCAATGAAGAGCCCTGCTCGCTGCAACTAGAGAAAGCCCATGTGCAGCAACGAAGACCCAATGCAGCCAAAAATAAATATATAAAAACAAAAGAATCAGTTATGAAAAAAATTCAGTAAGGTATGACGGTATGTAAGTAACATGAAAACATTAATAGAACCAGATAGAGGACTGGTTGAGGAAAAGTTTGAAATACTTCTCAAGGACAAAATAGTAGACTCAGACAAACGGAAAAGCATCACCTGTTCTTAGGGTAACTCGATGTTATAAAGATGTTAGTACCATCCAAGTTACTTTCTAAGTTTCATCTCACTACTCACCAAAAGGAAAAATAACAGCAATTGTTTTTCATGGACTTAGATTAATGGACACTAAACTTTATATAGAAAAGGGAAATTGTAAGACTAGCAATGAAAATAATAAAAAATATATGAGGGAGATAATCTGTATCAGATATTATTAGTAATTAGCTAAAATTCAAATAGTTTGCTGCGGTTCATGGAGAGAAAAATAGAATTCTGCCATAGAATAAAAAGTCAGGAAATAGGGGGGACCTTTAAGATGGTGGAGCAGTAAGATGTGAGATCACCTTCTTGCCCACAAATACAACAAAAATACATCTACATGTGGAACAACTCCTACAGAACACCTACAGAATGCTGGCAGAAGACCTCAGAATTCCCAAAGGCAAGAAAATCCCTTCGAACCTGGCCGTGGGGCTGACAGGGTCTTGGTGCTCTGGCCGGATGTCAGGCCTGAGCCTCTGAGGTGGGAGAACCGAGTTCAGAATATTGGTCAGAGACCTTCAGGCCGCATGTAATATTAAACAGCAAAAGCTCTCCCAGAGATCTCCATCTCAATGCTAAGACCAAGCTCCACTCAACGACCAGCAAGCTACAGTGCTGGACACCTTATACCAAACAACTAGCAAGACAGGAACACATACCCACCCATTAGCAGAGAGGCTGCCTAAAATCATAATAAGTTCACACACACCCCAAAACAGAGTACCAGACGCGGTCCTGCCCACCAGAAAGGAAAGATCCAGCCTCTTCCATCAGAACATAGGCACCAATCCCCTCCACCAGGAAGCCTACACTACCCACTGAACCAACCTTACCCACTGGCGGCGGACACCAAAAACAACAGGAATTATGAACTGCAGACTGCGAAAAGGAGACCTCAAACACAGTAAGTCAAGCAAAATGAGAAGACAGAGAAATAAACAGCAGATAAAGGAGCAAGGTAAAAAACCACCAGACCAAACAAATGAAGAGGAAATAAGCATTCTACCTGAAAAACAATTCAGAGTATTGACAGTAAAAATGATCCAAAATCTTGGAAATAGAATGGATAAAATACGAGGAGTGTTTAGCAAGGACCTAGAAGAACTAAAGAGCAAACAAACAGTGATGAACAACACAATAAATGAAAGTAAAAATTCTCTAGATGGACTCAGCGGCAGAATAACTGAGGGAGAAGAACGGACAAATGACCTTGAAGATAAAATAGTGGAAATAACTACTGCAGAACAGAATAAAGAAAAAAAAAAAGGAAAGAATTGAGGACAATCTCAGAGACCTCTAGGACAACATTAAACACAGCAACATTCAAATTATAGGGGTCCCAGAAGAAGAAGAGAAAAAGAAAGGGACTGAGAAAATATTTGAGGAGGTTATACTTGAAAACTTCCCTAATATGGGAAAGGAAATAGTCAAGTCCAGGAAGCACAGAGAGTCCCATACAGGATAAAACCAAGGAGAAACACGCCAAGACACATATTAATCAAACTATCAAAAATTAAATACAAAGAAAACATATTAAAAGCAGCAAGGGAAAAACAACAAATAACACATAAGGGAATCCCCATAAGGTTAACAGCTGATCTTTCAGCAGAAACTCTGCAAGCCAGAAAGGAGTGGCATGACATATTTAAAGTGATGAAAGGGAAAACCCTACAACCAAGATCACTCTACCCAGCAAGGATCTCATTCAGATTCAATGGAGAAATTAAAAACTTTACACAGACTAGCAAAAGCTAAGAGAATTCAGCACCACCAAACCAGCTTTACAACACATGCTAAAGGAACTTTTCTATGCAGGAAACACAAGAGAAGGAAAAGACCTACAAAGACAAACCCCAAACAATTAAGAAAACGGTAACAGGAGCATACATATTGATAATTACCTTAAATGTAAATGGATTAAATGCTCCAAACAAAAGACGTAGACTGGCTGAATGGATACAAAAACAAGACCTGTACATACACTGTCTACAAGAGACCCACTCAGACCTAGGGACACATACAGACTGAAAGTGAGGGGAAGGAAAAAGATATTCCATGCAAATGGAAATGAACAGAAAGCTAGATTAGCAATTCTCATATCAGACATAATAGACTTTAAAATAAAGACTATTACAAGAGACAACGACGGACAGTACATAACGATCAAGGAATCAATCCAAGAAGATATAATAATTGTGAATATTTATGCACCCAACAAATGAGCACCTCAATACATAAGGCAAATGCTAACAGCCATAAAAGGGGAAATTGACAGTAACACATTCACAGTAGGGGACTTTAACAGCCCACCTTCACCAATGGACAGATCATCCAAAATGAAAATAAATAAGGAAACACAAGCTTTAAATGATACATTAAACAAAATGGACTTAATTGATATTTATAGGACATTCCATCCAAAAACAACAGAATACACTTTCTTCTCAGGTGCTCATGGAACATTCTCGAGGATAGATCATATCTTGGGTCACAAATCAAGCCCTGGTAAATTAAAAAAATTGAAATCATGTTAAATACCTTTTCTGACCACAACGCTTTGAGACTTCATATCAATTACAGGGGAAAAAAATCTGTAAAAAATTAAAACACATGGAGGCTAAACAATACACAATAAATAAGACATCACTAAAGAAATCTGAGGAAGGCAAAAAATACCTAGAAACAAATGAAAATAAAAACACGACAACCCAAAACCTATGTGATGCAGCAAAAGCAGTTCGAAGAAGGAAGTTTGTAGAAATACAATCCTACCTCAATAAACAAGAAACATCGCAAATAAACCACCAAACCTTACACCTAAAGAAATTAGACAAAGAAGAACAAAAAATCTGAAAAGTTAGCAGAAGGAAAGAAATCATAAAGATCAGATCAGAAATAAAGGAAGAAGAAATGAAGGAAACAATAGCAAAGATCAATAAAACTAAAAGCTGGTTCTTTGAGAAGATAAACACAACTGATAAGCCATTAGCCAGAATCATCAAGAAAGAAAGGGAGAAGACTGAAATCAATAGAATTAGAAATGAAAAAGGAGAAGTAAGAACTGACACTGCAGAAATACAAAGGATCCTGAGAGATTACTACAAGCAAATATATGCCTATAAAATGTACAACCTGGAAGAAATGGACAAATTCTTAGAAATGCACAACATTCCGAGACTGAACTAGGAAGAAATAGAAAATATAAACAGACCAATCACAAGCACTGAAATAGAGACTGTGATTAAAAATATTCCAACAAACAAAAGCCCAGGACCAGATGGCTTCACAGGCGAACTCTATCAAACATTAAGAGAAGAGCTAACACCTATCCTTCTTAAACTCTTCCAAAATATAGCAGAGGAAGGAACACTCCCAAACTCATTCTATGAGGGCACCAACACCTTGATACCAAAACCAGACAAAGATGTCACAAAAAAGGAAACTACAGGCCAATATCACTGATGAACATAGATGCTAAAATCCTCAGCAAAATACTAGCTAACAGAATCCAACAGCACATTAAAAGGATCATACACCATGATCAAGTGGGGTTTATCCCAGGAATGCAAGGATTCTTCAATATAAACATAACAGTCAATGTGATACACCATATTAACAAATAGACGCATCAAAATGATAGATCATCTCAATGGACGCAGAAAAAGCTTTTGACAAAATTCAACATGCATTTATGATAAAAACGCTTGAGCAAGTAGCCATTGAGGGAGCCTACCTCAACATATAAAGTGCATATATGACAAACCCAAGCCAACGTTGTTTCAATGGTGAAAAACTGAAAGCATTTCCTCTGAGATGAGGAACAAGACAAGGTTGCCCACTCTCACCGCTATTATTCAACATAGTTTTGTAAGTTATAGCCACAGCAATCGGAGAAGAAAAAGAAATAAAAGGAATCCAAATCCGAAAAGAAGTACAACAGTCACTGTTTGCAGATGACATGATACTACACATACAGAATCCTAAAGATGCTACCTGAAAACTACCAGAGCTAATCAATGAATTTCGTACTGTAGCAGGATACAAAATTAATGCATAGAGGTCTCTTGCATTCCTATACACTGATGATAGAAAATCTGAAAGAGAAATTAAGGAAACACTCCCATTTACCACTGCAACAAAAAGAATAAAACACCTTGGAATAAACCTACCTAAGGAGATAAAAGACCTGTATGCAGAAAACTATAAGATACTGATGAAAGAAATTGAAGATGATACAAACAGATGGAGAGATATATTATGTTCTTGGATTAGAAGAATCAACCCTGTGAAAATGACTATACTAGCCAAAGCAATCTACAGATTCAATGCAATCCCTGTCAAACTACCAATGGCATTTTCCACAGAACTAGAACAAAAAGTTTCACAATTTGTATGGAAACACAAAAGACCCCGAATACCCAAAGCAATCTTGAGTAAGAAAAACAGAGCTGGAGGAATCAGGCTTCCGGACTTCAGACTACTACAAAGCTACAGTAATCAAGACAGTGTGGTACTGGCACAAAAACAGAAATATAGATCAATGGAACAGGATAGAAAGCCCAGAGATAAACCCGTGCACATATGGTCACCTTATTTTTGATAAAGGGAGCAAGAATATACAATGGACAAAAGACAGCCTCTTCAGTAAGTGGTGCTGGGAAAATTGGACGGCTACATGTAAAAGAATGAAATTAGAACACTCCCTAACACCATACACAAAAATAAACTCAAAATGGATTAAAGACCTAAATGTAAGGCCAGACACTATCAAACTCTTAGAGGAAAACATAGGCAGAACACTCTATGATATACATCACAACAAGTTCCTTTTTGACCCACCTCCTAGAGAAATGGAAATAAAAACAAAAATAAACAAATGGGACCTAATGAAACTTAAAAGCTTTTGCACAGGAAAGGAAACCATAAACAAGACGAAAAGACAACCCTCAGAATGGGAGAAAATATTTGCCAACGAAGCAACTGCCAAAGGATTAATCTCCAAAATATACAAGCAGCTCATGCAGCTCAATATCAAAAAAACAAACAACTCAATCCAAAAATGGGCAGAAGACCTAAATAGACATTTCTCCAAAGAAGATATACAGAGTGCCAGGAAACACATGAAAGGATGCTCAACATCACTAATCATTAGAGAAATGCAAATCAAAACTACAATGAGGTATCACCTCACACCGATCAGAATGGACATCATCAAAAAATGTACAAAGAATAAATGCTGGAGAGGGTGTGGAGAAAAGGGAACCCTCTTGCACTGTTGGTGGGAATGTAAATTGATACAGCCACTATGGAGAACAGTACGGAGGTTCCTTATAAAACCAAAAATAGAACTACCATACAACCCAGCAATCCCACTACTGGGCATATACCCTGAGAGAACCATAATTCAAAAAGAGTCAGGTACTACAATTTCATTGCAGCTCTATTTACAATAGCCAGGACACGGAAGCAACCTAAGTGTCCATTGACAGATGAATGGATAAAGAATATGGGCACATATATACGATGGAATATTACTCAGCCATAAAAAGAAACGACATTGAGTTATTTGTAGTTAGGGGGATGGACCTAGAGACTATCATACAGAGTGAAGTAAGTCAGAAAGAAAAAAACAAATACAATATGCTAACACATATATATGGAATCTAAAAAAAAGAACATGGTTCTGAAGAACCTATGGGCAGTACAAGAATAAAGATGCAGATGTAGGGAATGGACTTGAGGCCACTGGGAGGTGGAAGGGTAAGCTGGGATGAAGTGAGAGTGTAGCATGGACATATATACACTACCAAATGTAAAATAGATAGCTAGTGGGAAGCAGCCACATAGCACAGGGAGATCAGCTCAGTGCTCTGTGACCACCTAGAAGGGTGGGATAGGGAGGGTGCGAGGGAGACGCAAGATGGGGTATATACGGGATATATGTGTTTGTATAGCTGATTCACTGTTAATACAACAGAAACTAACACACCATTGTAAAGCAATTATACTCCAATGAAGATGTTAAGAAAAAAACTTAAAATAATAAAAAAATTTAAAAAGTCATGAAATAGACCCAAATACATATGGAAATTTAGTATATGAAAAAAGTGACAGATGGACTTTATGATATACAGTGCTTTAAAACAAGAAGAAAATTACAAACAGATATAATTAATTCCATATTAAAGAGGAATGCATTATTCTCCAAAAATATGAACCAGAAGAGCATAAGGAATAAATTGTAATTTCACATGAAATATAAGTTGGAACAAAATAGCACAAAGAAAAGAATGATACTTTTTGTTAATGAATATTATGGGAGGTCAAGAAGTAAACATTGGTATGTCACATTATAGACACTATAATATATACACACAAATGCGTTAAGTTCAAGCATTTATAAAGAAGAGAGAAGAAAATATTCTTTCCTACTGTAGAATGCTTTGTAATAAATGTAGCAAGAGTAATAGTGTTTAAAAAAAGTTACCAGGTTGCAGCCATCATAGTTACAATTTATTCAGGAAATTATGTTCAGTTGAGGCTAAATCTAGTGGGTGAAAGTTAGATGAGAAACAGGATATTTACCTGGTTTCAAAATCTCTCCACAAATAGCTCATTCAGTTACAAAGAGAATAAAATGCTAATTTTACAACAGGTGAGAAATCTGATAGACATCACCCTAATCAAGTGCTCGCGGTTACCACCATAATTGTAGAGAAAAACTAACATTATATGCTTCATGCCCTGTTGCACTCAGCAGGACAGCATCATTTCTTTGGTATCCCAAAGAACGAACCCATGTTGAGGGACATTATACAAAACAACTGGCCTTAATTCCTCCAAAAATTACAATACCATGAGTCACAAAAAGGCTGAGGAGTGTTTAAGGTTACAGGTGAATAAAGAATTATGATAAATAAAAGCAGTATGTGATCCTGAATTGAATGATGGGTTAGAAATTTTCTAAAGATCAGTGTTGTAACAAACTGTGAAATCAGAACATGGACTGCATATTAATCAGTAGTATGTATTCAACATTAAATTTCATGATTTTTGTAATTTTCTGTCATTATGTAAGAAAATATCCCTGCTCTTAGAATATAACCTTGAAATGTATACAGGAAAAGGAGCATGAGTGTGCAAACTCTCAAATGGTTTGGGTAAAAAATCACACGTGTTTGTTATGTTGTGCACATAGGTCCATATTCAGAGACAGAGAAGAGAAGAGGAAGAGAAATAGAGATGGAGAGACTGATAAAGAAATGTGGCAAATATTAACAATTAGGGAATCTGGCTGTTGGGTATGCAGGGGGGCTACATAAAATTCAGGGCACCAAGTTAAATTGGAATTTCAAACAAAGAAAAAATGTTTTTTAGTATAAATATGTTCCAAATATTGCAGTGACACAACTATTCTAAATAAATTCTTTGTTGTTTATCTGAAACTCATGTTTGAGTGTTTTTTTCTTAATTGGCGAATTCCAATAGCTCTACCTACTACTATTAATTTAGAAGACGGTTTCACTTTGTAAATATGAAACATATAGCTGATATGATAAACAATCTGTGTGATATTATTACAGATAATCTGGTGTTTGAAATTATTTCAAAATAAAAAGTTATAGTGATCTGCGCTCTTACATTTCTAATTCCTGTGAACTAATTTATATATGTGATAGAGGGTGGGGGGCAGATATGAAGTAGGCAAAGTTTTTGAGGCTTCCCTATAATAAGAATAGTTATTACAAATCATAGTTCCTTACAAATAAACCCTGTTAGGTAATAATTAATGCATATGTTATACTGAGGGTCAATAAGTCTAATTAATTTCTCCAAGGTATTGCAATTTAGTAATAGGATCACTATAGTAAATTGTCGAAAGTAATCTCATCAATGCAATAAATCAAATATCAAAGATAATTTCCACAAATTGATTTTTTCACTCATCCGTCCATCAATATAATCCACAGATAGCTGTTAAAATCTTTTTATATTAGGAACCGTGTCAATTAATCTATTTCATATATATATATATATATATATATATTAGGTCCCTGGGTTCTTTCTTTTTTTTAAACCTCTTTATTGGAGTATAATTGCTTTACAATGGTGTGTTAGTTTCTGCTTCATAACAAAGTAAATCAGTTATACATATACATATATTCCCATATCTCTTCCCTCTCGCATCTCCCTCCCTCCCACCCTCCCTATCCCACCCCTCTAGGTGGTCACAAAGCACCCAGCTGATCTCCCTGTGCTATGCGACTGCTTCCCACTAGCTATCTATTTTACGTTTGGTAGTGTATATATGTCCATGCCACTCTCTCACTTTGTCACAGCTTACCCTTCCCCCTCCCCATATCCTCAAATCCATTCTCTAGTAGGTCTGTGTCTTTATTCCCGTCTTACCCCTAGGTTCTTCTTGACATTTTTTTCCTTAGATTCCATATGTATGTGTTAGCATACGGTATTTGTTTTTCTCTTTCTGACTTACTTCACTCTGTATGACAGATTCTAGGTTCATCCACCTCAGTACAAATAACTCAATTTCATTTCTTTTTATGGCTGAGTAATATTCCATTGTATATATGTGCCACATCTTCTTTATCCATTCATCTGTTGATGGACACTTAGGTTGCTTCCATCTCCAGGCTATTGTAAATAGAGCTGCAATGAACATTTTGGTACATGACTCTTTTTGAATTATGGTTCTCTCAGGGTATATGCCCAGTAGTGAGATTGCAGGTCGTATGGTAGTTCTATTTTTAGTTTTTTAAGGAACCTCCATACTGTTCTCCATAGTGGCTGTATCAATTTACATTCCCACCAACAGTGCAATAGTGTTCCTTTTCTCCACACCCTCTCCAGCATTTATTGTTTCTAGATTTTTTGATGATGGCCATTCTGACCGGTGTGAGATGATATCTCAATGTAGTTTAGATTTGCATTTCTCTAACGATTAATGATGTTGAGCATTCTTTCATGTGTTTGTTGGCAGTCTGTATATCTTCTTTGGAGAAATGTCTATTTAGGTCTTCTGCCCATTTTTGGATTGGGTTGTTTGTTTTTTTGTTATTGAGCTGCATGAGCTGCTTGTAAATTTTGGAGATTAATCCTTTGTCAGTAGCTTCATTTGCAAATATTTCCTCCCATTCTGAGGGTTGTCTTTTCGTCTTGTTTATGGTTTCCTTTGCTGTGCAAAGGCTTTTAATTTTCCTTAGGTCCCATTTGTTTATTTTTGTTTTAATTTCCATTTCTCTAGGAGGTGGGTCAAAAAGGATCTTGCTGTGATTTATGTCATAGAGTGTTCTGCCTATGTTTTCCTCTAAGAGTTTGATGGTGTCTGGCCTTACATTTAGGTCTTTAATCCATTTTGAGTTTATTTTTGTGTATGGTGTTAGGGAGTGTTCTAATCTCATACTTTTACATGTAGCTGTCCAGTTTTCCCAGCACCACTTAGTGAAGAGACTGTCTTTTGTCCATTGTATATTCTTGCTCCCTTTATCAAAGATAAGGTGACCATATGTGCGTGGGTTTATCTCTGGGCTTTCTATCCTGTTCCATTGATCTATATTTCTGTTTTTGTGCCAGTACCACACTGTCTTGATTACTGTAACTTTGTAGTATAGTCTGAAGTCAGGGAGCCTGATTCCTCCAGCTCCATTTTTCTTTCTCAAGATTGCTTTGGCTATTCGGGGTCTTTTGTGTTTCCATACAAATTGTGAAATTTTTTGTTCTAGTTCTGTGAAAAATGCCAGTGGTAGTTTGATAGGGATTGCATTCAATCTGTGGATTGCTTTGGGTAGTAGATTCATTTTCACAATGTTGAGTCTTTGAAACCAAGAACATGGTATATCTCTCCATATATCTGTATCATCTTTAATTTCTTTCATCAGTGTCTTATAATTTTCTGCATACAGGTCTTTTGTCTCCTTAGGTAGGTTTATTCCTAGATATTTTATTCTTTTTGTTGGTGTGGTAAATGGGAGTGTTTTCTTAATTTCACTTTGAGATTTTTCATCATTAGTATATAGGAATGCCAGAGATTTCTGTGCATTAATTTTGTATCCTGCTACTCTACCAAATTCATTGAATAGCTCTAGTAGTTTTCTGTTAGCATCTTTGGGATTCTCTATGTGTAGTATCATGTCATCTGCAAACAGTGACAGCTTTACTTCTTCTTTACTGATTTGGATTCTTTTATTTCTTTTTCTTCTCTGATTGCTGTTGCTAAAACTTGAAAAACTGTGTTGAATACTAGTGGTGAGAGTGAGGAACCTTGTCTTGTTCCTGATCTTAGTGGAAATGGTTTCAGTCTTTCACCATTGAGGACGACGTTCGCTGTGGGTTTGTCATATATGGCCTTTGTTATGTTGAGGAAATTTCCCTCTATGCCTACTTTCTGGAGGCTTTTAATCATAAATTGGTGTTGAATTTTGTTGAAAGCCTTCTCTGCATCTATTGAGATGATCATATCGTTTTCCTCCTTCAATTTGTTAAAATGATGTGTCATGTTGATTGATTTGCGTATATTGAATAATTCTTGCATTCCTGAAATAAACCCCACTTGAACCTGGTATATGATCCTTTTAATGTGCTGTTGGATTCTGTTAGCTAGTATTTTGTTGAGGATGTTTGCATCTATGTTCAACAGGGATATTGGCCTGTAGTTTTCTTTCTTTGTGACGTCATTGTCTGTTCTGGTATCAGGGTGATGGTGGCCTCGTAGAATGAGTTTTGGAGTGTTCCTCCCTCTGCTGTATTTTGGAAGAGTTTGAGAAGGATAGGTGTTAGCTCTTCTCTAAATTTTGATAGAATTCGCCTGTGAAGCCATCTGGTCCTGGGCTTTTGTTTGTTGGAATATTTTTAATCACAGTCTCAATTTCAGTGCTTGTGATTGGTCTGTTTATATTTTCTATTTCTTCCTGATTCAGTCTCGGCAGGTTGTGCATTTCTAAGAATTTGTCCATTTCTTCCAGGTTGTCCATTTTACTGGCGTATAGTTGCTTGTAGTAATCTCTCAGGATCTTTTGTATTTCTGCAGTGTCAGTTGTTACTTCTCCTTTTTCATTTTTAATTCTATTCATTTGTGTGTTCTCCTTTTTTTTCTTGATGAGTCTGGCTAATGGTTTATCAATTTTGTTTATCTTCTCAAAGAACCAGCTTTTAGTTTTATTGATCTTTGCTATCGTTTACTTCATTTCTTTTTCATTTATTTCTGATCTCATTTTATGATTTCTTTCCTTCTGGTAACTTTACGGATTTTTTGTTCTTCTTTCTCTAATTGCTTTAGGTGCAAGGTTAGGTTGTTTATTTGAGATGTTTCCTGTTTCTTAAGGTAGGATTGTATTGCTATAAACTTCCCTCTTAGAACCTCTTTAGCTGCGTCCCAAAGGTTTTGGATCATTGTGTCTCCATTGTCATTTGTTTCTAGGTATTTTTTGAATACCTCTTTGATTTCTTCAGTGATCACTTCGTTATTAAGTAGTGTATTGTTTAGCCTCCATGTGTTTGTATTTTTTACAGATCTTTTCCTGTAATTGATATCTAGTCTCATAGCATTGTGGTCAGAAAAGATACTTGATACAATTTCAATTTTCTTAAATTTACCAAGGCTTGAGTTTTGACTCAAGATATGATCTATCCTGGAGAATGTTCCATGAGCACTTGAGAAGAAAGTATATTCTGTTATTTTTGGATGGAATGTCCTGTAAATATCAATTAAGTCCATATTGTTTAATGTATCATTTAAAGCTTGTGTTTCCTTATTTATTTTCATTTTGGATGATCTGTCCATGGGCGAAAGTGGGGTGTTAAAGTCCCCTACTACGAATGTTTTACTGTGTATTTCCCTGTTTATGGCTGTTAGTATTTGCTTTATGTATCGAGGTGCTACTATGTTGGGTGCATAAATATTTACAATTGTTATATCTTCTTCTTGTATCAATCCCTTGATCATTATGTAGTGTCCTTCTTTGTCTCTTCTAATAGTCTTTATTTTAAAGCCTATTTTGTCTGATATGAGAATTGCTACTCCAGCTTTCTTTTGATTTCCATTTGCATGGAATATGTTTTTCCATCCCATCACTTTCAGTCTGTATGTGTCCCTAAGTCTGAAATGGGTCTGTTGTAGACAGCATATATATGGGTCTTGTTTTTGTATCCATTCAGCCAGTCTGTGTCTTTTGCTGGGAGCATTTAATCCATTTACACTTAAGGTTATTATCAGTATGTATGTTCCTATTCCCATTTTCTTAATTGTTTTGGGTTTGTTATTGTAAGTCTTTTCCTTCTTTTGCGTTTCTTGCCTAGAGAAGTTCCTTTAGTATTTGTTGTAAAGCTGGTTTGGTGGTGCTGAACTCTCTCAGCTTTTGCTTGTCTGTAAAATTTTAATTTCTCCATCAAATCTGAATGAGATTCTTGCTGGGTAGAGTAATCTTGTTTGTAGGTTTTTCTCCTTCATCACTTTAAATATGTCCTGCCACTCCCTTCTGGCTTGCAGAATTTCTGCTGAAAGATCAGCTGTTAACCTTATGGGGACTCCCTTGTGTGTTATTTGTTGTTTTTCTCTTGCTGCTTTTAATATGTTTTCTTTGTATTTAATTTTTGATAGTTTGATTAATATGTGTCTTGGTGTGGTTCTCCTTGAATTTATCCCATATGGGACTCTGTGCTTCCTGGAGTTGATTAACTATTTCCTTTCCCATATTAGGGAAGTTTTCAACTATAATGTCTTCAAATATTTTCTGAGTCCCTTTCTTTTTCTCTTCCTCTTCTGGGACCCCTATAATTCGAATATTGGTGCATTTAATGTTGTCCCAGAGATCTCTGAGACTGTCCTCAGTTCTTTTCATTCTTTTTTCTTTATTCTGCTCTGCAGTAGTTATTTCCACTATTTTATCTTCCAGGTCACTTATCCGTTCTTCTGCCTCAGTTTTTCTGCTATTGATTCCTTCTAGAGTATTTTTAATTTCATTTATTGTGATGTTCATCGTTGCTTGTTTCGTCTTTAGTTCTTCTAGGTTCTTGTTAAATGTTTCTTGCATTTTGTCTATTCTATTTCCAAGATTTTGGATCATCTTTACTATCATTATTCTCAATTCTTTTTCAGGTAGACTGCCTATTTCCTCTTCATTTGTTAGGTCTGGTGGGTTTGTACCTTGGTCCTTCATGTGCTGTGTGTTTTTCTTTCTTTTCATTTTGCTTATCTTACTGTGTTTGGGGTCTCCTTTTTGCAGGCTGCTGGTTCGTAGTTCCCGTTGTTTTTGGTGTCTGTCCCCAGTGGCTAAGGTTGGTTCAGTGGGTTGTGTAGGCTTCCTGGTGGAGGGGACCAGTGCCTGTGTTCTGGTGGATGAGGCTGGATCTTGTCTTTCTGGTGGGCAGGTCCACATCTGGTGGTGTGTTTTGGGGTGTCTGTGGCCTTATTATGATTTTAGGCAGCCTCTCTGCTAATGGGTGGGGTTGTGTTCCTGTTTTGCTAGTTGTTTGGCATAGGGTGTCCAGCACTGTAGCTTGCTGGTCGTTGAGTGGAGCTGGGTCTTGGCGTTGAGATGGAGATCTTTGGGAAATTTTTGCCATTTGATATTATGTGGAGCTGGGAGGTCTCTTGTGGACCAGTGTCCTGAAGTTGGCTCTCCCACCTCAGAGGCACAGCACTGACTCCTGGCTGGAACACCAAGAGTCTTTCATCTGCACGGCTCAGAATAAAAGGGAGAAAAAGTAGAAAAAAAGAAAGAAAGAAGGAGGATAACATATAATAAAATAAAGTAAGATAAAATAAAAGAACGTTATTAAAGTAAAAAATAATTATTAAGAAAAAATGTTTTTCTAAAAGTAAAAAAACCAAACAAAAAAAATGGATGGACAGAACCCTAGGACAAATGTTGAAAGCAAAGCTATACAGACAGAATCTCATACAGAAGCATATGCATACACACTCACAAAAAGAGGAAAAGGGGAAAATATAATGTCTTGCTCTCAAAGCCCACCTCCTCAATTTGGGATGATTCGTTGTCTATTTAGGTATTCCACAGATGCAGGGTACATCAAGTTGATTGTGGAGATTTAATCCGCTGCTCCTGAGGCTGCTGGGAGAGATTTCCCTTTCTCTTCATTGTTCGCACCGCTCCCGGGGTTCAGCTTTGGATTTGGCCCTGCCTCTGCGTGTAGGTCACCTGGGGGCATCTGTTCTTTGCTTAGACAGGACTGGGTTAAAGTAGAAGCTGATTAGGGGCTCTGGCTCACTCAGGCCGGGGGGAGGGAGGGGTATGGAATGCGGGGCGTGCCTGCGGCGGCAGAGGCTGGCGTGACGTTGCACCAGCGTGAGGCACACCATGCATTCTCCCGGGGAAGTTGTCCCTGGATCACGGGACCCTGGCAGTGCCGGGCTGCACAGTCTCCCGGGAGGGGAGGTGTGGAGCGTGACTTGTGCTCGCACACAGGCTTCTTGGTAGCGGCAGCAGCAGCCTTAGCGTCTCATACCCGTCTCTGGGGTCCACGCTGTTAGCCGCGGCTCGTGCCCGTCTCTGCAGCTCCTTTAAGCAGCGCTGTTAATCCCCTCTCCTCGCGCACCAGGAAACAAAGAGGGAAGAAAAAGTCTCTTGCCTCTTAGGCAGGTCCAACCTTTTTCCTGGACTCCCTCCCGGCTAGCTGTGGTGCACTAGCCCCTTCAGGCTGTGTTCAGGCAGCAAACTCCAGTCCTCTCCCTGGGATCTAAGCTCTGAAGCCCGAGCGTCAGCTCCCAGGCCCCGCCCACCCCGGTGGGTGAGCAGACAAGCCTCTCGGGCTGGTGAGTGCTGGTCGGCACCGATCCTCTGTGCATGAATCTCTTTGCTTTGCCCTCTGCACCCCTGTGGCTGCGGTCTCCTCCGCGGCCCCGAAGCTTTCCCCCTCAGCCACCCGCAGTCTCCGCCCGCAAAGGGGCTTCCTAGTGTGTGGAAACCTTTCCTCCTTCATGGCTCCCTCACACTGGTGCAGGTCCCGTCCCTATCCTTTTGTCTCTGTTTATTCTTGTTTCTTTTGCCCTACCCAGGTACATGGGGAGTTTCTTGCCTTTCGGGAGGTCTGAGGTCTTCTGCCAGAGTTTCGTGGGTGTTCTGTGGGAGCAGTTCCGCATGTAGATGTATTTCTGATGTATCTGTTGGGAGGAAGGTAATCTCCGCGTCTTACTCTTCCGCCATCTTTCCGGCCCCGAATCAATTACATATTAAAGCTCTCTTTCAGGTTAAGCAGAGTCAGTTTCTGAATCAGTAACTATAATAATTAATTAAGAGACTTTTCCACCTAAATTCATTGGAGTAAGATTCATAAACTCTATATCAACAGAATAGAAATCAAGCAAAATTATCAAATAAAAATTTTCAGAAATACTCATCACGTTTGTTAATATTAAATAAAATTTTAATAAAATGAATATGAAGAATTTATTTATGTAGTCTGTATTTAAGTATGATTAATATGGATATCTTATTCTTCATAAAATTATGTTAAATAATCATTCTGTTCCCAGAGACTGTATTGCCTCCTGCTTCAGTCCCTAAATGCTCATTTGTAACTCTAAAAGTCAGACATTTGCCTGTGGTGAGAAAGCCAAACTGCTAATTACTGCTATTAATTTGGATGGTGACTTTGCCTCTGTAAAAGTGAAATATTGGCAGATGTGATAAACAATGCATTTTGAACTTAAAAAAATCAACAAATACATAACTACTTTTTACATTTTTACTTTAACTATGCCAGCATATCAAAATGTCTATATACATTTGTAAGCAAGTAAAACTTTCTCAATGTCTCCTTTTAAAAATATATTTATGTATTATATATATATTTATATAGACCTTTTACATATATATTTTACTATATATATCATATATTTATATATATATAATATATATTTATATATTTTTAAATATTTATATATATATATTTGCTCTCCTATAGGGTAATGTAGTAACTTACTTTCGAAGTTATCTTCAAAGGTTTAAAAAGTGGATATATTTCACCTCCTTTTAAAAATTCAGTTACACTTCAATTTTAAAATTAAGAATTAACTGAGGAAAATCAGACTCCACTAAAATTTGTTTTTAGAGAGAACTTGGCAGACATAATGTAAGGTGGGTCTTCGTAACCCCTCCTCCCAGTGTTCCTGTCTCAGTGCTCCCCTCCCCTTGAGTGGGAGTAGGACCTGTGTCTCACCTCTAAGCAAGAGAATATGACAAAGGTGAGATCCCACATAGGATGCCCCTCTCATGCTTACGTTATATTCCGTGAGACCGTCTTGCTAGCACACTTGCTCTAGAGACTCCCCTTGCTGTTTGCTGAAGGAAGCCACCATATGATGAAGTTCACAAGGCAAAAATCTCTGGGCAGTCTCTGAGGACTGGGGGTGCCTCTAGGAACTGTAGGCAGCTTCTAGGAGAAGGCAACCTCCAGCCCACAGATTGTAAGAAGTCCACGTCTTCAGTTCTACACACACAAGGAAATTGATTCTGCCTATAATCTGAGTGAGAATGCAAGTAGATTCTTTTTCATCTTAGCTTCCAGATGAGGGTGCATCCCAGGCTATACCTTGATTTTTGCCTTGTGAAACCCTAAATGGCAGAGGTCCCAGCTAAGGTTACCCACACACACTGTGAGATTATAAGTGTGAGTCTGTGTATGTGTGTGTTTAACTACTAATTTTGTGGTACTTTGTTACGTAGCAGTAGACAACTGATAGAGATAACTTTCTTTCATTTTCTTTCCTTTTTTTTTTAAGCATCTTTATTGGAGTATAATTGCTTTACAATGGTGTGTTACTTTCTGCTTTATAACAAAGTGAATCAGCTATACATAAACGTATATCCCCATATCTCCTCCCTCTTGTGTCTCCCTCCCACCCTCCCTATCCCACCCCTCTAGGTGGTCACAGAGCACCCAGCTGATCTCCCTGTGCTATGCGGCTGCTTCCCACTAGCTATCTATTTTACATTTGGTACTATATATAAGTACATGCCACACTCTCATTTCGTCCCAGCTTACCCTTCTGCCTCCCCATGTCCTCAAGTCCATTCTGTACGTCTGCATCTTAATTCCTGTCCTGCCCCTAGGTTCTTCAGAACCTTTTTTTTTTTTTAGAGTCCATATATATATGTTAGCTTACGGTATTTGTTTTTCTCCTTCTGACTTCCTTCACTCTGTATGACAGAATCTAGGTCCATCCACCTCACTACAAATAACTCAGTTTCGTTTCTTTTTATGGCTGAGTAATATTCCATTGTATATATGTGCCACATCTTCTTTATCCATTCATCTGTCGATGGACACTTAGGCTGCTTCCATGTCCTGGCTATTGTATATAGAGCTGCAGTGAACATTGTGGTACATGACTCTTTTTGAATTATGGTTTTCTCAGGGTATATGCCCAGTAGTGGGATGGCTTGGTCATATGGTAGTTCTATTTTTAGTTTTTTAAGGAACCTCCATGCAGTTCTCCATAGTGGCTGTATCAATTTACATTCCCACCAACAGTGCAAGAGGGCTCCCTTTTCCCCACACCCTCTCCAGCATTTATTGTTCGTTTTTTTTTTTTTTTTTTGGTATGCGGGCCTCTCACTGTTGTGACCTCTCCCCTTGCGGAGCACAGGCTCCGGACGTGCAGGCTCAGCGGCCATGGCTACAGGCCCAGCCGCTCCACGGTATGTGGGATCTTCCCAGACTGGGGCACGAACTGGTGTGCCCTGCATCGGCAGGCGGACTCTAAACCACTGTGCCACCATGAAGCCCGTTTGTAGATTTTTTGATGATGCCCATTCTGACTGGTGTAAGGTGATACCTGATTGTAGTTTTTTTCTTGTTTTATATTTTTATTTTATTTTTGTTTTGGTATGTGGGCCTCTCAACGTTGTGGCCTCTCCAGTTGTGGAGCACAGGCTCTGGACGCGCAGGCTCAGCGGCCATGGATCATGGGCCCAGCTGCTCCACAGCATGTGGGATCTTCCCCGACTGGGGCACGAACCCGTGTCCCCCGCATTGGCAGGCGGACTCTCAACCACTGCACCACCAGGGAAGCCCCTGATGGTAGTTTTGATTTGCATTTCTTTAATGATCAGTGATGTTGAGTTTTCTTTCGTGTGTTTGTTGGCAATCTGTAAATCTTATTTAGAGAAATGTCTGTTTAGGTCTTCTGCCCATTTTTGATTGGGTTGTTTGTTTTTTTGATATTGAGTTGCATAAGCTGTTGTAAATTTTGGAGATTAATCCTTTGTCAGTTGCTTCATTTGTAAATATATTGTACCATTCTGAGGTTTGTCTTTTCGTCTTGTTTATGGTTTCATTTGCTGTGCAAAAGCTTTTAAGTTTCACTAGGTCCCATTTGTTTATTCTTGTTTTAATTTCCACTTCTCTAGGAGGTGGGTCAAAAGGATCTTGCTGTGATTTATGTCATAGAGTGTTCTGCCTATGTTTTCCTCTAAGCGTTTGATAGTGTCTGGCCTTTCATTTCGGTCTATAATCCATGTTGAGTTTATTTTTGTGTATGGTGTTAGGGAGTGTTCTAATTTCATTCTCTTACATGCAGCTGTCCAGTTTTCCCAGCACCACTTATTGAAGAAGCTGTCTTTTGTCCATTGTATATTCTTGCCTCCTTTATCAAAAGTGAGGTGACCATATGTGTGTGGGTTTATCTCTGGGCTTTCTATCCTGTTTCGTTGATCTATATTTCTGTTTTTGTGCCAGTACCACACTGTCTTGATTACTGTAGCTTTGTGATATACTCTGAAATCTGGTAGTGTGATTCCTCCAGCTCCGTTTTTCTTTCTCAAGATTGCTTTGGCTATTCGGGGTCTTTTGTGTTTCCATACAAATTGTGAATTTTTTTGTTCTAGTTCTGTGAAACATGCCATTGGTAGTTTGATAGGGATTGCATTGAATCTGTAGATTGTTTTCTGTAGTATGTCATTTTCACAGTGTTGATTCTTCCAATCCAAGGACATGGTATATGTCTCCATCTATCTGTATCATTAATTTCTTTCATCAGTGTCTTATAGTTTTTGGCATACAGGTCTTTTGTCTCCTTAGGTAGGTTTATCCTAGGTATTTTATTCTTTTTGTTGCAGTGGTAAATGGGAGTGTTTCCTTAATTTCTCTTTCAGACTTTCCATCATTAGTGTATAGGAATGCCAGAGATTTCTGTGCATTAATTTTGTATCCTGCTACTTTACCAAATTCATTGATTAGCTCTAGTAGTTTTCTGGTAGCATCTTTAGGGTTCTCTATGTATAGTATTATGTCATCTACAAGCAGTGACAGCTTTACTTCTTCTTTTTTGATTTGGTTTCCTTTTATTTCTGTTTCTTCTCTGAATGCTGTGGCTAAAACTTCCAAAACTGTGTTGAATAATAGTGGTGAGAGTGGGCAACCTTGTCTTGTTCCTGATCTTAGTGGAAATAGTTTCAGTTTTTCACCATTGAGAAGGATATTGGCTGTGGGTTTGTCATATATGGCCTTTATTATGTTGAGGTAAGTTCCCTCTATGCCTACTTTCTGTATGGTTTTTGTCATAAAGGGGGGTAAAATTTTGTCAGAAGCTTTCTCTGCATCTATTAAGATGCATATGGTTTTTCTCCTTCAATTTGTTAATATGGTGTATCACATTGATTGATTTGCATATATTGAAGAATCCTTGCATTCCTGGGATAAACCCCACTTGATCATGGTGTATGATCCTTTTAATGTACTGTTAGATTCTGGTTGCTAGTATTTTGTTGAAGATTTTTGCATCTGTGTTCATCAGTGATATTGGCCTCTAGTTTTCTTTCTTTGTGACATCTTTGTCTGGTATGGTCTCAGGGTGATGGTGGCCTCATAGAAGGTGTTTGGGAGTGTTCCTCCTTCTGCTGTGTTTTGGAAGAGTTTGAGAAGGACAGGTGTTAGCTCTTCTCTAAATGTTTGATAGAATTCGCCTGTGAAGCCATCTGGTCCTGGGCTTTTGTTTGTTGGAGGCTTTTTAATCACAGTTTTAATTTCAGTGCTTGTGATTGGTCTGTTTATATTTTCTATTTCTGCCTGGTTCAGTCTCGGAAGGTTGTGCTTTGCTAAGAATTTGTCCATTTCTTCCAGGTTGTCCATTTTATTGGCATATAGTTACTTGTAGTAATCTCTCAGGATCCTTTGTATTTCTGCAGTGTCAGTTGTTATTTCTCCTTTTTTATATCTAATTCTATTGATTTGAGTCTTCTCCCTTTTTTTCTTGATGAGTCTAGCTAATGGTTTATCAATTTTGTTTATCTTCTCAAAGAACCAACTTTTAGTTTTATTGATCTTTGCTATTGTTTCCTTCATTTCTTTTTCATTTATTTCTGATTTGATCTTTATGATTTCTTTCCTTCTGCTAACTTTTGGGGTTTTTTTTTCTTCTTTCTCTAATTGCCTTACGTGTAAGATTAGGTTGTTTATTTGAGATGTTTCTTGTTTATTGAGGTAGGATTGTATTGCTATAAACTTCGCTCTTAGAACTGCTTTTGCTGCATCCCATAGGTTTTGGGTCATTGTGTTTTCATTGTCATTTGTTTCTAGGTATTTTTTGATTTCCTCTTTGATTTCTTCAGTGATCTCTTGGTTATTAAGTAGTGTTTTGTTTAGCCTCCATGTGAATGTATTTTTTACAGATTTTTTCCTCTAATTGATATCTAGTCTCATAGCGTGTGGTCAGGAAAGATGCTTTATACAATTTCAGTTTTCTTTACTTTACCAATGTTTGATTGGGAGAATATTCCATGAGCACTTGAGAAGAAAGTGGATTCTGTTGTTTTTGGATGGAATATCCTATAAATATCAAATAAGTCCATCTAGTTTAATGTGTCATTTAAAGCTGTGTTTCTTTATTTCTTTTCATTTTGGGTGATCTGTCCATTGGTGAAAGTGGGGTGTTACAGTCCCCTACTATGGTTGTGTTACTGTCGATTTCCCTTTTTATGGCTGTTAGCATTTGCCTTATATATTGAGGTGAACCTGTGTTGAGTGCATAAATATTTACAATTGTTATATCTTCTTCTTGGATTGATCCCTTGATCGTTATGTAGTGTCTTTCTTTATCTCTTGTAATAGTCTTTATTTTAAAATCTATTTTGTCTGATATGGGAATTGCTACTCCAGCTTTCTTTTGATTCCCATTTCCATGGAATATCTTTTTCCTTCCCCTCACTTTCAGTCTGTATGTGTCCCTAGGTCTGACTTGGGCCTCTTGTAGACAGCATATATATGGGTCTTGTGTTTGTATACATTCAGCCAGGCTCTTTCTCTTGTTTGGAGCATTTAATCCATTTACACCTAAGGTAATTATCGATATGTATGTTCCTATTACCATTTCCTTGATTGTTTTGGGTTTGTTATTGTAGGTCTTTTCCTTCTCATGTGTTTCCTGCCTAGAGAAGTTCCTTTAGCATGTGTTGTAAAGCTGATTTGGTAGTGCTGAATTCTCTTAGCTTTTGCTTGTCTGTAAAAGTTTTAATTTCTCCATCAAATCTGAATGAGATCCTTGCTGGGTAGAGTAATCTTGGTTGTAGGTTTTTCCCTTTCATCACTTTAAATATGTCCTGCCACTCCCTTCTGGCTTGCAGAGTTTCTGCTGAAAGATCAGCTGTTAACCCTATGGGGATACCCTTGTATGTTATTTGTTGTTTTTCCCTTGCTGCTTTTAATATTTTTTTCTTTGTATTTAATTTTTGATAGTTTGGTTAGTATGTGTCTTGGCCTGTTTCTCCTTGGATTTATCCTGAATATGACTCTCTGCACTTCCTGGTCTTGATTGACTGTGTCCTTTCCCATATTGCAGAAGTTTTCAACTATAATCTCTTCTAATATTTTCTCCGTCCCTTTCTTTTTCTCTTCTTCTGGGACCCCTATAATTCAAATGTTGGTGTGTTTAATGTTGACCCAGAGGTCTCTGAGACTCTCTCAATTCTTTTCATTCTTCTTATTCTGCTCTGCAGTAGTTAGTTCCACTATTTTATCTTTGAGGTCATTTGTCCATTCTTCTGCCTGAGTTATTCTTCTATTGATTCCTTCTAGAGAATTTTTTATTTTATTTATTCTGTTGTTCATCATTGTTGTTTGCTCTTTAGTTCTTCTAGGTCCTTGTTAAGCATTTCTGGTATTTTTTCCATTCTATTTCCAAGATTTTGATCATCTTTACTATCATTACTCTGAATTCTTTTTCAGGTAGACTGCGTATTTCCTCTTCATTTGTTTGGTTTGGTGGGTTTTAACCTTGCTCCTTCATGTGCTTTGTGTTTCTCTGTCTTCTCATTTTGCTTAACTTACTGTGTTTGGGGTCTCCTTTTCGCAGGCTGCAAGTTCATTTTTCCAGTTGTTTTTGGTGTCTGTCCCCAGTGGCTAAGGTTGGTTCAGTGGGTTGTGTAGGCTTCCTGGTGGAGGGGTCTAGTGCCCATGTTCTGGTGCATTAGACTGGATCTTGTCTTTTTTGTAGGCAGAACTGCATCTGGTGGTGTGTTTTGGGGTTTCTGTGACCTTATCATGATTTTAGGCAGCCATTTTGCTAATGGGTGGGGTTGTGTTCCTGTCTTGCTAGTTGTTTGGCGTAGGGTGTCCAGCACTGTAAATTGCTGGTTGTTCAGTGGAGCTGGGTCTTAGTGTTGAGATGGAGCTCTCTGGGAGAGCTTTCCCTGTTTGATAATTACATGGAGCCAGGAGGTCTCTGGTGAACCAATGTCCTGAACTTGGCTCTCCCACCTCAGAGGCACAGGCTAGACACCCAGTTGGAGCACCAAGACCCTGCAGCCACACGGCTCAGAAGGAAAGGGAGGAAAAAAGAAAGAAAGAAAGGCAGACAGAGAGAAAGAAAGAAAGAAAGATAAAGTAAAATAAAATAAAATAAAGTTATTAAAATAAAAAATAATTATTAAAAATTAAATATTTAAAAGGTAATAAAAAAAGAAAAATAAATATAAAGAAAGAAAGAAAGAAGAGATCAACCAAACCAGAAAATAAATCCACTAATGATAAGAAGCATTAAAAAGTATACAAAAAAAAAAAAAAAAGAAACAAAGAACGGGCAGACAGAAGCCTAGGACAGTTGGTAAAAGTGAAGCTATGCAGACAAAATCAGACAAAGAAGCATACACATACACCTTCACAAAAAGAGAAAAAGAAAAAAATATATATCGTTGCCCCCGAAGTCCACTGTCTCAATTTTGGGATGATTTGTTGTCTATTCAGGTATTCCACCGATGCAGGGTTTATCAAGTTGATTGTGGAGATTTTATCTGCTGCTCCTGAGGCTGCTGGGAGAGATTTCCCTTGCTCTTCTTTGTTCGCACAGCTTCTGGGGTTCAGCTTTGGATTTGGCCCCGCCTCTGCTTTAAAGTAGCAGCTGATTAGGGGGCTCTGCTCACTCAGGCTGGGGGGAGGGAGGGGCACGGAGTGCAGGGCGAGCCTGCGGCGGCAGATGATGGTGTGAGGTTGCAACAGCATGAGGCACGCTGTGTTCTCCCGGGGAAGTTGTCCCTGGATCATGGGACCCTGGCAGTGGCGGGCTGCACAGGCTCCTGGGAGGGGAAGTATGGACAGTGACCTGTGCTTGCACACAGGGTTCTTGGTGGGTGCAGCAGGAGCCTTAGCATCTCATGCCCGTCTCTGGGGTCTGCGCTGATAGCTGCGGCTCACGCCTGTCTCTGGAGCTCTTTAAGCAGCGCTCTGAATCCCCTCTCCTCGCATTCCCCGAAACAATGGTCTCTTGCCTCTTCGGCAGGTACAGACTTTTTCCCGGACTCTGTCCCGGCTAGCTGTGGCACGCTAGCCCCCTTCAGGTTGTGTTCACGCATCGAACCCCGCTCCTCTCCCTGGGTTCCGACCTCCGAAGCCCGAGCCTCAGCCCCCAGCCCCCGCCCACCCCGGCGTGTGAGCAGATAAGCCTCTCGGGCTGGTGAGTGCTGGTCGGCACGGATCCTCTGTAAGGGAATCTCTGAGCTTTGCCCTCCGCACCCCTGTTGCTGCGTTCTCCTCCGTGGTCCCTCCGCTACCCACTCCGCTACCCGCAGTCTCCGCCCGCGAAGGGCCTTCCTAGTGTGTGGAAACCTTTCCTCCTTCACAGCCGTCTCCCCACTTGTGCAGGTCCCGTCCCTATTCTTTTGTCTCTGATCTTTCTTTTTTCTTTTGCCCTACCCAGGTACGTGGGGAGTTTCTTGCCTTTTGGGAGGTCTGAGGTCTACTGTCAGCCTTCAGTAGGTGTTCTGTAGGAGCTGTTCCACATGTAGATGTATTTCTGATGTATTTGTTGGGAGGAATGTGATTTCCATGTCTTACTCCTCTGCCGTCTTGCAGGTCTCCCCTCTTTCATTTTCTGTAATGCTCCCAAAGAGTTTTGAAATTAGAGAATGTCAGTATGGTAAAAACAAACAAACAAACAAACAAACAAAGCAGATTTTAGCCTACACCATCAATATGAAAACTTTCTGGAATTTTTAAATGTTAAATACAATTAAAGAGGTTTTTGTTTATTAGATTTCTGCTAAAAGATTAGGTAAAGCAAACTAAAAAAGAAAGTTCATTATAAAATATTGATAATTCCAAGGAAGGTTTAACCTCTTAATAATTTTGGAGAAATTGTAAAATTAATTTTTGAACAGTTAATGAAGTATCAGGGAATCTCTGATATAGCTTTATGAGGAGAGAACACAAATGAATAAAGTTTCGTATCCAGGAACTGCAGATAGATAGGTTGATAGACATAATTCAAAAATATAATGGTTATGTGGTAATAAGACATATTTATATTTCAAAATTTCCCACTAAAATAATGAGGAGACTCATCAGGACCTTGATTCTTAAAATATTTTTAGACTGTTTATTTACAAAAGTAAATAATAGTTTAATTCAACTATTATTGAAAAAATTAGGAACAGAAAGAGAAGTTAAAATTTATAGAAGACTTACCTGATACATTTGCAATGATGCGTCTGTAAAATAATTTCCAGTTCTACTTTGGAAAACAAGACTTTTAACTGGGTCTGTTTATCAGATGGCACGCTGACCTGAAACTATACTGTGCTTAAATATTCTATCTTACTATCCCCATAAAACAGCAGATATTCTAAAAAACTCAAATTCTTTGGAAACTAGTAACTTACAAAATAATGTCTACAAGTATCATAATAAATTGTTCAAATGAACTGAAATGTAAATTGCATATTCTTTCATTCATCCGTTTATTTGTTAAAAAACACACATTGAGTTCCTATGTATTAATCAGTGTGATGTACAACATTTAGATGTTGTATCGTACTTCCCTTATTCAGTACTAATGTTAGGCCACTAAAACACCAGTTTTACCATTTTAAAACACTCTCTAGCCAGACCAGTGAAAACCTGGTTTGCAAATGTATTTCATTAGCACAAGCCCAACTGCATTAAGCCTCGCTTACTAGGTTGCCTTCCCATTCTTCCTACTGGATTCTTACCGTTTTCTTTTATTCCTCTTCTCCTCCCCCCGCCCCCTGCCCCACTCTACAATCCTGGTCATTTTCAACTTTCTAAAAGTTTAAAAAATAAAATATTTTGGTATTTTTAAATGAATGATGTAGTTAACTAAAAAAACAACAACAAAAAATAATATATTCTACAGAAAGCGGGTGCTTCCAGGCTGTGGTTGGTTCTATGAAACCATTTAGCTCAGATCAACAGGCAGTTTTCATGGCTCAGAATTTCCTTCTAGTATTTTACCTAGACACCCTTTCCATGTACAAAGATCTTGAATGCTGTCCATTAAATATATATCCCAAGGTAAAATGTGAACTTGTCAAACACAGAACAAATGCACCATACTCCTTGTGACCAGCAGGTGGGCCGAGAGGGGGCCTTGTTACTCATACAGACCCTGAGGTTCTGCTGCCCACCTGCAGCAGGGCAGAAGATCAAGATAGCCACCAATCTCCAACATCATGTCTTATTTTGTATAAAATCTTCATTTTCTTCAGCCTTGAGAGAATCAAATGCAGTGCTTAACCCCATTTCTAGACACTAAGTGCCCACAGTGTGCATGTATATGTTCTGTCCCTGCTGGTTCAGGTAAGGAACAGCCATTTAAGAAATGCTTATTGCCTCTTTATGTAGGCAGAATGCAGGGCAGTGTTAATGACACTTTTGCTGAATTTGCTCTTTGCTGCCTGCTGCTGGGCAGTTCATCCTTTCATTTCAAGGAATCAAATTTCTCTTCATATTTGCCTTGACCAAATGAGTAAAGGATGAGTAACTAGTTGTCGTCGTTATCATCATCATTTCTCTGTACATTTCCATTCTTGTATCTTGAGTGATAAAGCTGCACTTTGCTATAAGAATGAGTTTTCCATTTTCACTGCTCTGTAAACCAGACAGGGGTTCCCAGTTAGAACCAGGATGATGGAGATCACATTTTTCTGAGAAAAAAAATGTGCACCCAATATTTCAGGAAACTGTTGCTGGAATACAGCTAGTTTTGAAGCCACAGGCGCCCTTATATTTGGCCTGTTTAGATAACACACTGACATTTAGCCCATGCCACCGGTGCCTGCCAACTTTCTGTGAACAGTAGGACAGACCACAGTGAGAAGTCATAGAAGTCAGCTCAATATGCAAAGGTCAAAATTTTCTCATATAGAAAAGTTTCTCCAAATCAGTGGCTCTTTTCTCTTCTCTCATTGTATGCTAAATACACACATTTATTAATAATTTTGCCTCATGAAACTTTTATAAAAGCATATTCATTGCCAGAGGGAAAGCATTTTGAAACCAAAAACACTTTGAGAAACCTGTTTCTCCTTCTGCCCTATTTTGTAAAGACTTTTCCCCCTTTATGTTTTCCATTAATACTCTATATTATGATACACAAACATTAATGTGGATCGGAATTTCTAAGTTAACATAAATTTCAAAGCCATTAGAAAAAGCACAGACTGTGGTTGCTCTTTTTATGAGAATGGAGATTGTAGGCAGCTGTTTTCAAAAGCACTAACGTACTTCAAGCAGTGATGTAATATCTAATGTGCATAACCTTTTTAAACCTGGTAATATAGAAGACATTTAGATTTACTGTGGAAATATGTCTCAATTTTACTTCCTGCAAAAAAAAAATTACAGAGAGGCATGTGGAGTTTTGTTTTTCCATTTGGTACCTAAATACCATGGCCCATAAGTATCCACAACTGGGATAAATTTGGCAATTATTTTTTTTAATAAATTTATTTTATTTATTTATATTTGGCTGTATTGGGTCTTTGCTGCTGTGTGTGGGCTTTCTCTAGTCGCGGTGAGTGGGGCCTACTCCTTGTTGTGGTGCGCGGCCTTCTCATGGTGGTGCTGTCTCTTGTTGCAGAACACACTTCAGGCACGCGGGCTTCAGTAGTTGGGGCACTTGGGCTCCAGTAGTTGTGGCTCACGGACTGTAGAGCACAGGCTCAGTAGCTGTGGCGTACGGCCTTAGTTGCTCCGCGGCATGTGGGATCTTCCCGGACCAGGGCTCGAACCTGTGTCCCCTGCATTGGCAGGTGGATTCTTAACCACTGCGCCACCAGGGGGGCCCAGCAATTATCCTTTTGGCCTAACAAAAGGTATAAGAAACTATTCAGGATCATAAATGGTGTCCCTTTAGACTAACTGATTTGGGGATGAATATCCTGTTCAAGTGGAGACTTATTTAATTGTTTGCTCTGAAACAGTAATCCATTCTATAAATCTTAACTGAGGATCTAATTATTTTTAAAGAAGTCCTTGGGGAACAAAATTGACCGAGCCATAGTCTGTCATCTGGGAACTTCCCATTTGGAGGGGAAGAGTTAATCATGTCAATACAAGATGTATTAGTTTCCTGTTTCTGCTGTAACAAATTGCCACAAACTTAATGGTTTAAAGCAACACAAACTTATTATCTTAAAGTTCTGGAATTCAGAAGTATAAAATGGGTTGGTGGGACTCTGTTCCTTTCTGAGGCTCTAGGGGAAAAATCTGTTTCCTTGCTATTTGTAGATTCTACAGTTCTCCTGCCCTCTCTGGCTCATGGCTCCTTTCTCCATCTTCAAAGTCAGCAGCATGACATCTTCAAATCTCTCTGTCTCTGCTTGTGTCATCACATCTCATTCTCTGATTCTCACCCTTCTGCCTCCATCTTATAATCACCCTTATGACTACATCGGGACCACACTACCCCACTCCCCCAGATAATCCAGGATGATCTCCCATCTCAAAAGCCTTAGCTTAATGAGATCTGGAAAGTTCCTTTTGCCATGCAAGGTGATATATTCACAGTGGTTGTCTCTTTTTTTGGTGGGGGGAGGCATATTCTGCCTATGACACAAGGTAAGCTATATAAAGTGTTGGAGCACTGATAGAAAAAAATCTAAAGGAGGGAGGTGATTTGGAACAGGGGATGAGAGAAGTCACTGCCGAAAGAGGTGGTACTCTGGAACATTTCGCATTGCTTGAATGTTTAGGCTTTCTTAGCGGCATGTCAAGAGAGGTGGGTATATTGGAGGCGTTACCAGCAGAGCAAACTGTACTACCCAATGCAAGGAAGCAAAAGATTCAGATTATGTCTCTTGACATCATGTGTTTATGAAGATGTTGAGCAGGAGAGTGAGTCCATCGGATCCCTCTTTTGGGAATATAATGTTGGCAGAAACATAGAGTTATGTGATATGTTCTCATCTTGGAGGGACATAGGGGAAGCTAGACAATCAACTGGCAGTAAAGGATTTTTGAATTTTAATTTTTATTCATTGTTACAGTCATTTAAATTTCAAATCATGTTTGATCTGTAAGATGCAAAAAGTTAAGTATAAGCAAAACGTGAATAGTATTATATTTAATATACATACATTTAGGGTGCATGTACGTTTTTTTACTTCAACTTTCTTCCAAATGCCTCAAACCCAACAACAACAACAGCAACAACGATAACAGTAGTGATACCCAGTCCCAGTGAGGTTAGAGATGTCTGGTTCAGGGTACACCTCAGACTGGGGAGAAATGGGAGTCAGGTTTAGTCAGAAACTGCAACAGCAGAGGAGTTAGATATCCTATTATTTTCTACCTTCTTCCACTTTGTAGAGGTAAAAACTATAGAACTTTTTGAATCGTTGTTTGTGATTTTTAAAATTATAAATTTGGGGATGTGGATCCTGAGACAGTGTCAAAATATTAGATCTTAATGACTGACGGTGTAACCTGAATTAAGGCCCAGAATACAGAGAAATCAAGTGAGAAAATAATGAAACATAAAGTAATACTCTCAAAGATTAAAGTGGTAAATGCTAACCATGAAGTTTTGGTGGATAAAAGGATAATTTATCTCTGTGGTATTATGTACTAAGTTCCTTTAGTCAAGAGATAGAGGTAATTGAAGAATGGTAATTCACAGGGCAGGGTACACTTCCCATAGCTTTGACATTTACTTAGTCAATGACTGGTGATCACAAAACAGAGTTTGTCTGTAATATATGGATGACGCTCTTTCCTATCCCATATTGCTGTTTTTAGAAACCAATGAATTAATAATTGTACATAATATTTAATTAGTACTCAGTAAATACTGGGCATTAAAAAGGATACTCTATAAAATGTTTTATTTATTTTTAAAGATTTTTTTTGATGTGGACCATTTTTAAAGTCTTTATTGAATTTGTTACAATATTGCTTCTGTTTTATGTTTTGGTTTTTTGGCCCCGAGGCATGTGGGATCTTAGCTCCCTGACCAGGGATTGAACCCACACCCCCTGCACTGGAAGGCGAAGTCTTAACCACTGGACTGCCAGGGAAGTCCCTATAAAATGCTTTATATAATAAAGTTTATATAACAAAATGTTTTATATAATAAATCACACAAATATATAGTAAGCACATGTAAATGTTCGTTTAGTCCATTAATGAGGGAAAAACACCCAAAATGTTAAAGCTGGTTTAAAAGAATTCAAGATATACTGTACATTTAAACAAAAACAAAAAATGCTGGCATAAGATCACCAAATAATAGTACAGAATTGGTTTAGTGTCCTACAAGGCAATACAACCTTAAGTTTGGGGACTATCTTTTCTACTAGACAAAAATCATTGGCAGCTTTAACAGACAAAACACTCTACAAGTTAATATGAAATTTCCTGGAATCTGGCCTCGAATTAATAATAAATACATAGTTAAAAAAAAAAGGCAGATTCCCCTTTAGAATTAATAGTCATTGTCTTGTGGAGACCCATTCAAAAGTGCTCCAGTATGGCAGTAAAATGACACAAAGTCATCCTTTTGCCTTCTTTCCAAGTTTTAAATAATAATACTTTTATGTTCATTATGCAGTGAGAGAGTTGAGTTTTAGAAACGATTCCACTTATCCAAGGTAAAAACATTTATAAATAGAGAAACCAGGATTTTAACATACATAGTTTGGATGTGAATAATTATTGATAACAATTGCTCACATGTATTGAGGCTTAGTAATATACTGTATTGTGGACTCGCCTAAATGTTTTATATTAATAACTCATTTAATTCTCACAGTAAACTTGGGGTGGGTTCTGATTTCATCCCCATTTCCAAATAGAAAACGATGGTTTGCCAGCTATATCTACTAATTGGAATGAGGAAAAAGTTAAAGCCATTGGCAGTACATATTGCACTGAGAATTATCTATCTTCTTCCAGCTGTGTTACTTGAGCAGAATATGCTGGGCCTTGGATGGAAACATAATGCTGTTCACTGAGCTAATTAAATTTGCTGTGTCCTGCAAATCACCATGATGAAGAGACTAGAGAATATATGGATTATTTGTTTTTTGAGAGTCTTAATTTAATGATTCATATTTTCTCCCTCGATTTTCTTCCTTTTTTGAATTTATTGATTTATATCATACCAATTTGATTCATGTTTAAGCCTTGAAATCATCTCAAGGACTCCACTTCTCCACCTATTTAATTATATGTAGTTACTGACCGTATCTTATAGTTCTACTTCTCCAAAGCAATGAAAGCTTAAGATTAATAGCAGCATTTCTCTAACTCAACCTGATCCCATCTATTCCTTTCCAAGCCATCTTCTACATCAGTTATCTCTGATCTCAACTAAGACAAAATAGGGCTGTTGTTGGTACTGGTAATGTTAATATTATTTTTAGTATCAGAATTGAGGTATTCGGCAGAAATTGAAGAGTCACAGGAAGGTGTATGTACCAAACAGATACATACACGTTTATAATTTATGGACATGTTCTATTGTACTGAAATAGTATGAACATTATAAAATGCAACACATTTGAAATTACAGATATGAAGTAAAAATAAATCAGTGCTAGTTGATTTTCTTGAACCCTACCCATCTCCATCCAGAGTGTGCACATTTCACTTAGGAGATCATAACTCTAAATTGCTGCCAACATTATCTTTTCAGAAGAGATACCTGTTGGTCCCACTCTCTTACTCAACCTCTTTGAACACACGCCAAGAATCAAAATCTCCTGCCCCTCATTCTGACTTACTTTTTCTAACATAGTTCTCTCTGTTTGGAAAGTCTTTTTTCTTGCCCATCTTTTTCCATAGCCATCTATCAACGTTAATTAAATACACCCAAGGTAGCACATGTTTCTTTATGGTCCTTTTCCATCCTTCTGTTCTACCAGTCTCTCTTCACTATTTCTATATTAAGTACTACCTTTGTTATAACAGTATGACAGTTGACACCGTGGTGACACTATCAAAGTCTTTCTCCCCAAGTGAAACTCTGAGAAGAAAGACCGAAGCTAAGTCTTTGTTTTCTTAGTAGTCCTTTGCAACAGTGGATGTTCCATAATGGGATATCAAATAATTACCTTGTTGGAGAGCAAATGAGTCAGACTTGAATTAGTTCCCACTTGAACAAGTATTTTTATATTCACTTCTGATTAAATCCCAGAAATCCCTTTCATGTTTATTTGATCATCCTGATTGCTTTGTCATATTTCCACTTGATTGAGATGGTGACGTGCAGAGAGATTCATGCTATTCTAACAGATGGGTTTCTCTAAATGGGTCAAGATATTATGAAAGGAAAAGTTCGCACAACTCTCAACTGTTTTCTTCAGGAAACAGAATCAAAACATGGCTTCATGCTGAAACCAAATTTCTCTTTCGCTGTATTTGAAAAGGTTATGTTTGAAGCAGTTTAGTAATTTCTAAAGAGCTTCCTTCTACCCCCGCTTACATAAAAACAGCAACCACAACTTTTTGCTTTTTCTAATGGTTTAAAATTTAACTTAGTCATTCTAATACACTGTCATGTTTTCATATCATGATAAATATTTAATGTTAATGGAAAAGAAGCATATATTTTGAACATAAATGTGGGAGAAATCTTTAAAAAATGAAGAAATTTAAGTTTCTAAAGGTATTTTACTTCTCAAAATGCTTTCCTACTGCCAATGAATCTGCTTTTAAAAACCTTTGTGGTATAAAATTACTAATGAATGTGTGTTTAGCACAGGAAGTAAGAAGAGAATAAGCACCTGCTTTTGAAAAATATCTTTTCAGGTCTAGAGGAGAACAATTTTCAGTTCCATTTGTGTCCGGAGCTGATCTGTTGCCTTAAGAATTCACAGGTGGGATTGCCCTAGTGCACAGAGAGTGTTGGTGAGCACAGGGGACGTAGGTCATCCATTATAGGGTTACTTCAATATATTAGAATGTAAGGACTCATATGATGTCAAGACAAATTTTCCCCTGACAACAGTTCCCCAAAAGAATGGGCACCCATCTATTCTTCGAAGAGTATGATTCCATGGTTCTCATGTAACTGAAAAATAATGAGGAAGCGCAACCTTCACCTGGTTTACATAACAGAGGGCATCATTAGACATCACTCATACAAGGATTGAAATAAACTGGAAATTTTTTGTTTATTTTATATCATTTTTCTTGTTTAGGGAGAAAAAATACAAAAGAAGAACAGTTCACTTGAAATGAAAGTTTGGACTGGCCAAGAGTAAGACATGGTGTCATAATCTGAGAGAAAATGCACACTGAGAGCCTCTATCCTGTATTATACTCATCTGCATCGAAAAGGTAATGAGCGTTTTGTCAGTGCCTGTGCTTCACCTAAATTATCAAGGAAAAGATACATACATGTGAATTTGTGAGCTTCGTGACTAGGAATGGGGCCACATTCTGCTTGTGGGGGCTGTTATTGAAATAAATTGGGGTAATTAAATACTTGATATTAGGAAGCTTTGAAGGCCTTTCTTGGTTCTTCATCCTCATGCAGATTCAAGCATCATTATGTCAATGTCAACGTGACCATCAAGGACTGACCCACCACCTCTTCTCTACCTCTGCTCCCTGGTACCCAGAGCTGATTTCATGAAATTCACAGTGCACTTGTTTTGTTTCTGACAAATTTATAGTGTGCCTTGGGATATAAATTTAATTGACTGTCATTTCAAGCTTTGTCATCAGAAAGGTCACTGGAGAAAAATACATAGGGAAATTCTGAAGTATGAAAATTGTTATTTAATCTGAGCTTTTCATTTAAGATTTTATTTTTAGGTCCAATTTCACTGTACTATGCCAAAGGCCATTATAAAACTTGATGAAGAAATAATTTTCTTTTAAAAATGATATAACATTTAATTGTAATTCTAATTATATTCAACTTATTGGTAATATTAAGGTATATTTTGAATGGAGGCTGAGTTCTTTCTGCTTTATTCCTTGGCGATGGTGGAACTGTGAAGCCATTGAAGTTGAATGGTTTTTAGAATTATGTACTGACCCCTTACTATACTTTGTTAAATTTACTTCCCTGGCTGGTGTGAAAAACTGTTTAAATGTATGTATTTTTACAGATTACTTGCATTTCAAATCAAAGGAAGGAAAGATATATAATTGGAAATGTGGTTTTCTTGAATTTCCTTTTTTTTTTTAATATATATATTAAGTTATTTCTACTTAGTCTTTGGGTGGCATTTTACTTCATAATCATTTCCTCAAATGTATGCAAAATTGTTGTCCATATTTATTTTTCCTCTTTTCTGCTGTAATTGCTTTACTTACATTCTTCAAAAATTCTCCTTTTCATGGGTAACTAAATAGAAGTAAACATTAATTTGCTGTCTCCAAAGAAAAGTCAACATAATAGCCTCAACTTGCTTTCACTCATTTGCATGTTCATTGTTTTTATTTTTCAATGAATACTGAGTGCTTCTTGTATACGTATAATTTACTGGGTGCAAGAAAGAATTAAAATAAGATCGGTGGTGCAAACTAGCTTTAAAGAATGTTGGAGGAATGTAGACACTCTAGTATTTTAGTACACATCAAAGAACAAGAACAGAAAATAAGAGGTAAATAGTGTTTATTTAAAAGGACAAGGTGGACCATTGGAAAGGACTTCTCCATGGACTAATGAAAAAGGTTCATAGAAGATAGGAAACTGCTCTGAGAGTTGAAGAATAAAGAGAATTTGGATGAGTCAGAAATTAAGTGGAAGAAATTACAGGAAATGAGATCAGCAAGAGCCATGGCAGAGTTAGGAATAGTATGGGCAACAGATTAATAGGAGCAAAGAAGAGGGTTTGTGTGGAAAGAAGGAGTTATTCAAAAGAAAAAGAAGGTTGGAGCTGATTTTACAAGGCTTTGGTTTCCAGCTCTTTCACTCATATGGGAAAGCAATACCGTCATCCCTGGGTATCTGTGTGGGATTGGTTCCAGGAACTCCCTGATACGAAAATCCACTAATGCTTAAGTTCCTTGTGTAAAATGACAGTATCCGCAGATGTAAAACCCGTGGATACAAGGGGGCCACTCTAGTCCTAAGGCATGGTGGTTCCAGACACTTCAATTTACTATTGTAACAGAGCCAACAAAATCCTTGGTGCTTTTGTGGCAGATTAATGACCACTTGATAAATATTGAGAAAGCGCATTTTTTTTTAGACTTTTTAATACTGGAACTAATGGGGGATGGGGAGCTTAGTATTTGCTCAGATGTACTTCCCTATCAATGCTTTAATCATTTTTTAAAGACTACTAATTGTTGCCTGAATCACAGATTTGATGAAGCAGGAATGGGTTATGCTACATCTAATTGTTCTTCATTCTCTTTTATATACTCTCATTTTATAACAATGATTTTAAAAACTTAATTTTTCATTGTAAAAATGAGTCATTTCGTATTTCTCATATTCAAAATGAAACTCAAACATGTTATCCTGGGGTGCTCTCTTTTCCTTTTTCTTATCTTAAAAGAGTTCAAAATAATGCATGCTTTAAAAAATTTGGCATAGGGCTTCCCTGGTGGCGCAGTGGTTGAGAGTCCGCCTGCCGATGCAGGGGACACGGGTTCGTGACCCGGTCCGGGAGGATCCGACATGCCGCGGAGCGGCTGGGCCCGTGAGCCATGGCGACTGAGCCTGCGCGTCTGGAGCCTGTGCTCTGCAACGGGAGAGGCCAGAACAGTGAGAGGCCCGCGTAGCGCAAAAACAAACAAACAAACAAAATTCGGCATAGTTGATATTGGTGGGCCCTGGATTTTTTCTGGCTTATTTTACCTCCTGCTGGCTGCCCTAAGCGATTGCTCCATCAGGCAGATATTAAAAATATACAAACACATGCATTTTGCTTATAGTCTTCCCATCAGAGAAACATGGAAAGCACCAGATGGATTTAAATACATCAGAGAATTGGGCTGCCCATTAGCAAATGAAATCTGACTATGGTAAATCAATGCTATAATGAACATGGGAGTGCACGTGCACATATCTCTTAGAGATCCTGATTTTAATTCTTTTGGATAATGTCAAACAAGCAGCATCGGTTGCCTATTATCAGGAGTAAGAAGTCTGAGCTCTTCTGACCACTGCATCATGGTATTGGAGTCACCACGAAAAATAATGCAGTCAAGCACTGGATGGAAAAATGTTTTACTCACATGGAGCAGAGACAGAGCAAGATCAGCTTCAATGGTGGATGTCAGTCCCCAGTGGCCAGCGGGTCCCTCCCTTCAGCTGACGGAGATTAATTGTTCTGCATGCATCCCTCTGTGCTCCAGCAGAAGGACCCTGTCCTCACCTCTTACAGAGGACAGATATAGTCATGGAGTTGTCAAGGTGCCATATGACGCACATGCTTAAGCAGAATGATGTAAGGAGCACATATCGAGTCTGAAATAGGAAAACGTTTTCCCGCATAAGGTGACAAGTTCAGCACAGGCTGTGGGGGACTCTGTCTCGTGGTAGGGAAGTGTGCCAGGCCCAAACCCATGCATATGGCTGAGTGGGTGTCAAAAGATTGTATGCATGAGATCACCTTTCCTAACAGATAGATACCCAGAATTGGGATTGTTGAATCACGTGGTAGCTCTATTTTTGATTTTTTTTTTTTTTTTTTGTGCTATGCGGGCCTCTCACTGTTGCGGCCTCTCCCATTGCGGAGCACAGGCTCCGGACGTGCAGGCTCAGCGGCCATGGCTCACGGGCCCAGCCGCTCCGCAGCATGTGGGATCTTCCCGGACCGGGGCACGAACCCGCATCCCCTGCATCGGCAGGCGGACTCTCAACCACTGCGCCACCAGGGAAGCCCCTCTATTTTTAATTTTTTGAGGAAAGCGCTATACTGTTTTCATAGTAGCTGCACCATTTTACATTCTGATCAATAACGCACAAGGGTTTCACTTTCCATATCTTCCCCAACACTTGTTATTTCCTGTTTTTCTGTTAAGGCCATTCTAACAGATATGAAGTGATACCTCATTTTTAAAATATATTTTTTGCTTTAATTATTTTGTTGTGGTAAAATATATATAATATAAAATTTGCCATTTTAACAATTTTCCCACTAAATGTTCATTTTTATTGGTATTTTTAATATTATGCCAAGGAGGTGACTGATATAGGATAATGAGTTATTAATATAAAGCCAACATTATTTTCCTTCCTCCAAAGTTTGCAGTATCTTAACATTCCAGAAATATTTCTAATACGGTTTTGGTATAACACCACTGAAATATAAGATGAGGCTTTACTTATTTTAGGGACAGTTTTCCTCTGTAGTTGCTTCTTTTTTAAAAAATTTTTATTTTATATTGGAGTATAGTTGATTTACAATGTTGTGTTAGTTTCAGGTATACAGCAAAGTGATTCAGTTATACACATACATATATCATATTCTTTTAAAGATTCTTTTCCCGTATAGATTATTACAGAGTACTGAATAGAGTTCCCTGTGTTATACAGTAGGTTCTTATTATCTATTTTATATATAGTAGTGTGTGTATATTAATCCCAAACTCCTAATTTATCCCCTCCGCTTCCCTTTGGTAGCCATAAGTTTATTTTCTAAGTCTCTGTAGTGGCTTCTAAAAGTATGGCTCGAGTCATTCATTGCAGGTCAAAAGCAGTAGTGAAAAAAACTAATATCCAGTATCCAATCAGACCAATATTCAGGCCACTACGAAATGGGTGTTTTCTTCTTTTTTTCTGCCCTTAACACAGCTCTAATCTCCTGTTATCATTGTGATTTTGATTTGTATTTTCCTGGTGATTACTGACGTTAAACATTTTTTCATATTCCTGTTGGCCATTTGTATGTCTTCTTTGGAGAGATGTCTTTTCAAGCCCTTTGCCTCTTTTAAAAGTGGGTGATTTATTTGTTTTGTTTTGTTTTGCTATTAAGTAGTAGGAGTTTCTTATGTATTTTGGAAATGAACCCTTATCAGATACGTGGTTTGCAAATATTTTATCCCATTCTGTAAGTTACCTATTCACTCCATTGATTGTTTTTTTGGCTGTGCAGAAGCTTTTGTTTTTGGTGTGGACTAGCTTGTCTAATTTCAGGTCTTATGTTTAATTCTTTAATCCATTTTGAGTTGATTTTTGTATATGGTGTAAGATGAGCGCCCAATTTCATTCTTTTGCATATGGATATCCAATTTACCCAGTATAATTTATTGAAGAGAATTTCCTATCCCAACTGTGTGTTCCTGGCACCCTTATCAAGGATCAGTTGACTGTATGGGTGTGGGTTTATTTCTGGGATCTCTGTTCTATTCCATTGGTCTATATGCCTTTGTACCAGGACTATACTGTTTTGATTGCAGCTTTGTAATATGTTTTGAAATCAGGAAGTATGAGGCCTTCCGTTTTGTTCTTTTTTCTCAAGACTGTTTTGGCTATTTAATGTCTTTTGTGGTTCCATATAAATTTTACATGTTTTTTTCTATTTCTGTAAAAAAAAAAAATGCCATTAGGATTTTTAAGAGGCATTGCATTCAATCTATAGATTGCTTTGGCAGTATGAACATTTTAACAATGTTGTCTTCTAATCCATGAACACGGGATGTCTTTCCATTTATATGTGTCTTCTTTAATGCCTTTCATCAATGTTTTGTAGTTTTCAGTGTAGTAAGTCTTTCTCCTCCTTGGTTAGATTTATTCTTAAGCATTTTATTCTCTTCAGTGGTACAGGTATTGTAATTGTGATTGTTTTCTTAACTTCCTTTTCAGATTGGTAATTGTTAGTGTATAGAAACCCAACTGGCTTTTGCATGTCTGTATGCATTTTCACTTTTAAAATGTTTTGAGGCATAGAATCTAGAGAAGAAAACCAGAAGATTGCAAAGACCAGGTTGAGGAGGTGGGAGGAGACGAGTTATGACAGAAAATCAGTGGAGACATGGGAGTCAAACAGGGTGATATAAGCTACAGTGTCATGGATAATGAGATTCAGGCCCTCAACAATGAGTTCATCCATCTTCCCTGGGTACCTGCCATTACTATGTGACAGGTACTGTAATGTGCATTGGAAACACAATGGTGAAAGTCCAAGGGCAGGAAGTAAGACTGAGTATCTAACTCTTTCAGGGACCGGAGAGAGCTTCAGTATACCTGATATACAGAGTGTTAGGTCAAGGCAATAGAAGATTTCAAGAAGAGGGGGTCAACACTGCCACATTCTGAAGAGTTATTGTTAAATTAAGGGATCATGGCCACTGTGTTAGTTATAAGGCAGGCAATGGTGATACTGACAAAAGCAGTTTCAGTAGATTTGTTTTGGGTTAGAAACTGTATTAAGGGATGTGACAGGTAAATGAAAGGAGAGGAAATAAGTGGAAAACTGAGCCCAAATCAGGTTAAGACCTTTAGTGCCTATAAGCATAAGGACAATAGAGTCCACTCTCTTAAAGATTATTTTCAATACAATTGCATTTTTCAAAATGACCCAAAATTCACATGAATTCTAGAGTTGGAATAGCTTTCTTGTATATCATGTAACTGCACAGCTCTGCATGAATACGCTGTAATGGACTCCTTGGTATTGTGTGCCTTTGCTTTGCTGATGCCCCGTGCTCACTGTACGTGGTGGTCCAGCACTTATGGGAACTCATTTCAGGAAGCTGGATTTTAAAGGAGAGGAATTAGATGCATTGAAAATGAGTTGGGAAATCAGGGTGGGGGGTTTGGGGGAAGGAAGATGTTATGTTGTTTTTCATTTGGGGAATGCTCTAGAGTTTTTATATGTTGAAGGAATGCAGTCCATAAAAAGAAAACATTTGGATATGCATATGAGAAAGCATGATTGATGAAGAAAGTTTTTTTGTTTTTTTTTAAACCCCACATTTGTTTATTTATTTATTTTTGGCTGTGTTGGGTCTTCGTTTCTGTGCGAGGGCTTTCTCTAGTTGTGGCAAGTGGGGGCCACTCTTCATCGTGGTGCGCGGGGCTCTCACTATCGCGGCCTCTCGTTGTGGAGCACAGGCTCCAGACGCGCAGGCTCAGTAGTTGTGGCTCGTGGGTCCAGTTGCTCCGTGGCATGTGGGATCTTCCCAGACCAGGGCTCGAACCCATGTCCCCTGCATTAGCAGGCAGATTCTCAACCACTGCACCACCAGGGAAGCCGTGATGAAGCAAGTTTGATGAAAAGTTGGAAAGGATAAGATTGGGAGAAGAAATGAAAAGGTTAGAATTAGTCAGCAAAACAACATACTCTCCATAGCAAGTACAGTAGGACCCCCCAAGGTGTCCACCTAGAGTATAGTGGGTTCAAGGCAAATCAATATAGTGCAAAAACATAGAGCATCCAGTGGTTTAACAAGTATACGTTACTCCTTAGTTCACATAGGTGTAGTTTTTGTAAACTATGAAACATATGCTTATGTATTCATTTATTTTTAGTGAAGTACATTATGTTTTGAGGAACTTGATCAGAGGAATCAGTTGAACTAGACCTTCTGTAGTGTTAACTTAGAAAATTTAAAATGATAGCTAGCAATTTTTTAATGATCCTATGTGCTAGGCACTCTGCCAGGTACTCTACAAGCATCATTTTATTTCATTTTCACCACAGACCTATGGGTTAGTAACTATGAATATTGCCAAGGTCATGTAAACAGAATGTAAACCAAGATTTGATTGTAAAGCCCCTGGTCTTATCCGTACTGATGTACTGTTTTCATTTACCATGTTTAAAGTAAGATTGAACATTCATAGTTCCTATAACCAGCTATTTTCACTGTGTATCGTAGACCGAAATGCAACTAGATTAGACCACAAAGGTAGAGGGGCCAACTGGAATTCAAGAAAGGTTTGATCACACATCATCAAAACTCAGTAACTAAGCTGGAGCATTTAGTTAAATGAGCATTTAGTTAAATTAAAAGGATGCTTTATAAGCAACTGATGTAGATCAGTTTAAGAAGTGAATTTTTCATGGTGACAGATACATAAAATAACGAAGTGATAGCTATCAAAAAAAAGTTTACTGAAACTCATGAAGAAGGTTGTTTGAAAGGGGCTATGCAAAAACTCAGAGGCGTATAGATGGTGTCACGTACCCATGACCCTGTGAGCCCTGAGACTGTTTCTGCAGGACCGGTTCAGTTTCTGTTCTGCTTCCCTCTGGTCCACCTCTCTGATGCTTTCTGCTCTCCTCTCTGTCCATTCAAAAGCCATGTACTCTTGACCCATGTTCCATTGTCATTGTCCCTGCCATTCTGTCTACCATAGGCTCTGAAATCTATACTCCCCTTGCACAGACATGCCTGCATCACAGGAGTGATTTCAATTCAACTTTAAGCTGGGAGGTCTACTACATATGGTTTTATTTAGGCACATAACATTTCTGGTAAGGATGACCTACTGTTTTCATTTTCATTTTCCAGTTGAGTAAACTAGACCTAGGAGTGATTTTTCCGAGGTTCAACTCAGAATAATTAGTGTTGATAGTGCTTATATTCTTGCTTCCTAATGCGAAATATCATAGCCTTCTATAGGATAGTGTTACCTGGATCTAGAATTCTCCCAAGATAGTTTGGTAGCACAATATAGATTGCTTTGTGGATCTCACTCACTCACATCATAGTTCTTGGGTTTGACAGGTAAAGATGCTGAACTGTGAAGAGTGATGGAAACAATGTGTGAGTATAGGTAAGGGCACAGATGGTTGCTGAAAATTTTAATATCAAGGTGCCAGGGGTTATGAAGAATCATACTCTGAGTGTACATGTTCTGGATGTTCTCAAAATGACAGAAGCTTATGATAAATGTATGACATCCTTGATGTTATTTTTCCCTATCACATTATTATCAAAGGTTCTTAGTGCTGATTTATCACCATAAAATCTCAATGGATTTCAGTGTTGTAGAATACGTATAGAAAAATATTACTAATGCAAAACCACTATGACACAGTGAAAAGTCACTATTATAATAGCAGATTTCTTTAAGAATGCAAAAGAGCCCATTAGAAACATTTGACTGTGCTTTTCTGTTGCTGTGTTTTCTATTTTTACTTTACTTTCTCTATAATTACAAAAAAGAAGAAACTGCTATTACCACCTACTTCAGAGGCTAGAAAGGAAAATGAGTAGCAGAGATTTTTTTTCTTCTTCTTTTTCCACATGGAGCATACCAATTTTATATGACTTCTGTTGTTTATTTCATTATTAAAAGTTTTTCTAATAAGCGATTTCAAAATTATCACAAAATGCAAAAAAATTCAAAAGAAACTAATGCACTAACATTATATAATCTATCAGCTTCCTAGCTGATCTCTTTCTATTTCTTTAAAGAAAATCAAATGCTTTTCTCCCCTCATTATTAGGCATACTACTAATTAGTCAGTCACATCGCTCTGCAAAGGTTCATAGAAAAATATCCCTTCCTGTTGAAAATGCAATAATTGTATGCACTACTTGCCTTCCGTCTGATGCAGCCATGTAGATGACAAGTTTAGATTCTAAGGCTTCATTTTAAATATTCAATATTTAATAAGTATTTATTAAAGCAAATGTAAGGTAAGACAGCCTATTAATGTCTTTCTAAAAATGGAAGAGCAAAACATAACAACTTAGCTATTAATTTGTAAACCCTGAGGAAGTTAGTTAACTCTATGAGATTCAGTTTTCTCTGCAAGAATAGCATAATAGTATTTTTTCCCATAAGGCCAAGCATTTTCATGATCTTTGTGATCTTGTTTTAGGCAAAGAGTTCTCAGATACGACATCCAAAGCAGAATCCATAAAGGAATAAATAGCAAACTCTGACTTCAAAATGAAGAGTTTTGTGCTCCAAAAGGCTTATTTAAGAAATAAAAAGATGAGCAGCAGACTGTGCTAAAACATTTGCAAATGATATATCTGACAAATGATTTGTATCAGGAGTATCTAAAGAACACTTACAACTCAACAATAAAAAAACAAATAAATAACCCAATTTAAAAGTTGGGGGAGAAGAAAAATGGGGAGTGATTATTAATGGGTACAAGCTTTCTTTTGGAGATGATGAAATGTTCTAAAATTAGGTTATGCTGATGGTTGCATAACTCTGTAAATATAGTAAAAATGATTAAGTTGTGCACTTTTAATGGATGAACGTTATCTTATGTAAATAACATTTCACAAAACTGTTAATAATGGACAAAATATACAAGTAGACATTTCACCAAAGAAGATATATATATGGCTAATAAACACATGAAAGGATGTTCAGCATCATTAGTCATTAGGAAATTGCAAATTAAAACCACAATGGAGGGCTTCCCTGGTGGCGCAGTGGTTGAGAGTCCGCCTGCCGATGTAGGGGACACGGGTTTGTGCCCCGGTCCGGGAGGATCCCGCATGACACGGAGCGGCTGGGGCCGTGAGCCATGGCTGCTGAGCCTGCGCGTCCGTAGCCTGTGCTCCGCAACGGGAGAGGCCACAACAGTGAGAGGCCCGCGTACCGCAAAAAAAAAAAAAAAAAAAAAAAACCCACAATGGAGCAAGAGTTCACACTCACTAGATTGGTTGTAACAAAAAAGATAATACTAGTATTGGCAAGCATGTGGAGAAAATGGACCCCTCAAACACTACAGGTGAAATGTAAAATGATACAGCTACTTTGGAAAATAGTATGACCGTTTTTAAGAGGTTAAATATGAATATATCATACAACATATCAACTCCATTCTAGGTATCTACCCGAGAGAAATGGAAATGTATGTTGACTATAGACTTGTGAATGTTCATAGCAGCATTATTCATAATAGACAGAGAGTGGGAACACTCAAAACTGGATAAGCAGAATGTGGTATACCCATATAGTGTGATACTACTCAATCAAAGAAATGAATAATCACTGCCTACTAAAGCATGAATGAAACTCAAAGTATTATGATAACTGATTAAGAAAAAAACACCCAAAGGACTATTTTTTGTGTGATTCCATTTATGTGAAATGTCTAGAAAAGGCAAATTTATATAGACAAAGATTAGTGGCTGCCTGGGGCTAGAGTGGAAACAGAGATCGAATGCAGATGGGCCTGAGGAATCTTTTTGGGGTGATAGAAATATTCTTAAAGTGGACTGGGGTGATGGCTGCACAACTGTATAAATTTAAAAGAATAATTGAATTGTACACTTAAAATGGGTGACATTTAATGGCATGTAAATTATACTTCAAAAAGATGTTTAAAAAACTAAACAAAGAAAAGTAAAAATAAACTTGAATTTAGAGCATTAAGAAGAACCAGGAAAACTGCTGATTCTTTCTCTCTCTCCATGTATTTACATCAGACTACTAATCATATGTATATATATATATACATATGATTATGTATGTACATAATTATATACGTAAATAAGATTAATAGTGTTAATATGCTATTACTCTTAACATTTCTGTAGGAGTACTGCTGGTTAAATAATGGGAAATCTTAAGAATAATTATAAACTAGAGTACGGTCTTTTTAAGGTTATGAAATCAGGAGATCTTGTGATATAGTAGAGACTGCTTACCATCTTTGCCATATGACTTAATGAAAGATCACCGTTGGTAGAGTGATCAATTAGCTACCTCCTGGGGTTCCCTTCAGGGTAAGAGTTAAGTAATTACTATGATTAAGAAAAGTCTGTTTATTGAAATGGTGTGGATCATGCTCATTTTTCTTTTATTGTTCATTGCTAATGGTAAGAAGAATAGAAAATTTGAAAGATATTGCATTCAAAACCAAGATTCTTTTTCTTTGAGTTGTATTTTACTTACGGAATTAATTCCTGTGATATGTTGAGAACAGTTGCTAAGAGTTGGCCTACATAACAAAAATATAGTCTTTGTGATTTTCTGAGACCTAAGGGACAGTTTATATCTTTGGGAAGCTTTAGAAGTCATTCACAAGGTGGGGAGGAAGGATGTGATGATGGAAGACTCCATCATGAGTTATCGGGAAAACACAGAGCTATGGGACATGTGCTTTGTGGGTTAGAAGACAATGTGGTTTAACATCTCTCACATGAGAAGGACAATCCAGGATACACCCTAGAAATTCATGGTTCATTGGCATGCTTCCAGGGTTGAGTATT